>NC_090031.1:26189215-26550465 GCF_037176765.1 Anolis sagrei | reverse complement strand
TGATAAACGCTGTACTAGAAAATAGGCTTGTGCAATTTGGGTAAACCTTAACCCATTTTGTGTTCTGGCTTTCTGCGGGGCCCCCGATCCATTTTTTTTTTTGAGGGGAGCCTTCCAAAATCGGGAGGACAGATATCTGTTATCACTCTGGGGTGCTGAAATATTCGTTTTCTATTAGTCCATTATTGGGGGGGGGGGTTCTTCCCAGGTTACGCTTCCCTTCAGGAAGAAATTAAAATCATGGCTTGTAGATCCAAGCCTTTGAACAGTAATGCAGTGCAATAATTCAAATTGGAACATGTGCAATAACGACTGCCATGGCCCCTTGGATTATGATTTCAGATTGTGTGCTTGTTATAATTGGTTTTTAATGTTTATACATTTTATTTTTTTCTGTTTTTAATTGCATATGTTTTTTATTATATGTTTGTTTTTGTGTGGCATTGCATTATTGCCAATTGTAAGGCGGCACTGAGTCCCCTCTGGGGTGAGAAGGGTAGGGCATAAATACTGTAAATAAATAAATAAATAAATACATACATACATACATACATTTTAGGTAATACCATTTAAGCTGTTCCTACTCTAGAGGAGAGGTGCTCAGCTGCAGGCAGGCGCGCACGTTAAGACTTCTTACCTGTTTCTCCAAAGGAGAGGCGCTCAGCTGCAGGCTGGTGCACATGCTTTCCAAGGCAAGAAGGCAAGTTCTGTTTCTTACTCTCTAAAGGAGGTGCTCGGCTGCAGGCAGGTGCATGCGTTTTCTGGGTCTGCACACACACTTTTTCAAAGGCAAGAAGGCAAGTTCTGTTTCTTACTCTCTAGAGGAGATGTTCGGCTGTAGGCAGGTGCACGCTTTACAAAACAACAAAACTTTATTTATATTCCTCTCTATCTCCCTGAGGGGACTCAGAGCGGTTTCCAAATAACATCATCAATACATACAAAGTAAACAACATAAACATAAAACTAACTTTAAGGAGGCTTCTTACCTGTTCCTCTACTCTAGAGGACACACACTCATCTGCAGGCAGGCACGTGCACTTTCTGGGTCTGCACGCCACATGCACACTCTTTCCAAGGTAAGGAGGCAAGTTCTGTTTCTTACTCTCTAGAGGAGGTGCTTGGCTGCAGGTAGGTGCATGCTTTAAGGAGGCTTCTTACCTGTTTCTCTACTCTAGAGGAGACCCATAGAATCATAGAGTTGGAAGAGACCTCATGGGCCATCCAGTTCAACCCCATTCTCCCAAAAAGCAGGAAAATTGTATTCAAAGCATCCCTGACAGATGGCCATCCAACCTCTATTTAAAAGCCTCCAAAGGAGGAGCCTCTATCACACTCCGGGGCAGAGAGTTCCACTACTGAACAGCTCTCACAGTCAGGAAGTTCTTCCTAATGTTCAGATGGAATCTCCTTTCTTGTAGTTTGACGCCATTGTTCCATTGCATCCTAGTCTCCAGGGCAGCAGAAAGGAAGTTTGCTCCCTCCTCCCTGTGACTTCCTCTCATGTATTTATACATGGCTATCATGTCTCCTCTCAGCCTTCTCTTCTGCAGGCTAAACATGCTCAGCTCTTTAAGCCGCCCCTCATAGGGCTTGTTCTCCAGACCCTTGATCATTTTAGTTGCCCTCCTCTGGACACATTCCAGCTTGTCAACATCTTTCTTCAATTGTAGTACCCAAAATTGGACACAGTATTCCAGGTGTGGTCTAACCAAGGCAGAATAGAGCATGGGGAGCATGACTTCCCTGGATCTAGACACTAGACTTCTATTGATGCTGGGCAAAATCCCATTGGCTTTTTTTGCCGCTGCATCACATTGTTGGCTCATGTTTAACTTGTTGTCCATGAGGACCCCAAGATTTTTTCACACGTACTGCTCTCGAGCCAGGCGTCCCCCATTCTGTCTCTTTGCATTTCCTTTTTTCTGCCTAAGTGGAGTATCTTACATTTGTCCCTGTTGAACTTCATTTTGTTAGTTTTGGCCCATTATCACTCTAATCTGTTCAGATCGTTTTGAATTCTGCTCCTGTCTTCTGGAGTATTGGCTCTCCCTCCCAATTTGGTGTCATCTGCAAACTTGATGATCATGCCTTCTAACCCTTCATCTAAGTCATTAATAAATGTAACCAGAGCATGAACCACCATGGCCAAGTCAAACTTCCCAAGATATGGACGCAGCTAGCACACAAGTTTTAGTTGTGCGAAAGCTTCCCCGGCCACCACTGAGACCTAGTCATGACCGACTCAGGAGAATGGTGCTCATTTCCATTTCTAAGCTGAAGAGCTGGCGTTGTCTGTAGATGCCTCCAAGGTCATGTGGCCAGCATGACCTTCCCGCCGGAGTGGTACCTATTGATCTACCCACATTTGCAAATTTTTGAACTGCTAGGTTAGCAGAAGCTGGGGCTAACAGTAGGAGCTCAACCCACTCCCTGGATCTGAAACTGCGACCTTTCGGTCAGCAAGTTCAGCAGCTCAGCGATTTAACCCACTGCACCACCAGGGGTGTATTGGTACAAAGCTGGTTGTTGAAACAGATGACTACATTAATACTAGGTTTATCCAGAAGAGGTCAGTAAAGTACAAATGTTGGGAATCACTGTATGCAAAGCAAGTCTTTGCATTACCCCACCAGTTAAAACAGCTGTATAAAATATAATACTGTACTTTAATACTAATACTAGGACCCTTCCATACAGAATATGAAGGCAGAAAATCCCACATATTACTAATATTACTAATAATATTGCAATATAATGGTATAATACAATATAGTAATATATAATACTGATATTGTACTATGATAATAATATAATATAGTGTGTGTGTGTGTGTGTGTGTGTGTGTGTATAAATTGTAAGCCGCCATGAGTCCCCTTTGGGGTGAGAAGGGCGGCATATAAATGTTGTAAATACATAAATAAAGGGTCTTTCTATATCTGATCAAGTGCCCGATGCTGACTACCTGCTTTTCAGATTTTTCTACTAGTCTGGAAGAACTCCCTACAGATGTATATCATTTATCTATGTTATAAGAAGAAAGTGAGAAACATTTCAATTGATTTTCTGATAAATATTTCCAAGGACTTAAATGGTTAGGTTTTTATGAGTTCAGGAAACATGCGTGACCTTTTTCTGGAAGCAGCGGAGATTTGAACTAATAATACACCTACTTGGAAGCCTTGACATTTCTTCATTCATCTTCATAATTTTGCATTAGAAGTTACTGAGGCTCATAATGGCCTGTGCTGCACTCAACTGCCTCTGTTCTTTATGAGTAATAGATAGATAGACAGACAGACAGACAGACAGGCAAATTTGCTTGGTATAGAAATCACGGTGAGCAAGCATGACAACCGCTATGAACTATCATTTTGATAAATTCTGACATATCTCTGAATTTTTAGATAGTTACTCTGATATACTTACCTAGGCAATCTCTCATTTTCCAAGTAGGATTGTCTTCCAAGATCGGTGTACTGGCAGTGGGTCCGTAGGTGACTCTGGAGCCCTATTCTTGACCTGCATGTCCTCCCGCAGTGAGGGCATTGGTTTCCAGATGGAAGGCAGTCCTGGTCGGGGTTGGCTTGACGCACCTTCCTCTTGGCAAATTTCTCTCTTTCGACCTACATTCATACCTCTTCAAATTATACAGCACTGATGGTCACAGCTGACCTCCAGCTGGAAAGCTCAAGGGCCAAGGCTTCCCAGTTCTCAGTGTCTATCCCACAGTTTTTAAGGTTGGCTTTGAGGGCAGAGCCTTCTTTGGCATAGGACTCCTCCCCTTCCCAAATTTAAAGACAACACGGCGGCCGCTCCGCCTCTACCTCCCTCCTTCATCAGCCCTGATTGGATGAGAGGCATGCCAACATGTTTGGCTTCGCCTCTCAGCAGCGCTTGAATGCCCTGTCAATTTTAATTGCATCACAGGCACGGCCAGTGTTTATTTAAAAAAAAATAATTTATTACATCTGGCTCGGCCATAAGGTTTTACATTCTCTGTGTTATTGTTTATGTTCTGGCACAGCTGTACCAGGAGCTCCAATTTTGTTTGCTTTGCATTGAATGTTTGTTTGTAGTCCTAAGTTTCAGGGACTCTGCAGATAGGTGGTTTCTTTTGGCTGCAGTCATAGGGCAAGCCACCTGTCAATTATCATTGGGTTCCCTAGTGATAGCACATGTTGTAAGTGTGAAACATACAAAAAGAGATCCAAGTTACACACACCTCTAGAAACAACATTGAGAGGATTGTTGAATTTCTGTATAACTCCCAAGAGATCATGTCACAGTGTAAATGCATGACTTGGGAATAAAACTCGGAAATATGCCTCTATCATCTTACCACTTGGATCTTGCCATACGGATTATTTTCCTTCTTGATTCAGATAGAATTATTCATGAATTTCCCCATGAAAATTGTCTTTAATGCATTGAAGATGGGGATTAATAATCCACAAAAGTGCATGCCCGGATCGGAGTGAGCTTTCTACCATTGTGTATCTCGCTGTCGACCTTTGCAGCCCAAAAGACAGTTGCATCTGTCAAGTAGGAAATTTAGGTACCGCTTATACTTATGCGGGGAGGCTAATTTAAGTAATTTATGACACCATAAAAATCTCCAGCAAGCATGCAAAGAATGAGAAAGTACTCCATCAGTGTCACAAATAGACAGTGAAGCGACAGCTCCCCTGGTGGCCAGAATACCCTCATGAAAAAGCTGGAATGCTAAATGGCCTCTGTTTGTCTGTCTATATATGTTGTGTGTCTATGGCATTGAATGTTTGCCATGTATATGTACATTGTAATCCACCCTGCGGGGGTGAGAAGGGCGGAATATAAATACTGTCAATAATTAATTAATTAAATGTTAAAATAAAAAAACAGTCAATGAAAATTGACTTTAATGCATTAGAAGATGGGGGTTAATATAAATAATAATAGTAATAGTAATAATAAATATCCACAAAAACTCATGCTAAAATAAAACCAGTTAATCCAATGTCTCAATATATCTCCTTTAGCGATAACGGTTTCGGGTGTTCAAACCAATTATCCTTGGTAATGAATACAAAAAATACTACATCCTTCTCCCAGACACACTTTCAGCATCCTGATAAATAAAGTTTATTACTATCAAAAGACAGATTAGGCTGGAAAATCTGCTCTGCTACTTAAATTTCAGAGGCAGAACCTATTTGTGTCCCGTAACAAGAGGATGCAATGGTTGATTATCAGCGGCGTCTGAAAGCATAACAGATTATCCCTCTAGATAGGTAGATATGATCTGAACTTATTAATGTCAATCTGTTACCGGGCATAATGAAGCCATTAATGCCGACAAGGCCCTGTGCATGCCCACAGCAATCCATTGGAATTGCATAAATAAGCTTTTCTGGGCAGGGAGAAATGGTAGCCTTGGTATCATAGACAGCAAATCAGGACCAGCTGGTTTCTCCATTGCTCTGCAGCATTCCCGGTTCTGGCAAACAATTGAAACACAACCAGCTGGAGAGAGACTCTCTTAGGAAAGCAACTGAAGCCAAGCCAGGATTTCTCTGCAGAGTTATCACAACATTTCTGAATGGGGAAAACTCAGGGCGGCTCTACATGGACCCTTTATTCCTGGGCTGAATTCTGAATGAATTTTTATTCAGAAACTAGAAAGAACTAAAACAATTAAAATGCAAATTTTAATCTATTATTCTAGATTATTATTATTATTATTATTATTATTAATAATAATAATAATAATAATAATAATAATTGTGCTGGTACACCTGTACCAGAAGCTCCCACTTTATTTGCTTGCAATCCTAGGCTTGGGATTCTGTAGCAGGGTGGCTTCCTGTTAAAGTTTGCAGTCATAGGGCAGGCCACCTGTTCATCATCATTAGGTTCTCTAGTCCCGCCCCCTTTTTGGGTTTAGAGAAGGGAAGGGAGCCATTTTTTAGTCAGTCTCTGCAAGAATAGCTAATGTACAGGATGCGTACAGACTTTCTCCTGTACAAAGGCTTCAACCCTTAAGACTTCCTGGGGGAGAACAGTCTTAAGAGCATCTAATGATTCCCAGAGGTTCCAGGGAAACAGCCTTACAGCCCTGAGGAATTTCAGAGGGAATAACAGCTTTAAACATCAAGAACTCCAGCTAAGTGACTACAGGCCTACTGGTAGGTCCACTCGGTTTTGAGACGCAGTTCACATCCACATCAGTTAGGTTTAGGTTCACAGTTAGCCTGGGAGGAGCTAGAAAGGGATTTTCCCTTAAAGTAAAACAAAGAAACAGTTAGAAGCCACCAGTTGCTTGAAGCCTGGAAGCATTTGTTTAACCTTTGAAGACAAAAGTAGTTCCTGTTTGATTGTTCATCAATAAAAGACTTTGTTGTATTTAAGCTCAAGCCCTCTAAAGACTGTTTATGGAGGAAAAATCTCTAAAAGCTTCTCTTCGGGCTCCCTGGCTTCCTGTTGGGCTCAAGTTGCACATCCTGTCTTAAAAGCACTCCATTTTAAGCCCAGCGGCGACAGAACAATAATATACTTTATTTATTTATATTCCACTCTATCTCTCTGAGGGGACTCAGAGTGGATTATAGAATACATTTATGGTAAACATTAAATGCCGTTATACAATTAACAAAGATGGACAGTACATAAACAGAGGCAAGGTTTCCCTCTTTTTTTTCATTTCCAGCATCTGGAGGTTGTGCTCGACTCAGTCATGGAGAGGTGCTGTTGTCTCATTTTTCCACGCCGAGGAGTCTGTTGTCCTTGGACACCTTGCTGGCATGTTTTCAGGGCTGCCTTTTTCCTCCCCGTGAAAGTGGTACCTATTTATCTACTCACATTGCTGTTTTCGAACTGCTAGGTAAGCAGAAGAGCTAGGGCTGACGAAACCCACTGTGCTAACCATGGACCCTACATGGTGAGCTCACCCCACCCATGGCTTGAACTGCCAGCCTTCCGGGCAGCAAGATTTTCTGTAGTTGGCAGTTTAACCCGCTGTGCTAACCATGGCCCCTGCATGGCTTGATAACCGGACTGATTGATAACTGGCAAATTGAGGGAGAAAATGTAGAGGCCGTGACAGACTTTGTATTTCTAGACGCAAAGATGACTGCAGACGCAAACTGCAGCCAGGAAATCAGAAGACATTTCCTTCTTGGGAGGAGAGCAATGTCCAATCTCGATAAAATAGTGAAGAGTAGAGACATCACACTGGCAACAAAGATCCGCATAGTTAAAGCAATGGTATTCCCCGTAGTAACCTATGGATGTGAGAGCTGGACCATAAGGAAGACTGAGCAAAGGAAGAGAGACGCTTCTGAACTGTGGTGTTGGAGGAAAATTCTGAGAGTGCCTTGGACCACAAGAAGATCCAACCAGTCCATACTTCAGGAAATAAAGCCCGACTGCTCATTGGAGGGAAGGATATTAGAGGCCAAGATGAAGTACTTTGGCCACATCATGAGGAGGCAGGAAAGCTTAGAGAAGACAATAATGCTGGGGTATCCTTGAAGTGACTGCCTTGACTCTTAAGGAGCTGTGGGTGGCCACAACCGACAGGGAGCTCTGGCCTGGGCTGGTCCAGGAGGCCACGAAGAGTTGGAAGCAACTGAACGAATAAACAACAACAACATGTAAATGTGGGGAAGGGAGGAAGGAAGGAGTGAGGGAAGCAAAGAAGAAAGGAAGAGGCAGAGGCAGAGGAAGATGAAGGGAAGCGTTATTATCTGTCTATATAAATAAAAATGTAATGTTCGTTTGTGGGATTAACATAACTCAAAAACTCTCTAAATTTAAACTTCAGTTATTGTGCACTGTCCATCAGGCCTCCTAGATCTTACGCTGGTGCTTCCCGCCCCACTCCCTGCCACTGGTCTATCCAAGGCTGGCTGGTTTGCATTTAGGTGTCTCTGCTGATGAATTTTCGCCAAATTTGGCCACAACCCAAGGAGCGACCATCACTCAAAAAAAAAAGAAAAGAAAAGAAAGAAAAGGATCTTGTCATTTGGGAGTTGTAGTTGGTGGGATTTATAGCACACCTACAAGCAAAGAGCATTCTGAACTCCACCAATGATGGAATTGAACCAAACGTGGCACACAGGACTCCCATGACGAACAGAAAACACTAGAAGGTTTTGGTGGGCATTGACCTTGAGTTTGGGAGTTGTAGTTCACCTGAGAGAGACATGATTTAGACAAATAAAATCTCAGCAACTACAAGTCCCAGAATCCCTGTCTATCGAGAAACCCTTGCTTGCCAATACCTACTGGAGCATAGAGAAAGAATGACTGTTCTCTGTGTTCTTTGTTCAAAGATACAAGCAAATGGACTCCCTTACTCTCTAAAATTCTTTCAGCCATAGATAAGCAACTTGCAGATAGATAAGCCACAGCTCAGGGTCAGACATTCAACAGAATCATTAATAGGCTTTGACGTTAGAAACATAGAACTAATCAGAAGTTGCTTGAGTGTTGTTTTTACCAGTTTGATATAAAAGCTTGTTAAGTGTGCCACAAGGGGTGGACAGTCTTTGTTCTTTGACCTGAATGGTCAAGGGCTGTTCATCTCAATGTTGATCAACTTGAAATAAAGCCTTGTTGAAAAACCTCATCGGGATCTCATCTCCTCCCTGCCCTATGGGTCCCGTCACCCTAAATTCCCAGTCTCTAACACACCTACATCCAGAGAGCACTGTAGACTAAAACAATGATGGATGTGGACCAAACTTGGCACAAATATTCCATATGCCCAAATATGAACATAGATGGAGTTTGGGGGAAATAGACCTTGACATTTGGGAGTTGTAGTTGCTGGGATTTATAGTTCACTACAATCAAAGAGCATTCTGAACCCCACCAACGATGGAATTGAGTCAAACTTCCCACACAGAACCCCCATGACCAACAGAAAATACTTAAGGCCATCCAGTCCAACTCCCTTCACCAGGGTGAGAAAACGTAATCAATGCCCTCCTGACAAAGAGACATCCAGCCATAGATATAGATAGATATATATGATTCACACACATATAGATTAGATATAGTATCATAGAAGAACAATGATATGTGGCATGTTCCACAGTAGGTAAACTAGACGATCTCTACATCAACACTGACAAAGAAACAACAAGAAATACTGTTTACCCACAAGCATAAAGACATTACATATATTAGAAATCAAAACCTTCTCAATATTTTCCAGATCATCAGACTGGGCCACAGCAACACGTGGCAGGGGACGGCTAGTATTTCAGTAAAAAGACTGTAAAATTGGTGACAGGCAATATTTGCTGTCCATACCAAGCCCCCCCCCCCATGTCTGAATCTCTCCCGTAAAGACATGAAAAGGGATGCCAATGCTCTGACAAGTCTTTAGAGAAAGCAATTTTAAGCTTTGCAAAAGACGCTTTCAATTTTCGCTTTCATTTAGGCAAAGAATACCATCTGTTTGTATAACTGAATTATTCCGATGTGCGCTCAGCCAGAGTGATAGATGTAATTGATTCAGGTGGCTATTAATCATAGATGAATTGCCCTAAAATAAATATTAATTTTGGTTTGGGAATTATATATGTTTTTTTCTTCACCTGAAAATGAGTTAGGAAATAAACTCGCCATAGATGCGTTGAAGGAATTATGCTTTACTTATCAGGAATAGAAGTTGCAGTAAAGCCTTCTCTGGAAGTCGCGTTATTAAAACGAAAATAGAAATATAATCGTAGGTCATTTATAGACTCTTTCTTTAGGATGTAATAAATGTGAATGAAACCACCTACCCAATCAAAAGACGATATTTTTGCAACAACAAGTGAGCAAAATCAAATCATATAAATTCCTACACTCCTTTTCATAGAAACATCGCGTTGGAAGAAACCCCAGAGGCCATGCAATACAATATCCTGCCAGTGTCTCTCTTCGTTTGTGTAGTTGCACCAATTTGCCAAATCCGTGGTAGTGTGATTATATTTTTGCACACCCTTGTAACCTGGATATTTTATTTATTACTAGCCGTCCCCTGCCATGCATTGCTGTAGCCCAGTCTGTGTATATGTGTTTTGTGTGTGTATATATATGTGTGTGTGTGTGTATTTGTGCATATGTGTGTATATGTGGTTTTGTGCATGCGTTGTAATGTATTTTTGTTTTCTGACTTTTTAAGTCTCTTCTGCTATGTTTTTCAGTGTTTTTATGAGTGATGGTCACTAGTTGGCCTGAGAGGTATATTGTGTGCAAATTTGGTGTCAATTTGTCCAGTGGTTTTTGAGTAATGTTAAACCCACAAACAAACATAACATTTTTATTTATATAGATTTATTTATTTAGAGCATTTGTATTCCTCCCTTCTCGACCCCCAAAGGGGGGGTCTCAGGATGGCTTACAATTGGCAGTCATTAGGTGCCAACAAAGAAACAGAACACAACAATTCACAATTCACATAAACAAATCAACATTTAAAAATCAATACAAATACATTAAAATATTGGCCTTTAAAATATTAACACAACCAAGTCTGAGTCCGCAAATCCAAATCATAGTCCAGAGTTCCAGTCCAAGGTCTCTTCATTGACAATTCTTATGAGTCATTGCCGTTATTGCTCAGCCAGCTGCCTGAATCCTGGTCCCAAAGCCAAGACTTGAGTTCCTTCCTGAAGGAGAGGAGAGAAGGAGTCACCCTGATTTCACTGGGGAGTGCATTCCACAGACGGGGGTCACCACCGAGAAGGCCCTGTCTCTCATCCCCGCCAATCGTGCTTGCGAGGGTGGCAGGATCGAAAACAGGGCCTCCCCCAATGATCATAAAATCTGAGGTGGGTCATAGAGGGAGATATGTTCGGACAAGTAAACTGTGCTGGAACCACTATTCCTAACATTTTGTTTTATTCAAAAACGAAAATAATTGTGTGGTTTGATCTTTTAAAAATCACCATGTTTAGGGGTGGACGAAGCAGGAAATGCTCCCATGAACCACAGGAGGGCAATGCATAGATATGAGGGCTATCTAGAAAGTAAGGTTACAAGATCTTTTTTTAAATGAATATATTTTAATAAAACTTACATGGATTGTAGAATAGGTATTACATTATTTTTCCACATCATCACCATTCAGTTCAATACATTTTGTCATCTGTGGGACGGGTTTTTGATGCCTGTCTCATTGAAGTTTCTCTCCATCTTTCTCAGCCAGTTCATTACTTTGATTTTCACCTCATCAGCAGAAGAGAGTTTCCCACCAAGGTGTTCCTTCAATTTAGTAAACAGATGATAGTCACTGGGTGTGAGATTGGGGCTGTGAGAGGAGTGGTTTAAAACATCCCAACCAAATGAAGTCAGCAACTCTTGTGTTGCATGAGTGGTGTGCAGATAAGCTTTGTCATGAAGAGACAGACTCCTGCCATCAGCATTCCATGATGTTTGTTTTGGATGGGTCTGCAAAGTTTCTTCATGGTCTCACAATATATTCCATACCCATTTTGTCACATGTTCTCTTCACATTACATTCTCTCCATAAACTGAAACGATTTTGAGATGAATCCTAGCAGTGTTCATGCCCTTAGCATTTAGGTAGTGCATTACAGTGCGAACTTCACATTTGGCGGGAAGTGGAATGAGGATGCCCATCTCTAACCTTCATCACAATGCCAGTTGATGAGCTACTGATGACTGGCACTGCTTGTTCACTTCCTCTGGCTTCCCACTAAATGGCAGTGATAAAACTTTCCCTGTGAAAATTCCCCGTGAGAACTAAGTGCCTTGTAACCTTGCTTTCCGGATAACCCTTGTAGAAAGGATTAGCTACTGGCCTCTAGGTATATATTGTTGCTACTAAGAGGTTGCAACGTACTTTATCTAAGTAGTTGTAAGGATCAATGTTGTTTGTGCTATACCTTTAACTTACTGTAAGGTTCAAGGCTGTTTGTCTTACAGCTGTTTCAGTTAATTGAAGAGTTAATTGAGAGTATTATTTTCATGTGTATAAAGATAGCTACTGTGTGTTTAGTTTAATGCCATTGTGCCTTAATGCCGTTGTGCCTTAATGCCATTGTGTGTGTTTGCCATTGTGCGTGTTTGCCTCTGTGCCGTTCTGTCGGGGACTATGCTGCAGATGTCCTGTGAAGACACAGCCTTGAGAAGAGGACAAGGATTCCTGCTTATCTCAGCTGAGTGGTGATATCTCTCAGAAGATATTGTTTTATGTTACTTTTGTGGAAACAGTAATCCTGCTACTTTATTTTGTATGCTGCCAATACAACAATATTTTCTTTTCTACTTGAAGTCAACGTCTCATGTATTTTTTGTTTTATGAGCCAATTCATCACACACTGTTAACTGGGCTAGAGTCAATCCGCATGCTTCTCATGCTAGTGCATGACATAGGTTATGGGCCCAGCATAGCGGCATAAGGACTCCAAAGCCCATAACTCTGAGACTTTGGGAGAGTTTTGTGTGTGTGTGTGTGTGTTTTTTTTTTTGTGCTTAAATAGAAAAATAAGCAGCTATGGCTCATCATATGGCAAGCTTACCATTTGAGCGTTTAAATGCTGACAATTACATGGCTTGGAATGTGAAAATGAAGAGTTTTCTCATAAGAGAAGATTTGTGGACTGTGGTTGAAACCCCACCCACAGAAGCTTCGAGTGAAGAGGTAAAAAAGCAAGACCGAATTGCCAGGGCGAGCATTTTTCTCGCTGTTGAGGATGGGCAATTAATTTACTTAAGGGACACTATATCTGCAGCAGACTGTTGGCAGAAGTTAAAGGAAGTTTATCAAACTGAAACTTCTGGCATAAAAATTATTTTGACCCGGCAGCTTTATAATTTGAAGCTAAAAAGGGGTGACAACATAACTGAGCATTTGCAAAAGCTCAGACACTTGTTGATGGAGTTGGAAAATAGACAAATGGTGTTTACCGAAACACATAAAGCTTTCATTTTGTTATCTTCTTTGGACTCTAGTTGGGACAATTTTGTGTTCAGTATGCAGAGTGTGCCTGAAGCACAATTAACCTTGGATTTGGTTTCTGCAAGGCTTCTTGAGGAAGAAAGAAGAAAGCAGTTTCTTAAAGAAACAAACACCATTTCAGAAAATGCAGCTTGTGAAGGGGTTGGATGCAGAAAGAACCCTGCTGTGTGTAACGTAAGGAAGTGCTACAGTTGTGGAGATGTGAACCATCTTGTCAAGGCCTGTCCCAAGAAGAAGAAGAAGAAAGAAGAAATGAAGAGGAACCCTGGGTGGCATGACAGAAATGCAAGGGGAAGAAATGCTGATGTAATGACTGTGTTATCAAAGGCTAAGTATGATGAGGCCACATGGTTACTTGACTCTGGGTGTGCAGAGCATTGTGTTAATAACTTAAAATTGTTAAAGGACACTAAAAAGCCAGATATTAATCATGTTACTTTAGCAGATGGATCATTAGCTGAGTGCAAGCTTGTAGGCTCAGCATTTGTTCCTAGTTTAGGAAGATATTTAGATAATGTTATGTTGGTTGAAAAACTTGATTTTTGTTTATTAAGTGCATCAAGTTTGTGTCTGCAAGGATATGACATCAAACTTAATAGTTCTGGGTGTACTGTATGGAAAGAAAATAAGTTATGTGCCAAAGGTAAATTAGTTAACAAAGTATATGTGATGAGTAACAAGGATAGTTCACCAAATGTTTCCTGTGTAAATAACAAACCTATACATAATGATTGTATTCATTACTTGCATAGAGTTTTTGGTCACGTGAACTTTAATTATCTACAAAAATTATCAAAAGTGACTGATTTAGAGGTAAAGCCATGTCAAAAGTATTTAGACTGTGCTGTGTGCTCTAAAGCAAAAGTAAAGGCACATCCAATACCTAAGAAAAGTTTAAACACAACTACCAGACCATTTGAATTAGTTCACGCTGATTTAGCAGGACCATTTCCTCTTTCACTTGGAAATGCAAAATTTATATTTGTGTTAGTGGATGATTTTTCACGATTCACTTATTGTATTATTTTGAAATCAAAGTTTCAAGCTTTCAGTAAATTCAAAGAGTGGGTAGCCATGGTTGAGAGAAGATTTCCTTTTAAGGTATCATGTTTAAGGACTGATCGTGGTGGAGAATTTATGGGGACACAATTTCAAGACTGGTTAAGAAAGAGAGGAATTAGACACCATAAAACAAACCCATATTCACCTGCTGAGAATGGTGTGGCAGAAAGAAAAATAGGCGTTTTGAAAACTATGAAAGACTGCATGTTAGTAGATGCGAAAATGTCTAATAGGTATTGGGCAGAAGCAATTTCCACTGCTACATATATCTTAAATAGAAGTTGGAGTTCATGTGTAAATAATACTCCATATTATTTGTTGCATAAGAAAAGGCCAGTTCTAAAACATCTTAGAATATTTGGAAGCTATGCTAACGTGCTGGTACCTAGACAAACTAGAACAAAAGGTCAGAAAAAATGGCAGAGACTACGTTTTCTTGGTTACCAGGATGATACCAAGGGGTATCGTTTTATTAAAGACAATAATAAAATTGTGATTTCAAGAAGTGCAAACTTTGAAAAGAATACAGGTTGGGAACATGTTCATCAGAATAGTGAAGTGTTTTTTCATTTAAAGGAACATACGCCATCAAAGATGGATTTAAAATCTGAGTCTGATGAACACATTGAGGAACAAAGTGAGGATGTTATAAAAGAAGAGCCTGAATTAAGTTTACAGGAAGCTGATGCTGAGGAGCAAATTGTAATACCAAGAAGGTCACAAAGATCTAACAAAGGTGTACCTCCAGATAGGTTCGTGATTCAGGGGGTAATGACTAGTCAGCCTGAAATGGAACCTGAAACTTTTCAGGATTTAAATAATTGTAGTCCAGAAGAACAAAGAAATTGGAAAAAGGCAATGGACGATGAATTTGAATCTTTGCTAAATTTAGAAGTGTTTGATATTGTTGATGTTCCTATAGATAAGCCAGTGATTGGGTGCAGATGGGTTTTTAGGAAGAAACTATTACCCGATGGAAGTTGTAAATATAAAGCTAGGCTAGTAGCTCAAGGATTTGCGCAAAAGCAATTCGTAAATTATGATAACACCTTTGCCCCTACAGCAAAAGCTGAATCAATGAGAATTATAATTGCTTTAGCTGAGCAAGAAGGATTTAAGTTAAAACATTTTGATTTTGAAACAGCGTATTTAAATGCCACAATTAATGAGGAGATATATATGAGGCAAGTGCCTGGATACGAAATTCAAGCAGGAAAGGTTTGTCGGCTTCGGAAAGCATTGTATGGTTTGAAACAATCGGCCCGGAGGTGGAACCAGTGTATACATGAAGTATTGGTAAAATTAGGATTTAAACAAAGTGTGGCCGATGCATGTGTTTATACACTAGGTGAAGGCAAAGATAAGATAATTGTGTTAATTTATGTAGATGATCTATGTATAGCCGCACAAACTGACTCTAAAATACAAACTGTATATACGTATTTGTCAAAACATTTTAGGCTAAAAGATTTGGGATGTTTGAAACATTATTTAGGCATCGAAGTAGTAAACAATGAAGGGGTGATATTTCTAAATCAAACAAGGAAGATTTTAGACCTTGTAACCAAAGCAGGTTTACAAGATGCTAATGCTGTTAAAACTCCTTTAACAGGAGATTTCTTAAGAATGGAAGACACAAGAGAACTAAAAAACACAAAGTTATATCATTCTTTTGTTGGAAGTCTTTTGCACATTGCAAATTGGTCTCGGCCAGATATTGCATATGCAGTGAGTTTACTTAGTAGGAAAGTATCAAAGCCAACTATAAGTGACTGGCAAGCATTAAAAAGGTTGATTAGGTATTTAAAAGGAACTGCTAATTATTGTTTGTGTTTTTCTAAAGAGGCTGACAAAGAACTGGTAATGTACGCTGACAGTTCTTTTGCTGATGAAAAAGATAGAAAATCTATAACTGGATACATAGTGCTACATGGAAAATCTCCCATCTGCTGGAGGTCCAGAAAGCAAACAACTGTTGCAGTTTCTACGGCCGAAGCAGAATATGCGGCGTTGTCTCAAGCTGCAAATGAGTTACTTTGGATTAAACAGTTATTTGATGATTTAGGTGTAGAATGTAAATTGCCTATTACTGTGTATGACGATTCTCAAACGTGTATAGCTATGTCAGAAAGCGAAAGTTTAAAGAATACAACAAAATACATAGCAGTGAAGTATCAAAATATAAGAACCTTAATCAAGGAAGGATTTATCAAAATGGTTTATTGTAGGTCTGAAGATAACTTGGCAGATATTTTTACAAAATCTTTAACGGCAGCTAAGCATGGTGAAGCAACCAGAAAGTTAGGCCTAGTAGAATTAAAACAAAATTTGTAAATAATGTAACTTAGATAAAGTGAAGGGGCATGTTGCTACTAAGAGGTTGCAACGTACTTTATCTAAGTAGTTGTAAGGATCAATGTTGTTTGTGCTATACCTTTAACTTACTGTAAGGTTCAAGGCTGTTTGTCTTACAGCTGTTTCAGTTAATTGAAGAGTTAATTGAGAGTATTATTTTCATGTGTATAAAGATAGCTACTGTGTGTTTAGTTTAATGCCATTGTGCCTTAATGCCGTTGTGCCTTAATGCCATTGTGTGTGTTTGCCATTGTGCGTGTTTGCCTCTGTGCCGTTCTGTCGGGGACTATGCTGCAGATGTCCTGTGAAGACACAGCCTTGAGAAGAGGACAAGGATTCCTGCTTATCTCAGCTGAGTGGTGATATCTCTCAGAAGATATTGTTTTATGTTACTTTTGTGGAAACAGTAATCCTGCTACTTTATTTTGTATGCTGCCAATACAACAATATTTTCTTTTCTACTTGAAGTCAACGTCTCATGTATTTTTTGTTTTATGAGCCAATTCATCACACACTGTTAACTGGGCTAGAGTCAATCCGCATGCTTCTCATGCTAGCGCATGACATATATGTATCCAATGCTCAGATGCAAACAGAAGGGGTAGTATAATGATAGAAAGGATTAGCTTTGTCTTATTTAAGTATACGATGTATGTGACGTTTGATAAGGCTAGTCCTATGATATCAACCATGTGTGTGCCTTAATCTGGCAGTATCTAATAGATAATTTGAGATTACATGATGGATAGAGAGCGAAATCTGGAAAATGTATTTATTTTATTTATGTAGAAGTTTTATATACCGGTCTTCTCACCTCCGAGGAGGGACTCAGGCCGGTTCACAAGATGTGTTCATATACAGTAATATACAAAACAGCACAATGCATCATCATTATACATTAAAATATAAAGTACAATAAAAACATCATCACATTACACAAGCCAAGTCGTCAATACAGTTACAATTCATCGCCATCCTTCCATGTGGACAAGGGTTATTGACTCAATCATCAAGTGCTATATTCCAAAGCCAGGTTTTTATTAGTTTTCTAAAGGGAAGGAGCAGATCTAATCTCTGGTGGGAGGGAATTCCAAGCCGAGGAGCCACCACCGAGAAGGCCCTGTCCCTCGTTCCCACCAGACGTGATTGCGAAGGTGGTGGGACTGAGAGCAGGGCCCCTCCGAAAGATCTTAGTAACCTTGATGGTTCATAGGGGAGAATCCGTTCAGACAGGTAACCTGGGCCGGAGAAAAAGAATTTACATTTTATTCAAAAAGACATAGATCACGCTTGGGAATAAACATGTCAAATTCCATTTTGCCTACCTTGTGTGATAATGTCCTAAAAGTAGATGATGTCTATATTAATAAAAATGTAATGTTCGTTTGTGGGATTAACATAGCTCAAAAACCACTGGACGAATTGACACCAAATTTGGACACAATACACCTATCAGGCCAATGAGTGACCATCACTGAAAAACACAGTAGAAGAGACTTTAAAAGCCAAAAATTATAAAAATACCTTACAACACATGTGCTAAACCACACATATATATAAGCAAACATACATATATACACATATACACAAATATATATACACACAAAATACATATACACCGAATGGACCACAGCACCATGTGGCAGGGGACGGCTAGTTTTAAATAAAAAAACCTTCCTAAAACAGTAATTTCTTGCACAGTTAGTTTTTCATCCCTGAGAATTAGGAGATACATTAAATTAAAACTGCTAAAAATTTTTACAAAACCAGAAAATTCTGCACTGAAATCTCCTACCGATATTTGCATTTTGCAAAATTGCATGCAGAAAATTTTACTAAAAACAAGCACCCATTTTAAATGTTTTCCAACAAATGATGGAACTCCATTTGTATCAAATGGGTCCCAGTTAGTGGAGATATATGGAAGCTGCTGTCTATTTCTCTACGTTTATTCTCTTTTGAAGAAAAACATGGTGCAAACTAAAGTGTGAGTTGGAGGAAGTTCACATGATTCAACTCCAAGATACACCTCGAGCAACTATGAGAATAAACTTGCTAATTTAAAGCTTCCAATAAGGGTATTAAGATTCTTAGCAGCGACAAGAAGCTGATGAATTTGAGTGTGCTTTCCCCATATGTTCAAACACTTCTGCAATTCTTTTCCATCTGTTTGTGGGAAACGTAATGATCTTTCCTTGGGTTATTAAGTCAACAGCTGTTGTCATTAATAGAGGACATTTTTTACTGCAGCGAACAAACTCCAACCATAAATCTTGCCACATTGGGCCATATTTCTTTGCAATGGCTGCAATGTTTGTCGAGAAAGAGGGGTCATGAATGCAATATGACCCGAGCTTTCCTTCTAGAGATATATTTCACAGCTGTTACCACCATCTTCAAATGTGAGAAATTATCTTGGATAATAACACTAACCAACTGAACTCTCTTAAAATAAAACTTGGTATGGAATAAGAATTTATTTTGGCTACTCACATTTTCTCCCTGTAATGCAGCCGTGTAGAGTGTTTTTAATCTGAGGAGCAATAGGTACATGATATTGTCCCTTGGAAGAATTGGTGACACAGGGGATTGGGATAAATCCCCTGTAAAGCTCTAAAGGGTTCTGGCCCAATATACCTGTCCGAACTCATCTCCCTTTATGAACCATCTAGGACTTTAAGATTGTCTGGGGAGGCCCTGCTCTCGATCCCACCTTCATCACAAGTACGGCTGACGGGGATGAGAGACACAGCCTTCTCAGTGGTGGCCCCTCGGCTATGGAACACCCTCCCTAAGGAGATTAGATTGCATCTCCCCTTATGAACTATCTAGGACTTTAAGATCGTCCGGGGAGGCCCTGCTCTCAATCCTGCCTTCATCACAAGTACGGCTGACGGGGATGAGAGACACAGCCTTCTCAGTGGTGGCCCCTCGGCTATGGAACACCCTCCCTAAGGAGATTAGATTGCATCTCCCCTTATGAACCATCTAGGACTTTAAGATCGTCCGGGGAGGCCCTGCTCTCAATCCTGCCTTCATCACAAGTACGGCTGACGGGGATGAGAGACACAGCCTTCTCAGTGGTGGCCCCTCGGCTATGGAACACCCTCCCAAAGGGGATTAGATTGCATTTCCTCTTATGAACAATATAGGACTTTAAGATCATCCGAGGAGGCCCTGCTTTCGATCCCGCCTTCATCACAAGTACGGCTGACGGGGATGAGAGACACATCCTTCTCAGTGGTGGCCCCTCGGCTATGGAACACCCTCCCTAAGGAGATTAGTTCGCATCTCCTCTTATGAACCATTTAGGACTTTAAGATTGTCCGGGGAGGCCCTGCTCTCAATCCCGCCTTCATCACAAGTATGGCTGACGGGGATGAGAGACACAGCCTTCTCAGTGGTGGCCCCTCGGCTATGGAACACCATTCCTAAGGAGATTAAATCGACTCCCTCACTCTTAACATTTCAAAGGCAAGTTAAGACATGGTTGTTTGAGCAAGCGTTTACAAATGCAGAGTAACTGCATCGAGTCCTAAATAAAGTTAATAATAATAATAATAGGAATTGGAATCATTTCACAGTGGAATTGGACAATGTTCTTAACTAGGAGATGCTGATGATGTTGGTTTTATTGTTTCTGTTGTGGTTTTTATATTGTTTTTAATGTTGAATTTGTGTTTTGATATTATGTGTACTGACTTGTTGTAAACCGCCTTGAGTCACCGATAGGCTGAGAAAGGCGGTATACAAGTATAGTAAATAAATAATATAATATAATATATAATGGACTCACAAGACTGTTTCACACTGGTCCAAATGCGAGTGAATTCAGAGTTTGAAATACCAATCCCACCCACATTTGGTAGACACATGGGGTCTGAAATGCTGCCTTTCTGATGGAGATTAGGCTTATTGTACTGGGGGACTTCAACGTCCATGCTGAGACCACCCTATCAGGAGTGGCTCAAGACTTCATGTCTTCCATGGCAACCATGGGGATGTCCCAACAGGTATCTAGCCCCACTCACAGTGCGGGACACATCAGGGATGTGTCTCTCTACATTCTTCCAAAGCCTGGCATCTCTTTTCGTGCCTCTGTTTCATTTAGATTCTTTCATCACTATCTACTAGTGAAACCAGTGAAGCACTCAATAATTCACGGCAAAGAAATGCAATTATCTTCCTTTGGGTTATTCCCATGGGAACCTTCCAATTAATTGGAAAAATATTAACCTTCAGAGGACAGATTTCCACTGCACCTGATCACAACACACCTTTATGTGCCTGATTACTTTTCACGCTGTTGGAAAACATGGGCAAGAATAATCCATTGGAAGTTGGACAGAGAGGATTAAGAGGAACCAATTTTTTAAAATTGCAGATATAAAATGAAGCAAGATTATTAATAATGTAAGTATTATATTTTATTTTATTATATCATATCAGAGAGCCATTTCACCTAGCAACAACCAGTCCTTCACCTAGCATGTGCTGGTACGGCTGTACCAGGAGCTCCAACTTTATTTGCTTTGTATTAAATGTTTGTTTGAAGTCCTAGGTTTCAGGGTTCTGCAGAAAGTTGGCTTCCTTTGGTTGCAGTCATAGGGCAAGTCACCTATCCATCATCGTTAAGTTTTGGTTCCGCCCCTTGCTCAGGTCAATTGGGAAGGGTAGGGAGCCATTTTTTAGTCAGTCTCAGCAAGGAAAGCTAATGTACAGGATGTGTGCAAGCTTCCCCTGTACAAAAGCTTAAACCCTTAAGACTTTCCGGGGGAAAACAGTCTTAAGAGTCTCCAAAGATTTCCAGGGAAACAGCCCTAAAGACCAAAGAAACTGTGACCTCCACTGATGATGGACCTGGATCAAACTTGGCACACAGAACCCCCACAACTAACTCAATCTACTGGAGGGGTTTGAGGGGACTGACTCACCATAGTGAGAGTTGTAGTTTACCCTACATTCAGAGAGCACGTTGAACCCTGCTGATGATTCATCAAGAGCAAACCTGCCCAACATAACCAACTTTAAGTACCGTTTGAGTTTTTTGGAGTTAACCTGGCATGCTGTGAGTTGTAGTTCACCCACAACCTTATGCATTTTGTACAATTTAAAAAACTGACTTTTTCAAATAACCCAGGCAACATTGGGTACCCAAGATAGTCTGTATGTGTGTAAGCTTAAGTACCTAGAAATGTCTAGGTTAGGTCTTTTGTAATGACAAATATGAGCAATAATAATTGTTTGATTTGAGGTCTTATGAATGATTCCATTAGAAATACACATGGCTCTCTTGATGTAGGATCCACATGGGTATTTGGATGTGGGTGGACTACAGCTCCCATCACCCTCCCTTAATCCTTCCTGAAACTATGCCATTATTTTAAGTCTGTCATGATGGGTCTATGTTCCAAGTCTGATCCAGATTCACCTTTGATGAGAGTCACAGGACTCTCTGGATGTGGGAGTCATCTTGGAAAATACGTGCAAACATAGATAGATACATACATATTTTCAATATATATAGAGAGAGAGGGGGGGGAGCGGGAGAGGGAGAGAGGTGGGATCACTAGATAGATAAATACACTGATGTGTATGTTTGTGCACATATATATATTAAACCTTACTTTTGCTGTCAGTTGTACTATACTGAAAGCCATCTCCTGGGCCTGGCAAGACAGCTGAAACATGAAAAATAATAAATTAGCCGCTTGAAATAAGTGCCAACCACAAAATGGAGTCAACACAGGGTCGGAGCTTTCTTTGGACCGACCTGCATGTTGATGTTTACTACCGTCCTCATTCAGGGCTTTTCGGTGACACTGATTAAAGTACACTGGGAAAGTTTTAATTCATTATTCATTCAATGCAATTCTCTAGATGGTGATGGCTCACATCTGGATAACAGCTGGGCTAAGGCACTAATTCATCCACTAAGTAGAGGTGAGAAACGGAAGGAGAAAATCGCTCCCGGTTGAGAATACATCATCCTCTCACCTTTCGGATAATACATTGGACTTGGTTGGGAGACAGATGGAGATCCATAATTACAGACCCTGAAAGCCACATCCTTGAGCACTTTAAGTAGGAGTAGTGCTGATTATAGTTATGTTTGTTTAATGTTACACACATCCTTGCATGTTTGTTGCTGTTTTTATGATAGGGTTGATTAGTGGGATTCTTTTTTCACGATTATTTGCATATGCATCCCAGGACTGAGACACCATTTCACCAAACACCACACCAGGGTCCAGTGATCCAGTAATATAATGTTTATTGAAGCAAGTATATAAAAAGAGAAAAAAGGTAGAATCCAAAAAAGACAGAATATAGAATGCAGTATACAAAATAAGTTCAGTAGCAGGAATACATAAATGTCAGGGAATAACCTCTAAATCCAGGAGTGCAAGAATACAGAAGTAATCCAAAGTATTTCCATAAACATGAACACAGGAACCTCTCCAAGGTAAATCCTCCAAAGGTACATAATCATAGACAGGAACATAAAACAAGTAACTTCATAATACAGGAATTAGGAACTTGGTAACATAAACACAAGATTGAATTCCTGATAACTATGTTGTCTCCTCTGAGAGGCTTGAAGCCAAACCAATTAATTTAAGCCCGTCCAGGCACCCATGACATCATGTCTAACACACCTGGACTTCAAAGTCTTATCATGAACCCACTGGGAATATATAGCTTGCCTATTTTTCACACCCTGCATCCTCAAGTTTAATCAACTTCCCCATCTCCCCAAGGTTGTTTCTCAAGGGAACTGGCATTTTTGGTGTCCCCTGTTGCCTGGGAGTAATTTGAAGAATTCCAAGCATCAGCTTCGTCTGCCTGCAAATCCCTCTGAACACTCACAGACACCTCATTTTGGAACCCATCATCCCTCTCATCATCTGAACATTCAGAAAAATCCTCTGATGCTTGCCAGACTACAACAACCTCCCTGGAACCATCATGAGCTCCCTGGAACTGCTGCACATTGGACAAAGAAGTGCCACAGAGGCAAGCAAAACATAGCAGAGTCAACTCACATCAAAAACACAGAGTCAGTTAGCCAGTTAGCTGGTTAGCAGAGGCTTTAATCTTCACTGTTGCACTATTTACAGCTGTGCAAACAGGATATGCAGATCCACAATCAGATTTGTAGTTACAAACAATCCTCATAGAGTCATACACAGGGAGATACTCACTCATCTCCCTTTTATAACCACCTGTTAACTTGTCATCAGTAAGGAGCAAATGACTGATATAATAATAATAATAATTAGGCTTGGGCGGTTTCGTTCGTTAATTTCGTAATTCGTTATTAATTCGTATTTAAATTAGCTTACGATCCAATATTGAGCCATGCAGGAATTGTGTGAGGAGTAATAAAGATTCGAAACATTTTTTCAATTTATTTCGTAATTATTTCGTAATTATTTCGTAATTATTTTTGCATGTCTGGTGCAAGTTTTATAGTTGTTGTTTGTTTTATCACACCAACAGTCAACAACAGAGGGAGAAGGAAGCTTCAGAAGTTCCTCCTGTCCCATTTGGAGGTTTTTTTAGCATATTGCGCAATCTCGTCTGCCATTAACAAATCGATTTGTAATTTTACGAAATTTCGTAAATTTCGAAAAATTTTAAAGGAAAATTTCGGAATTATTAAAAAAACGAAAGGCAAGGGCCCCCTAAAAACAAAACGAGTTTAGAACCAAATTTTTTCGTGGTTACCCAAGCATAATAATAATAATAATAATAATAACAACAACAACAATAACAACAATAACAACAACAATAATATAAACTTTATTTATACCCTGACACCACCTCCCCAACGGGGACTCGGGGCGGCTTACATGAGGCCAAGCCCATACAACAAATTACAATAAAATAAGATACAAGTTACAATAAAATAAACAACATTGCAGAAAAATACAGAACATATGACTACAATGAGAAAATAATAATAATAATAATAATAATAAAAACTCTGGTAAACCAAACATAATGACAGTGAGCGGGCTGCATGTACATAAAATGATTAAAAACTCAGGGTGACATAAAGGAGCAGAATTATTTGTGAGTGAGAAGTCATAGAGAGACAGGGTGATAGACTGACCTTCATACAAAGGGGCGAGTACTCCTAGGACAAAGACATTGAGGGGAGCAATAGGCTAAGAATATGTAACTACTCTCCAAAAGAAGAGCCAGGTCTTGATATTCTTTTTAAAGGTTTTTAAAGTAGGGGCTTTCCTAATCTCTCCAGGCAATGAGTCCCAGAGTCGGGGGGCCACAGTGGAGAAGGCTCACTCCCTTGTACCCACAAGATGAGCCTGAGAAACTGGCAGGGGCGAAAAGAGGGCTTCCTCTGAAGATCGAAGAGTTCGGGCTGGTTGATGGAGAGAGATACGATCATGAAGGTAGGTGGGTCCCAAACCATTTAGAGCTTTATAGATCAGAACCTGCACCTTGAATTGGGACTGGAAAATGAATGGCAGCCAATGGAGCTCCTTAAACAGACCAATTTTCTGGGCAAGGTTCTGGAGAGGGTGGTTGCCTTGCAGCTCCAGGGATTCCTTGATGACACCGATTTTCCAAATCGTTTGCAGTCTGTCTTTCGGCCTGGGCACAGCACCAATATGGCCTTGGTGGATGACCTCCATAGGGAACTGAACAAAGGGAGTGTGACCCTGCTTGTTCTCTTGGACATCTCAGCGGCTTTTGATACCATCTACCATGGTATCCTTCTGGGGAGGCTCACTGGGATGGGACTCAGAGGCACGGTTCTTCTGTGGCTCTGGTTCTTCCTGGAGGGTCATTCCCAGTTGGTGAAGCTGGGGGACTCCTGCTCAGACCCCTGGCCATTGACCTGTGGGATCCCACAAGGATCCATTCTGTCCCCCATGCTTTTTAACATCTACATGAAACCTCTGGGAGAGGTCATCTGGAGTTTTGGAGAATGGTGCCATCTCTACGCAGATGACACCCAACTCCACTACTCTTTTCCATCAGATTCCAAGGAAGCCCCAAGGATAGTGGACCAGTGCCTGGCTGCTGTGATGAGCTGGGTGAGGATGAACAAGCTGAGGATCAATCCTGACAAGACAGAGGTCCTCTAGGTCAGTCGCCTTTCCGACCGGGGTATTGGGTGGCAACCTGTGCTGAGATGGAGCCAGGATGGAAGATGCCTATCATTAATTTACAACTCTGGGGCTACATCAGCAGAATATTCCTATAAAAGACTTAATTTAATAATAGTCAAAGTGTGGCAGACCTGAGGAGTCTGTTCCACCCGCTATGCTCTGCTCCATGGGAAGGAGAGAGATAGTGTACCTATGGATAGTGGCAGATTTCCAGGGAGCAGTCTGGTCACTTTGGGGCTTCTTTCTCAAGGGAAGAGGAAGAAGTGCACTTTTGGAGTCTTGGATTTTGTGCAGAGAGTTAGGTTCTGCTGTATGGAAAACAGAGATCTTGTCCTTGGCATTTTTTTTGGCATTTTAAAGTTATTGAAGTTTTGGAACTATACATTGGCAGGCTTCAGGGAAGCAGAGTGTTCTTCAAGGAGGGAGAAGAGGATATGGTAATATTTGGGTGCATGAGGATGAATGCATGTACATGTGTGTGAATGTTGAGTGAAAATGCAATTCCCCTTTGTTTGTTTGTTAACCATTGTAATTGTAAATCCAATGTAGTTGCATAGAATCTGTGGGTCTGCATGTCCAATGTCATTCTTTGTCTAAATGTTTTTCTGTAATCTGATATACCCTCTCACGCTGGACATCGCAATGAAAAGAACCTATCCTTTAAAGTTATTCATGACAAATTGGTGTCAGAAGTGGGATATTATTTTCCAATGTGGGAAAAGTTATTCATAACAAATGCAATTAAAAATTGGGAGTGGAAGCAGAGGACCCATTATCTTTTTCTACTGTCGCTCTTAGACCACCATAGAATTGACTTCAAGTATAGCCTGCTGCTTTTGGAGAGACTGCTGTCAAGTATGTCCCCTCTCTTGCCATTTCTTGTTTTTGCTGCCATATTTCTTCCTGGTCACCCTCTTCTGTCAATTAAATCCCTCTGCAACCTTTCCTGCTCATCCCAAGAGGAGGAAAAAAAAGTGTGAACCTTTGACTATCACTTTCATTCTCCTGTAAATGTGTTTGTTTAATGTGACTCTTTTTTCCTGAGAGTTCAACCACCGTGAAAACCAATATATCAGGACTGCATGTCAGGGCATTGCATCTCTTGAGTCCTGCTTGTGATTATGGTAGCATCACTTTATTGTAGAGGAAAGCACAGTCAGAGCAAGGAATATTGTAACGTTTGAAATGCAATCACAATTAGAAGAAATATGAAGACAGCTCTTACTAGGGATTGGATTAAGTGGACCTGCCCTCTGGTTCATGGAAGCTCCCAATGGCACAGACGCTCCACCTGAGAAATTAAATCCTAAGTGCCATTCCACCTGCTATGGTCCCTGAAGTTACCATAATTTCCTTCCAGCATTAAAACTCATGGAAAGAATAATGACATGAGATTTCGTGATTTAGAACACCCTGTTCTAGGAGAAGGAAGAAAAAGAGGTGAATATCTGCACACAACCAGGGGCGGCTCAACCCATTACGCAAAGTAAGCATTTGCAGTATAGTTGATTTTGCCCAGGAGTGCTCTTGAGGCACTCTTGGGGGAACATAGACCTTGACATATGCGAGTTGTAGTTACTGGGATGTATAGTTCACCTACAATCAAAGAGCATTCTGAACTCCACCAATGATGGAATTGAACCAAATATGGCACACAGAACTCCCACGACGAACTGAAAATATATATCAGTGATTGGTTGGGGGGGGGGGGGCTCCAAAATACTGTTTGTTTACCGTTGAAAATTATCTAGGGCCGCCTCTGGACATAACTGTCCTATTCCTCTTCTCCTACGGACATTTCCATTGCTGCCTGTGATCCTGACATAAAAAGCACAATTAGGGGGAATTATTTTTAATATCCTATATCAGGAGACCTCAAACTATGGGCTGGGGGCCGTATAACACACCTACAATCAAAGAGCATTCTGAACCCCACCAACGATAGAATTGGGCCAAACTTCTCACACAGAACCCCCATATCTTGAAGGGACTTGCTGGCATGAGCTCCCTCAAGCCTTGCATGCTCTCCCTCACACAACGCTGCCATGCGCCAAGCATACCTGCTCTCCTCTCCCTGCTTGGTGTCTCAGAAACAGCCCTTACCTTGGCTGAGAGGCCAGCCAATCACATCAGAGGAGGGCTTTTGGTGGAAGGATTCACCGCCTGTTTCCAAAAAGGAAGAGAAGGACAGGCAGGGAGAGCTTCAGCCTTCTCTGCCAAAGGGTTTCCAAAGACCAACAGAAATATGTTTTTTGATGGTCTTTGGCAACCCCTTATGATCCCGCAAGGGTCCCAACCCCCAGGTTGAGAAACACTGACGTAAGCAGTTTGAAACCACTGTGAGCTGTGAGTAGAGAAATTAGATGGGAAGGTATTTTACGGCACCATAAAAAAAATGAAATACCAGACTCTTGACAATTTCAAGCATAATCGGCATTTCACAAGAACAAGTGGGTCACATTATTGCTTTGCTTGGCTATCGGAAGATCTGTGTACATTTGATTGTGGAAACAGAGTGTCGACTTCTTCGGTGACGGCTTCAGAAAACTTGTTCATCATTGGCAGAAATGTATCCAATTGTCTGGTGATTATGTGAAAAAGCGAATAGTGGTAGTTAAAGAGCACATTCTAAGGATTCATTCTGTGTTTGATTTATTAAAATATTCCCATCCAAACCTAAGTAACGAAGGCATTACTTTTCATTCAACCCTCGTAAATGTTTGTATGCATATTTTTTTTTAAATCTTTATTAGGTTTTATAGGGTACATCGAAAGTGGGGGAATAATAAAAGAAGATAGAAAAGTAGGAAAAATAAAGAATTAAGAGAAAAGGGGAGGGGGAAAGTGGAACCGAATAATATCCAAAAAAAAAAAAAAATCCAAAAAAGTCCCAAGAAATTCAAAAAAAAAAGTCCAAAAAAAAGTCCAAAAAAAAAAAAAGGAAAAAAAAAGGGGAGGAGGACTCCCTTCTGATTCTGCTCAGATGTCGACTTTTAGTCATATTTATGTGTATATTTAAAAGAAAAATAGGTTGCAGGAACCCCACTCCTAAAAAAGGAAAGAGTGGGGTTCCCCTTCCTGTCCTCCGTTGCACCTCGTGTTCTTTTATACTAATTTATCCAGATATTCTTCAACCGTTGACCAATTCGTCTCCTTTATTACTTTTCCTGTGTTCTTTTTCAAAAGAAAAGTCAGTATGTCCATATCTTTTATTTCATTTATTTTGTTTTGCCATTGGGATTTTCCTGGAATGTCTTCCTGTTTCCACATCTTGGCGAAAACCATTCTTGCAGCTGTTGTTAAATATACAAATAGAATGTCCTCGTTAGAATCCAATTTAATCTCCTCATCTACTATTCCCAGCAAATAATATTCTGCTTTTCTTGGAAAGTTCTTTTTAAGAATTTTTTGAATTTCGTCGTGTATAACTCTCCAATATTTTTGGGATTTTTTACAACTCCACCATAGGTGAAAGAAGGTCCCTTCATGTTCATTACATTTCCAACAATTCTTTGATACATTCTTATACATGCAATTTAATTTTACTGGAGTTATGTACCACCTATGGAACATCTTTAACCAATTTTCCTTTAGATCCATCGCATAGGTGTACTTTAATTTTTTCTTCCATATTATTTCCCAGTCAACCATCGCAATTGGTCTTTTAAAATTTTCGGCCCATTTAACCATGCATCCTTTAATTAGTTCAGTCTCCGTTGACCATTCTAATAATTTTTCGTATAATTTAGTTATGCATTTCGTATCTGTTTTTAAGAATTTGTCCCAAAATACTTCTTTAATCTGAAATCCTTGTTTTAAATCCTGAGCATATTGCTCCTTGATTTGCAAATAATGTAGCCAGGTGATTCTAGGGAAATTTTGATTAACTTCTTGATGGGGTTTCAAAACCATTAAGTCCTTATTTAGAAGTTCTTTGTATGTTGGCCAGGTCGTCCAGCCCAGTAATCTCCTTTGTTTGGCTTCCATAGGGGAGATCCAAAGAGGAGTTTTGGAATAAAAGTAATTTTTATATCTCTCCCAAATTCTGATTAACGAGGAACGGATGAAATGATTACCAAAATTTCTTTCCTTCTGTTCTCTTCCGTACCATAAATAGGCATGCCAACCTACCCGGAGGTCGTGGCCTTCTAGAGTAAGAAGTTTTTCCCTTTTTAAGGTCATCCAGTCCTTTAACCAGATAAGGGCATTAGCTTCATGGTATAGTTTGAAGTTAGGGAGACCAAATCCCCCTCTATCTTTTTTGTCTGTCAAAACTTGATATTTTATTCTCGGTTTTTTCCCTTTCCATACAAATTTTGAGATGTCTTTTCTCCATTCCTCAAATTTCTTCACATTTCTGATTATAGGTATATTCTGAAAGAGGTACTGTAGTTTCGGTAAAATTGACATTTTGATCAGCGCAATTCTACCCAAGAGGGAGAGGTTCAAATATTTCCATTTCTCTATATCTCTCTGTATCTCCTTCCATAGCTTTTCATAATTGTTTGTGAGAAGTTGGGCGTTTTTCGATGTGATCCAAATTCCCAGATATTTCATCTTATTAACAATTGTTAGACCCGATATTTCTTTCAATTTTTCTTGCTTTTCATTTGTCATATTCTTTGTTAAGATGGTGGTTTTTTGTTTATTTAGTTTAAAGCCTGCTAGTTTCCCAAACTGTTCAATCATGAGCAGCCAGTCTTTAATGTTTTCACATGGGTTTTCTATTATCCCAATTATATCATCGGCATAGGCTCTGGTCTTGAATTCTTGTTTACCAATTTTAACCCCCTTTATATTTCTATCATCCTTTATATTTTTCAGCAGAATTTCTAATGCCATTATAAAAATTAGGGGTGAGATAGGGCATCCCTGTCTGGTGCCCTTCTCTATCTTGAGTTCTTCCGAGATTTGACCATTTATTTGTACCTTTGCCTTTTGGGTCTTATAAATTTCTTCCACTGCCATAGTGAACTGGTGTCCCAAGTCCATTTCTTTCATTAAAATTTTAAAAAAATCCCAATTAAGATTATCGAATGCTTTTTCTGCATCAATGGCAAGAAAAGCTACTTCTTTTTGAGGGTTAGCTTCAAAGTATTCAATCATATCTATAACCGTTCTCAGGTTGTCTCTAACATTCCTCTTGGGGAGGAAACCCACTTGTTCCTCCCCGATCCAGTTGCTTAAGAAAGATTTAAGTCTTTGGGCCAAAATGTTCGTGAAAATCTTATAATCCACATTCAGTAGGGAGATAGGTCTATAGTTGCGTACATCTGTAGGGTCAGTTTGTTCTTTATGTATTACAATTATTTCCGCTTCAGTCCATGTGTCTGGTATACCCTGACCCTGAAATACCCCATTCATTACCTTTCTTAGATTTGGCATCAATTCCTTCATAAAGGTTTTATAATAACCTGCGGAGAAGCCGTCAGGTCCTGGAGCTTTATTAGCATCCATTCTCCTTATGGCCGCTTCCACTTCTTCTTCAGTTATTTCTCTATTTAAATCTTCTCTTTGAGCCTCTGTGATCTTCGGGATATTAAATTTACTTAGATATTCCACTACCTCCCCTTTTTGGGATTAAGTCAGAAGAATACAGTCCTTCGTAATAAGTTTTAAAAGCTTTTAAGATTTCTTTATCAGTCGTTAACTCCGTTTGACCCGTTGTAATTTTTGTTATTCGATTTGCTTGCTTCTTTTTCCGAACTTGTTTGGACAACCATTTGCCCGCTTTATTTGCATTTTCAAATTGATATTGCTTTAAAAATTTCAACTGTTTAGCTTGTTCCTCTATTTCTAAATTACGTCTTTTCTGATGCAGAGTTTCAATTTCTTTTATAAGGTCTTTATTGTCAGGTTGGAACTTCAGTTCACACTCTTTCATTTTAAGTTTATTTAGAACCTCCTTTAGGTCTTTCCATCTAAGCTTGTTATTTCTTGCATTGTGTTGTATAAAGTGGCCTCTCATAACAGCTTTGGCAGCATCCCATATTATATTGTGATGTATTTCTGGAGTATTATTAATTTCCATGTAACTGTTAATTTTCTTCTTATATTTTTGAATATCAAGTTCTCTTTTTATTAAATTTTCATTTAATCTCCATCTGCCTTTTATTTTTTTTTTTGGTTGATTAGAATTTCCAACGGAGAGTGATCGGAAATGTCTCTAGGTAAAATATTTATATCCCAAATTTTTGTTATAACATTATTTGTGGCCCAGCACATGTCTATTCTCGACCAGGATTTATGCCTGTGGGAATAGAACGTGTAGTCTTTCCTGCTTGGATTTTTCCACCTCCACGCATCCTCTAATTTCTGATCCTCTTTCAAATCTAACAATTTTTTGGGTAGAGAATTCACCTTGCCTTTTGGTCCACTTTTTACAGGTTTTGTTTTGTCCAGTTGACTGTTTAATATACCATTAAAATCCCCAAGAAGTATTAGATCATCAAATTCCTCTTCTTCCAATTTCCCCTTTAGGGTCTCCACAAATTGAGTCTTAGGACCATTTGGGGCATAGATATTACAAATTAATGTCTTTTGATTTCCAAGCATGATTCTTGCCGCTATCATTCTTCCTTCTGAGTCCTTAAAAGACAATTCCGATTGTAGAGTATCTTTGATATATAGAGCTACCCCCCTTTTTTTCTTTTCAAAAGAGGAGTAATATAGTTTACCAATCTTCTCATTATTTAAGTGGGCTATATGTTTATGCATAATATGGGTTTCTTGTAAAGCCACAATGTCATATTTATCTTTCTTCAGCCTGTTGAATAACTGTTTCCTTTTATTAGGGGAATTAAGGCCATTAACATTCAAAGAGAGTACCTTAATTTGCTGATCGATTGCCATTGGTAGATTCTTCTACATCAGATCCCGATTCGTCTGGTTCTTCATCCGGGTTGGAAGTTCCATCGTCATCCGTTCCCTTTTTTGCATATTCTGGGGAGGTAAATCTGGCCCTTTTGCTGCGTTTCCCCTTTCTGGGGGTAAGTGAGGATGTTCCAGGAGCAAATTTACGTTATGGTTTTGGAGATTCGTCATGTGATTTTCCCTCTTCTGGCACAGGTTTTTGGTCCTTCATTAGCTTCTCATAAAAGTCTCTGGCCTTTTCCACCGAAGTCAACCAGTGTTTGTTCTCATTCAGGGTAACCATTATCCCTTCCGAGCGTTCCCATCTAAATCTTAAGTTTCTCTTTTTCAACTCATCCGTAAGAAAAAAATATTGTCTGCGCCTCATTAATGTTGATTTTGGGAATTCTCTTAGGACGGTTACCCTCATTCCATTAAATTGCAGTGGAATTTTGCTGTTACTTGAAAGGACTTCATCTCTTGTCCGTTTCATCAAAAATTTAACAATTATATCTCTGGCAGAATTGTTCTTTCTTGAATATGTAGTCACAACACGATAAACTTGGTCTACTTCTTTCTCCAGCTCCAGCGTTGGTCTTTTCAGTGCTTTTGAGAGGATATCCAGGACTATCATTCTGATATCTTCATTTGGGTTTTCTTGGAGATTCCTAAGGCGTAGGTAATGCTCCAAATCTCTCATCTCCAATGCTTCCTGATTTTTTTCCATCTTCACTCTTTGTTTCTCCCATAGGGACACTTTCTGTTCTATGTTTTTTTGTACTTTTTCCTTCTCCTTCGTTTTGACTTTTAGATCTTTTATATCCCACTTCATCGTGGTCATCTCTACATCTATTTTTCCAATTTCTTCTTTGAGATCCTTCTTTAATTCATTCTTTAATTCTGTTTTTAATTCATCAATTTTATTTTGCATTTCTTTGTTATGTTTCTCTTGTTTTGCCTCTAGGTCCTTTATCCCTTTCTCAAGTGATGTTTGGAGATTAGTTTGCGCTAATGCCAGATTTTGAATTTCTTTAACTACATCTTTCAGAGTAGGCTCTTGGGATCCTTGCGAATTTCTTCTCTGCAGAAGTGACTGGTCAATCTTTGGGTCTTGTTTAATTTTAGTAACTGGGTCTGCCTTCACCTTAGGTGTCGTCATTGTAATAATAGATTAAAAAAATATCTTCCAATTAATTGCCAATATGATAAATTCTATAATTGATTATTATATGTTAAGCAAAATTGATTAGACAAATATTAATTGAACAAATCAGATCAAATCCATATATATATAAAAAAAGACAAAGAATTAATTTAATCTTATAAATCAGATCAATTCAATTACAATTGATTAATTAATTAATTTTTGATACTTATTTTAATTTATTTTATTTTATTAACTCCTTTAATTAATTCGTAGCCACAATTAATTGAATTTATAAAATGGAAGAGAAATTACACATTCGAGAAATTTATATTTATATTTAGAATACTAATCAGTAAAAAAGCAAAAATGAAATTGATTCCTCCTATCTTCCGCCGTTCCTGCCGCCCCTGCCGTCAATCCGCTGTCTCCGTTTCTTCTCTGAATTTACACCTCTGTCCCACGTCGCTCCGAATGGTCCGTTGTTAGCACTGTTGTCACTCCGTTGGTCAATCCGCATTCACTTCGATGTCTGTATTATCTTCCTTCTGTCTCCTTCTATCTCCTTCTATCTCCTCCTCTCCATGTCTCTATTTAATTCTATATTTAATCAATATTCTTTGCACTTCCGCCCTTCTTTGCAATGGCGGGCGCTGTCTTTCCGCCCTGAGTAGCCAACTTCCACCTGGTAGTGTTCCCAATAAGTCCTCCGACCTATTGGTCCCGCTTGAAATGATTCCCCGGCTCCTCCTCTTCCTTAATATCTGTTGCTTCGTCCGGCTTCCCTCTTTGTTTACAAGAAGGTCGCGTCGGAGTCAAAACATCATGGCGCCAAGGTCGGAGATTGTTTAACTTTCCTTCAGGCACTTTGTAAACAAGAATGGCGGAGTAGTAAAAGAAAATAGGAGGGGGAGAGGAGGGAAATTAACCTTATACGTTGATATTGAATTTGGAATGCAGGATTGTATATTGCCGTATTTATATTAGTTTTTAAAATAGATTTCCCACATCAAGCGGATCCGGTCAGTCAATTCAGCTCTTCAGTCCTCCAATTTTTCCAATTTTTCCAATTTCCCAATTTCAAGTTTCGAAATACCCAAATCGTCCAGATTAATCCTGCTTCTTTAAATCACGATTGGTCAAGTCCAGCAATTAACTCCGAACTCGAGGAACGGAAAAAGAAACGGGTAACTTTGCCCCGATTTCTCGCTTCCTTTTCTTTCCTTCGCAGAGTCAGAAAATATAAGATTTGTCCAGTTACTTACCCTCTGGCCCGAGGGTTTTTGTTGTGTTTAGAATTCTTTGCTCTTAAATAGGTGGAAGAGCGACGGTAGTTCCTGCAGGGGTTTTCCCCCTGCTCCCCACAGGGCAGCCTGCTACCGGCGGATATCTTCCCGGGTCCCTTTCGCCCCCTCCCTTGAGGGGAAGGTGGCTTTCGGGACCTTCGGGTAATCCTGCTCGGTTTCGCGTACCCTCAGCGCTCGATCCGGCTGAGGAGGGGAGCTATTTGCTCTACCCGGCCGCACTCTGTGGGTCCTTGCCGAGGAGCTTCAGCAAGGCACTCCTGCCGCCATGCCGTCCCACCGGAAGTTTGTATGCATATTGTTGAAGGCTCACAGAATCCTTTAGTCCAGTAGTTCTCAACTTGTGGGTCCCCAAATGTAAACTGGCTGGAATTCCTGGGAGTTGTTGGCCAAAACACCCAGGGACCCACAGGTTGAGAACCGCTGCTTTAGTGGTTTAGTGGTTCTCAGCCTGTGTACTTAGGGCAACTCTCTTTTGTGATAGTCAACATTGTTGTCATCTTCATCCTCCACCTCTGATTAGCTTTGAGAGCTTATACTGATCTCTGCAGCAGTAGCAGCTGATGTCATATTAAGATCCGAAGAGTGTAGATTAAACCTAGATTATGGCTGAGAGCGCTTTGCTGTGAATTAACAGACAAAAATAGGTTATGATTCATTCTGCTTTATGTCCAGGGCAAAGCTGGGATTTTTTGTAACGTTTAGGGCTACAATGACCACCAGGCATTGTATCCTACCCTTATCACCCCTGGGACATTTGACTATGAGCAACCACATGAAAGCAACCGGATGGGTTTCCTGTAATTGTATATTTACTTTTTCAATTAACCGGTAGACATTATAAGAACAATATTTATATTCACTGGAAGAGTGAAGAGAATGTGTGGTTTCTTTCTACGCCCATTTTCAGATTGTTCCACGTTTCTCGTTGTTTTCAGCAGATGGCAGCAAATAGTAATGCTCTCCTCTGACAATATGTTGAGACCTTTAAGCAAGATCAATCCAATGCTATGAGGACAGTTGCTGCAAATGTCAAGTCTTGGCCAGATTCCTTCAATTACAGCAGCAGACTCAAGATGACAAAGTTGGTGTTATGAGCAATGAGTTCAAATGACAGGAAAGATGGATTCCACCTAAATATTGCGAAGAATTTCCTAACCGTAAGAGCTGTTCAGCAGTGGAATTCTCTGCCTCTGAATCCAGTGGAGGCTCCTTCTTTGGAAGCTTTTAAAAGGAGGCTGGATGGCCAACTGTTGGGGTGTTTTGATTGGAGCCAGTTGCACAGGGATTGCGGATTCTCCTACATTCAGACAATGGCTAGACAGTAGGCTTGGGCGGTTTCGTTCATTAATTTCGTAATTCGTTATTAATTCGTATTTAAATTAGCTTACGATCTAATATTGAGCCATGCAGGAATAGTGTGGGGAGTAAATTAGATTCGAAACAATTTTTTCAATTTATTTCGTAATTATTTTGTTATTATTTCGAAATTATTTCGTAATTATTTCGTAATTATTTTCGCATGTCTGGTGCAAGTTTTATAGTTGTTGTTTGTTTTATCACACCAACAGTCAACAACAGAGGGAGAGGGAAGCTTCAGAAGTTCCTCCTGTCCCATTTGGAGGTTTTTTTAGCATATTGCGCAATCGCGTCCGCCATTAACGAATCGATTCGTAATTTTACGAAATTTCGTATATTTCGAAATTTTTAAAAGGAAAATTTCGGAATTATTTTAAAAAACGAAACGCAAGGGCCCCCTAAAAACGAAACGAGTTTAGAACCAAATTTTTCCGTGGTTACCCAAGCCTACTAGACAGCAATCTCGCCATTGCCTAAGTGGCTGAGGTTAGCACAGAGGGTTAAACTGCCAGCTACAGAAAATCTTGCCAACTAGAAGATTGGCAGTTCAAGCTGAGGTTGGGGTGAGCTCCCGCCATCAGCCCTAGCTTCTGCTTACCTACCCGTTCGAAAACAACAACTTGAGTAGATATATAGGTACTGCTTCAGAGAGGAGGTAAAAAGCCGTCCCTGAAGATATGCTGGCAATTTGATTTGGAAAAAGGCGTCCATGTGTTGTAGTTCAGCTTGTGATTGTGTCTGATGTCAATGGGGATGAGAGTTATTCTGGACCTGTGTCTGTTGTCAATCAGAATGAGGGTTTTGCTGGGCCTGTGTCAAGCCCAGGAGAGAGGCATGAGGTGTCTGATGAACCGAGTGCTTCTCCTGCGGATGTACAAGGTCAAATTCCTGGGAACAGGCCACAGCAATCTTTCTCTGAGGATGATTTGTCAGGTGCAGAATTTAACGAGGATGAACTAGACTTTTGTAAATGGAGACATAGTTCTCAGGCTCTACAAAGGTCGATTCATCTACAGGAGAAGATATAAGAAATCCTTTCTGGTTGTAAGGGCAAGCAAAATGCTTTCCTTTCGTTTCAGGGGCCAGGAAAGGCTTTATATTGATATCAGGGAAAGTTTCACTTTAGTCTCGTCATGTTTCAAGTTTTGCCAAGTTCCTCTTCTGTTCATTGGATTTCCATGCTGCCTTGTTCTATGGATTCTGTATCTTTGATCTTGTGTTTTTATGTTGTTCCCTGGAAGGTTATCGACTGACATCAACATTGCTATACTGTTTTTACAATTTTTATTGCTTTGCTTACATATACCCTTCAATAAATTTCTTTTTGATTTTACTACGCTGGCTTGGTGTTTAAAGACAGAAGTATTCCTGTTCTGGAATACAACAGCATGGACAACAGGCTCCTTGGCATGGAAAAATGGAACAACAGTACCTCCCCTTGCCCGAGCCAAACACAACTTCCAGATGCCGGAAATATAAAAGAGGGAAGACTTGCTTCTGTCTATGTATTGTTTTGTCTTTGTTAATTGTATAATAGCATTGATTGTTTGCCCTATATGTATTCTGTAATCTGCTCCGAGTCCCCTCGGGGAGATTGAGCGGAATATAAATAAAGTATATTATAAATAAAGCATATTTCACTTCATATGCCCTGAATCAAAGAGGGGATTGAAATGAGTATCTATAAAGCCCCTCCTGCACTCCATAATCTGCTCATGTTGTTTTTACATACAGGAGCGTGCTAATATTATTACATAAACACTTCACAGGCAAAGAGAGTTAGTGAACATGCCATGTTATAATGTGCTCAGGATGCTACATGTGTCAGAAGGAATCACGGAAGCTCCCACCACATTATCATCAATGGAAATTGTGTACTGCTTGAGGATATTTTTGGCGGATAGGCAGTCAAGTGGCCCTATAGATTCGCGCAGTGCAAGCCGCATCACTGTGCCATTCTCCCAATGCCGTTGCTGTAGCATTAAATCAATAGGCCTGCCAATCAAAGTATCACCTTAGGGAATGCACTGGAGAGATAAGATGCTCAAAAAAAAATGAAACTTCTACATCCACATCCGGCAAACACCTTTGCTATATTGCTGTGTATTGAATTCTACTGGGAGTTGAGAATTCATCAATTTTTTTAAAAAAATCAGTAAAATTTGGACACACTGGTGAACCAAGGTTCAAAAGCTGTGTGGTGGGACATCTTGTTGAACTAGAAAATGCTGTGAAATGCTGGTGTTCTGATATGCGAATGTTTTATTTTGTTTTTTTTTTTGTTGTATTTCTCCATTCCATGAAAGATTCAATGTGGAATGTATGCTTCCCCTGCTGAGACATATCCAACTTCTGATGTGATGCTACAGGATGCCTTTGTGTATCAGCAGCTGGGATGCAGTTGCACTCACAATCTAATAGGCAACTACTTGACCACTATAATGACAGATGGTTGGACTGGATCTTCTTATGTTTCAAATATTTCCCCCCCCCCCCCTGAAAATAAGACCGAATTGGAAAATAAGACCTAGCATGATTTTTTTGAAGCTGTTCATACTATAAGCCCTCCCCTAGTACATCTTTAAATATATACTCTCTTAGATATTGAATACCTTGACATTAGATATTGAATACATTGACACTGAAATACAACATTGCCTGAGCTCTGCGAGTACAACATTTTCCCGAATGAAGCACAGTGTGTTTGAGGACCGGGACATCCGTAGGGAGACCAAGGTGCTTGTTTATAAAGCTATTGTCCTCCCAACCCTGCTATACGCCTGTGAGACGTGGACTATCTACAGATGTCACATGCAACTCCTAGAACGATTCCATCAGCGTTGCCTCCAAAAAATCCTGCAAATCTCTTGGGAAGACAAGCGAACAAATGTCAGCATGCTGGAAGAAGCAAAGACCACCAGCATCGAAGCGATGGTCCTCCACCATCAACTCCGCTAGACCGGCCATGTTGTCTGGATGCCCGGTCTCCCAAAGCAGTTGCTCTACTCCGAACTCAAGAACGGAAAACGAAATGTTGGTGGGCAGGAAAAGAGATTGAAAGATGGGCTCAAAGCCAACCTTTAAAACTCTGGCAGAGACATTGAGAACTGGGAAGCCCTGGTCCTTGAGCGCTCCAGCTGGAGGTCAGCTGTGACCAGCAGTGCTGTAGAATTTGAAGAAGCACGAATGGAGGGCAAAAGAGAGAAACGTGCCAAGAGGAAGGCACATTAAGCCAACTCCAACTGGGAAGGCGGTCCAGGTGGAAGGCGGTCCAACTGGGACCGCCTTCCACCTGGAAACCAATGCTCTGACTGCGGGAAAACATGCAGATCAAGAATAGGGCTCCACAGTCACCTATGTATCCACCACCAATACACCAATCTTGGAAGACAATCCTACTCGAGGGATCGCCTAAGTAAGTAAGTATAGAGTATCTACCTCAACCTGCTGGATGTCGTAAACCATCTTATGCTTTTAATGCATTTGGTGTGATTTGTATGAATTTATGTGTTATATTATGTTTATTTAACTTTAATTCTTTGCTATTTTTGGTTAGTTTTATAAGTCATATTGAGATTGTTTTTGCCATTGTTTTTGACTTGCTTTGTTTGCCTGGTTTTGGCATTGAATGCTTGCCATTTTTGTTACTCATTGGAAACCTCGGGGACATAGGGTGGGTTACCAATAAAGTATTATTGTACTATTGTTGTGGTTCAGCCAGAGGTTGTGAGAAATGATGGGCTTTCCAGTGTGAGAAATGAGGGGATTTTGGATCATGATTCTGTCTGAAAGGATGAGTCTGTGTCTAGTTAGAAATGACTTCAGAGCAGGGAGGAGATGGAGTTGCTTTGGAATTGGAAGATAGGGAAGACCTTTCCCCTGGTCATTCCTTGGAAACGAAAGATAAAATGCTGGAAGGAAAAGATCTTTCCCCTGGGAAAACACCTGAGGTTATAGAAGTATGAGATTCGATCTATGGGAGAAAAAAGGTCAGATTACGGAGGTCACAGAGATTCCATGAGAAATCCTTGAAATTGATTAGATATCAAAGGCATGGCTTGTGGACCTTAAATTAAAGTGTTGTTTACTGGAAGGGTTAGAGCAGGCAACACTGCATTACTGTGTATACCTTGGGTCTTGTTCTTGTTCCATGTTCAAGTCTATGTTTAAGATCTTTGGGAAAGTCTTGTACTCATGATCATGGATTCATGTTGTGGAAAAAGTTCCTGTTTTCCTGGTTATGGATTTATGCTGATGTTTTCATTCCTGGTTTTTCCATGTACCTTGACACTTTTGAACAGAGCTTTGATGTATGGACTATTATCTTTTGAAAGCCTTTCCCTATTGCTTTTTGGATATTGCTTTTTAAATTTTTTTGCCTTTTGTCTTTTTATATTTGCTTCCTTCAATAAACTGTTTAGTTAGTACTACTGGACTCTTGTGTGGTGCTGAGTGCAAAGGTGAATTCAGAATACAACAATTATCATTATTATTCACCAAAAAAAAAAAAAAAAGCCCCAGTTAAGTTTATCAACCAGACTGATGTATTTAGTATGACCGTTTCAACACATGATGGATGTATTGGATTTTTTTTTTTCGTGTCAGGAGTGACTTGAGAAAAAAAGTCACTTCTGGTGTGAGAGAATTGGCCGTCTGCAAGGACGTTGCCCAGGGGACACCCGGATGTTTTGATGTTTGACCATCCTCGTGAAAGGCTTCTCTCATGTCCCCACATGAGGAGCTGGAGCTGACAGAGGGAGCTCATCTATCTATCCGGATTCAAACCTGCGACCTGTCGGTCTTCAGTCCTGCCAGCACAGGGGTTTAACCCACTGCACCACCGGAGGCTCCGATGTATTGAATGATAAAATAATAATGTGAATAGAGAATTAGAATATAAATAAATAATAGTTGACCTAATATTATGTCAAATGTTTCAGAAGAAGATGACATGACTGTATTTGAATAAATGTAGATTTTTGTACATTGTTGTACATGGGAAAAAATAAGGCATCCCCTGAAAATAAGCCCTAATGTATCTTTTGGTGCAAAAATTAATATAAGACCCGGTTTTATTTTTGAAAAATATGGTAGTATTGCAGGTGAACTCTTATTTATTAAGGCACTGCCAGATGTTAAGGGGTTAAGCCTGTCTTTGAATAGGAAAGGTAGAGCAGCAGTTAGTTGCGGTAGCACAGCAGTTAAAACCGCTAGCTGCAGGAAATCTGCTGACTGAAGGGTTAGGAGTTCAAAGCCGCAAATCTGGGTGAGCTCCCAGCTGTCAGTCCTAGCTTCTGCCTACCAACAGTTCGAAAGCATGTAATGTGAGTAGATCAAAAGGTAACGCCTCGGCGGGGAGGTAAAAGGGCACCCCATGCAGACTGGCAGACATGCCGGCAACATCGGAGAAAGTCTATGGACAACAGGCTCCTCGGTATGGAAAAATGGAAAAAGAGCACCTCCCCATGGCTGGAGTTGAGCATCGCTTCCAGACGTCCTGAGACGCCTTTACTTCTGTCTTTGTATTGTATGTCATTTGTTCACTGTGTAACAAGGCATTGAATGTTTGCCTTATATATGTTGTTCCGTCTTCCAGGAGCTTGGTTTGCATTGCTTTTTGGTTGCTTGAAATGGCACCCCTTTGCATTTTCCCCAGGATTGCAGCAGCACCCTGAAATTATTAACAGAGGTTGGAAGCCAGCCTGCAAGCCCTTGTAGCTATTGGTTTAAAAAGTATCTCTTTGGGTCTAGAGACCACCTTTTTTCCTGGGGATGAGATCTCCATTTTGGAATCTCCCCTGTCTCTTTCAGTTTAGAAAAAAGCCTCAGATGTGCTGTTGGTCAGCTAGGAAGCTCTGACAAAGCCATTGTGAGTACAATTGAGAAATTGAGATAGATGATAGATAGATAGATAGATAGATAGATAGATAGATAGATAGATAGATAGATAGGCAATTGAGTTATTGAGTTATTAAGTTATTGGGTTATTTGGACAGAGAAGCTGATTGAGTTATAGATAGATATAGAGATAAAGAGAAGCTTATTGAGAAATAGAGAGAAATAGTTACTGAGTACTATTGAGCATTGCTTCATCTCCAAAGCTAACCTTGTGCTTAGATAGGGGAAGACCTGTTCTTTCTAACCATAGCAGATCAGGGTTAGGGTAAAAGATCCCAGGATTTTTCTACCATTTGGAGAAAAGTTACCTCAGTAATTGAAGAAAATGGAAAGAAAGAACATCTCTATGGTTTCCCAAATTGACTGTTTGTGTTGTAATTTTATCAAACTGTGCCAAGTCTGCCAAGGACTTTGGAAATAAATATTTTGTTGATGTTCATATCTTGACTGGCATCAGTTGCCGAAAATATTGAGTTATTGCTTCAAAGAAAGACCCCCAGCAGTTCACCCAGATAAAGAGAGAAGCACATCTTAGTTTTAATGTTATAGCGTCTGGGTGTGACGGCACATATGTAAACTGCAATCCACTCCGAGTCCCTCTGGGGGGATAAAGTGTATTGTTATTCAAGGTGGGAACTCACAAATTCTATCAGCTTGCGCCCATTGCTCCCACAAATTTGATATCAGGCATCTTACAAAGTGGCTGGACTACAATTCCGATCTGATACGTCCTGATGGATAAAACCATCAGGACGTATCCGATTTCTCTCCTGAATAAAAGTACTGAAAAATTAAACAAACACACAAGCAGGGATCTAAAATGATCCCGTTTCAAAGAGACGTGGAAATATGGTCTGTTGTTGGACATGAAGCAAAATGAACAGCTTTGTCTCCTATAAGGGAAATCAAGTTCTACTTATATGAAGAGTCTTGCTTTCTTCGTTGAAATGGAAAGTCTGGCATATTACACCCAATTATCCTGATGGTCCTGTGTCATGGGGTGTAAAACCCAACCAACCTGGATAATTGGCATGAAATGAAGCTTTCACGCCTTTGTCCGCTGAGCGACAGAAGTAGGAGTGACTGAGAATGTGGGTGTCCATCGCTCTTTGAGACGGCTCCTTGTTCTCCAGCGCAAGAGAAAAGCCAGTGGAGGCTTGCTACACCTCCTTTGGCAGGTACTTCCAAAGTGCATGTCTGTAGAATAGCTAAACAGCTGTGAAATATTTGACAATTTTCGCTGTTTTGGCTCCTGGACAGACTTTGCAGTGAGAACAGATGGAAAGCCATCCATGAGGCACCCACAGAATTAATTTGCATGATAAAAATACCCCCTCAGAGCAATCATCTCATAACTGGCAATGGACCATATGTAATAGACAACATCTGGGGCTATATTTTGTCTTCTTTTTTCAAAAAAATGAAACGACTACAGAGGTAGAAGTGGCAGATGGAGCTTCATGGTGGAACCCATCTTCTATCTTCAAAAGGTTCCAGGTGCTGTGGTCCAAGATCTTCAGGAGGTAGGGTTGTGGGAGATCTGAAAGCAGGTGGCTTTTTCAAACCAGGTGTAGTCATTAACTTTGTGTAACTCCAAAAACAACATTTCCACCATTCAAAAATTCAAACTCAAGAATCTTGGGGGTTAGTGTGTACTTAGGAATCCCTTTGGCAGGGAAGGGACAATGACCTGAAAATCAAAACTAAAACAGAACTAAAACAGAACGGATTTCTGCCATTTTGCACATTATTTATTTTACTTACTTACTTACTTACTTACTTACTTACTTACATAGGCGATCCCTCATAGTTTGAGTAGGATTGTCATCCAAGATCCGTGCACTGGCGGTGGGTCCGTAGGTGACTATGGAGCCCTATTCTTGATCTGCATCTTCTCCCGCAGTGAGGGCATTGGTTTCCAGGTGGATGGCGGTCCCAATCGGGGTTGGCTTGACGCGCCTTCCTCTTGGCACGTTTCTCTCTTTCATCCTCCATTCGTGCCTCTTCAAATTCTACAGCATTGCTGGTCACAGCTGACCTCCAGCTGGAGCACTCAAGGGCCAGGGCTTCCCAGTTCTCAGTGTCTATGCCAGAGTTTTTAAGGTTGGCTTTGAACCCATCTTTAAATTTCTTTTCCTGCCCACCAACATTCCTTTTTCTTGAGTAGGGAATAGAGCAACTGCTTTGGGAGACGGTGGTCAGGCATCCGGACAACATGGCCGGTCCAGCGGAGTTGATGGCGGAGGACCATCACTTCAGTGCTGGTGGTCTTTGCTTCTTCTAGCATGCTGACATTTGTCCGCTTGTCTTCCCAAGAGATTTGCAGGATTTTTTAATTGTATATTGTGGATTGTTATGGCATCAAATGGCTGCCAATTTGTAAGCCACCTTGAGACACCTTGAGGCTTGAGAAAGATGGGATATAAATATAAATAAATAAATAGCAAAATGCTGTATTTATAATTGGTTGTTTGATGTCTATTGGTTTTGGGATTGGGTCAGTTGTTAGTTGTATCCTTGTCTGTTTTTGTGGTGAGGCATTGAACGTTTGCCTCTATGTGTTTTTAGTGTGGTGTAAGCCGCTCTGAGTCCCCTTGGGGAGATAGGGCGGAATATAAATAAATTATTATTATTATTATTATTATTATTATTATTAACACAAAACCACAGTATGTAAATGAGCAAATGAGATCTCTATGCTGGATTTCGTATCACAAAATCAGAAGTCGAACACTTCCCAAGTGTCCAGGACAGTGTGGTGTATTTTTGAATGATGCACGCAGATCCAAGTAAGGTGGCCTTTTGCAGTTGACAGATCGTGATTTTGTCCATATTCATTGTTTCCAAATGCCAGCTGAGATATTTTGGCACGGGACCCAGTGTGCCAATGACCACTGGAACCACCTGTACTGGTTTATGCCAGAACCTTTGCAATTTGATTTTGAGGTCCTTATAATGGCTGAGTTTTTCCTGTTATTATTATTATTGTTGTTATTGTTATTGTTATTGTTATTATTATTATTATTATTATTACAAATGCAGGACCATGGATGGGTGAATTAGAACCACTGAATGAATGGAGAGACACAAGATAACAAGGATGCTCTTTTTGGTATATGCTGTTATCTGTGGTCGAGTATCTGCCACAGAATAGTTGCTCGTGTGATAAAGTCCTATTTGTCCATCTAATACTTACCAGCCTAATACTTACATTTTTAAAAAGTAGTTTATTTTACTCTCATCTGATACAGGTGTACCAGAACCTTCCTTAACCATTAGCTGCTGATTGGGAATGACAGGATTTCAAGAATATCTGGGGAGGATTATGTATCTTCCTCTGCCCTAGGGATACAAATGTGTGCATTGGGATCCCATATCTGACAGACTCCACATGCTCCAGGATGTTAAATCTTTCGCATCTCTCCTGGTTAAAATCAGGACACCAAAGCTAAACGCAACACAGGCCCAAGCCGAGAAAACACTAAGATGATAGAATAGAGGGACTACCGAGCATATATACTGCCATATTACATATCATGCTGAAAGCTGTACCCTGTTAGTATCATCATCTGTGAGTGGTTACACTCATAGACGTTGTCTAAGTGGAATAGAGGGATCGGGTAGACTTGCTTACTCTACACTTTGCAGCATAGATCTTTATTTGGCTTCAAAACAAGAGAATTGCCTCTTTAAAGTGCCATCTTTGCAAACGATAAAAACTGCATAAGAAGGAAATAGATGGCTGAAATGAAGGCTGATGGTAGCAATATTTCATATTTATACGCCACTTCGGTGAAGATTGTATGAAAAGAAGGGCTTTACAGCTAAAGAAGAGTGCGCTGTTCTCCTCGTACTGAAAGACAGATCGCTTTTCTGTGTGTTTACGGGGCCATAAGTTATTTATAATGTTGCTGCCTGCTTGATAATGCTTTTCTTGAGTTTGCTCACTGCGAAGCTGCATATCTCTTCGAGAGGACCAGCATTTCTGGCAAGAGGCAAATCCGCTGATGGTTGATCATCTAAGGAGCAGCTCTTTGTGAATGGTTCAAATGAAGAGGAGAAGAAGGGTAAAGAACAGAGCTCAGGAGTTTAGACCATGCGAAATAGGAAGGAAAGATCATTTCAGACACAAGATAGGATCCAAAAGAACTTGATGGAATTGTCCAATATAATGTTGAAAAGGATGAAATGGGGCCAGTGGTCAGAGCCGTAGCCAGAAAAAAAATTCGGGAGGGGTTGAAATTTTCGGGGGGGGGGCGGCTTGAAAATTTCGCGGGGGGGGGGGTTGAAACCTGCCTCCTATCTCACGCTGAAGCAAAGAGCACAGCAGGGGGCAGAGCAGCCTTCAATAGCCTGCAGCTCCGCCCCTGTCAACCACCTCCACCAAGTCTGGCCTCCTTAATGAGAGCATTCAACACACACACACCCAACTTGCTTGCTTCACTACATTGGCTATTGCTGCAAGTAATGACAGTGTGAATAAATTGTCAATATTTAAGGCCTTGCATGGTCTGGGGCCGATGTACCTGAGGGACCGCCTCACCTCCTACCAACCCCAGAGATCCCTCCGTTCTGAGGACCAAGATCTATTGGAAATTCCCAGTGTCAAGACCTTGCGTCTAACAGCAACCAGACGCAGAGCCTTTACAGCAGTGGCACCATCACTCTGGAATACTCTGCCACCTGAAGTCCGTGCCTTGCGGGACTTATCAGCTTTCCGCAGGGCATGTAAGACATGTCTATTTTGACAGGACTTTGATCTCTGATATTGCTGTTTTTAAATTGTTTTAAATTGTTTTTAAATTGTGTTCGATTTTAGCCTGTTCTTGTAAGCTGCTCCGAGCCCCAGGGGAGTGGCAGCATATAAGTTCGAATAACAAATAAATAAATAAATATTTGCTTGAGATAGTGTTTGCAGTTCTGGGGGGACTCTTAATTTTTTGCATCTCATAGACTTAGCATGGGGATTTGGTTAACCAGTTAAAATGCATGAGTAAACTGGGTTTTTAAAAAAAATCTGAAACATTTCGGGGGGGGGGGGGTTGAACCCCTAACCCCCCCCCCCCTCGTTACAGGCCTGCCAGTGGTACTTCAGTCTCTTCCCCCTGTGAGTGTAAAACTTCATTTGTAATTATGAGACATGTGCAAAAAAACAAACAAACCAGTACTGCCATCTGTTGAGGGGGTTACAAAGGTGGAGGCATTACTTTTCATTCAACCCCCATGCATGTGTATTTTAACCTTTATTATGGATAGAAGATAACAGAAGTTGAGCATCCGTGGATTTTTGTATCCACGAGAGGTCCTCAAACCAAACCTAAACAAATACAGTTTGAGTTGTTCTTAATAGTGTCTCTAAATGCAACTTAACTCAAGCCCTTTTTCTTTAACACTGCTATATCTTTAACACCTTATTTAGAAAAATGTGTATAGCACATAGATTTAAGCCTGTTGCAAACCACAGCGGTGCATGACCAATAATCTTACACATCAGCTTGTCAAGAAGGCTTCCTCTAAGCAGGATTAAAAGTTGTTCATTCAAAATGTCAATGCATATTTTCTTCCCGGGGGCTTATCAGCATCCCACCAAAACATATTATTAACTGTCATGAAGGAGAGAGTGTCAGAAGGCAAAGAAAGGAGAGCCATCTTTCATGCCCTCCCTCTATGCGCCATATTAAAGCAGTGTTTCTCAACCTTCCTAATGCCACGGCCCCTTAATACAGTCCCTCAGGCTGTGGTGACCCCCAACCATAACATTATTTTCTGGGTTGTTGTAGGTTTTTTGGGCTGTATGGCCATGTTCTAGAAGAATTCCACAGGCGGGGGGCCACCACCGAGAAGGCCCTATCCCTCGTCCCCGCCATCCGCGTTGTGGCCGGTGATTTTGGCCATGAAAGCCTTTAATAATACATTGATCATTATTTTCATTACTACCTCATAACTGTAATTTTACTACTGTTATGAATCGTAATGTAAATATTTGATATGCAGGATGTATTTTCAGTCACGGAATCAAATTTGTCACAAATACCCAATACATCCAGATTTGAATAGTGGTGGAGTTGGGAGTGTTATAGGAAATTGTAAAGGATCGACAAGTGTGTGCGTTAAAGAAAACCTTATACTGTTAATCATTATGTGCAGCTGCTAATATAGGTCAGCTAGTAAATTTGAGTCACACCCAGTGGGGTGTAACTGTATGTGTTTTAGAATACAGTTCAGCTTTTGCTCTGAGAAGCTTATGCTCACAGCATTTTGCTCAACCATTTGCACTGCTCATTTGAAGGAAGATGAAGAATTCATGCCTTTTTGCATTTTGTAATTTTTACAAGGACTATGTAAGTTTGTTGCACTTTTTATTTTGTATGCAACACTGCAAGTTTATGTTTTGACTCTGTTGACAAGAGTAAAGTTTTTCTGTTCTTTTTTCTTCTTACCTTTGTGCAAAGTTATTGTGTCTTTTGCACTGGACCAGACTAAATTCCGCTTAAGTGGGGATTGATTTTGTCATTTGGGAGTTGTAGCTATTGGGATTTATAGTTCATCTACAATCAAAGAGGGAGCCCCCGGTGGCGCAGTGGGTTAAAGCACTGAGCTGCTGAGCTTGTTGATCGAAAGGTCGCAGGTTCGATTCCGGGGAACGGCGTGAGCTTCCGCGGTCAGCCCTAGCTTCTGCCAACCTAGCAGTTCGAAAAAAACATGCAAATGTGAGTAGATCAATAGGTACCGCTCCGGCAGGAAGGTAACGGCGCTCCATGCAGTCATGCCGGCCACATGACCTTGGAGGTGTCTACGGACAATGCTGGCTCTTCGACTTAGAAATGGAGATGAGCACCACACTCCAGAGTCAGACATGACTGGACTTAATGTCAGGGGACTACCTTTACCTTTACCTTTTACAATCAAAGAGCATTCTGAGCTCCGCCAATGATGGAATTGAACCAGACTTGGCATACAGAACTCCCATGAGTGACAGAAAATACTGGAAGGGTTTGGTGCACATTGACCTTGAGTTTGGGAGTGAGAGTTCACCTACATCCAGACAACACCGTGGACTCAAACAATGAAGGATCTGGACCAAACTTGGCAGGGACGCTCAATGTGCCCAAATGTGAACATTGGTGGAGTTTGGGGGGAAATAGACTTGACACTTGGGAGTTGTAGTTGCTGGGATTTATGTTGTTGTTCATTCGTTCAGTCGTCTCCGACTCTTCGTGACCTCATGGACCAGCCCACGCCAGAGCTCCCTGTCGGCCGTCACCACCCCCAGCTCCTTCAAGGTCAGTCCAGTCACTTCAAGGATGCCATCCATCCATCTTGCCCTTGGTCGGCCCCTCTTCCTTTTGCCTTCCACTTTCCCCAGCATCATTGTCTTCTCTAGGCTTTCCTGTCTCCTCATGATGTGGCCAAAGTACTTCAACTTTGTCTCTAGTATCTTTCCCTCCAGTGAGCAGTCGGGCTTTATTTCCTGGAGGATGGACTGGTTGGATCTTCTCGCAGTCCAAGGCACTCTCAAAACTTTCCTCCAACACCACAGCTCAAAAGCATCGATCTTCCAGTTCACCTAAAATCAAAAAGTATTCCTTGAGATCTTCTGCAGAGGCCCTGCTCTCGACCCCGCACCCTGTCACAAATGTGGTTGGCAAGAAATGGGGAGCTCCATGCCTGGAGTTGTATTATGAGGCATCGCATACTGCTAAATTAATAGAACTGGAAGGGGAAAAATGAGTGAAATTAGAGAAATAATTAAATGATTGGAAAAAGGGCTCATTCTAACAAATGCTGGCATAAATGTGGGGAGATTGGTACTTTTTCACACATGTGGTGGGATTGCTCTAAAATCCAAAAATACTATAATACTGTTAGAGAAGTAATAGAGGAAATAATAGAACAAAAGCTACATTGGAATAAAGTTCGATTTCTGTCCCTCAACATAGAGGTAAAGGAGGGGAACAACGAATGGTCAGATATATTGAAATTTATGATAGCCGCTATACATACCACAATCGCCAGAGGTTGGAAAGATAAAACAAGGTGGGACCTGAAAACCTGGTGGTCTTATCTCTCTGAAAATTTAATTAATGATTTCATCTATGAAAAGAAAAATAAATATTTGAATATTCAGTCAAGGCTAAGGTTCGTATTGTATTGTTTTGTTATTAGTATGAAGAAATTAATGAAAAATTAATTTAAAATAATAATAATAATAATAATAATAATAAAAAGTTCTGAAAATGGAAAAAAAAACAAATGCGGTTGGCAGCGACAAGGAATAGGGCCTTCTTGGTGGTGGCCCCCCGCCTGTGGAATTCACTCCCCGGGAAAATTAAGTCATCTTCATCACTCCTCTCCTTTAGAAGGAAATTAAAAACGTGAATATGGGAACAGGACTTCAGGTAATCTTGCAGACTTGACGATGACAATGACGACAATTGCTATGGAAATTGATTAAGGACAAGCTTAATGGAGTCTCCAGCTACAGAACTTGGCGAGACAACGGCCAGCAGTCTGGCTCTCGCTGTTTAGTATTAATTAGTATTATTGTATTAATGTTTTAAACTATTTATAATTATTGATTTTGATATGTATTTTATTGTGTTTACTTGTAGGCAGGCATGAAGCACCCCAAGCACCCCCCCCCCCCGAAATTCTCATGGTGGTCCGTGAGAAGGCCTTAGGTAAAGGTAGTCCCCTGACACTAAGTCCAGTCATGTCTGACTCTGGGGTGTGGTACTCATCTCCATTTCTAAGCCGAAGAGCCAGAGTTGTCCGTAGACACCTCCAAGGTCATGTGGCCGGCATGACTGCATGGAGCACCATTACTGCATGGAGCGCCGTTACTGCATGACTGCATGGAGAAGGCCTTACTGGTACATTATTTAAACTGTTATGTTTATTCATATCATGATCTGATCACCATGCTCAATATATCCCATATGCATGGAGGTATTGGGGTACCCGAGATATATACAGGGTTAGTCAAAATGCATAGGCCAATCTGCCATTCAATTGAATGGCAGATTGGCCTATGCATTTTGACTAACCCTGTATATATATATTCTGAACCCCACCAACAATAGAATTGGGCCAAACTTCCCACACAGGGGAAGTCTTGAAGGGACTCGCTGGCACGAACCTCCCTCCAGCCTCACATGCTCTTCCTCACCCAGACATGCACACCACGCTGCCATGTGCCAAGCACGCCTGCTCTCCCCTCCTTGCTTGGAGTCTCAGAAACAGCCCTCCCCTTGTTTGAGAGGCCCGCCAATCACAGCAAAGGAGGGCTTTTGGTGGGAGTATTCCCTGTCGGTTACCAAAAAAGGAGAGAAGGAGAAGCAGAAAGATCTTCAGCCTTCTCTGCCAAAGGGGTTCTTAAGATCATCAGAAATATATGTTTTCTTTGACGACCCCTCTGAAACCCCTTGTGACCCTCATAGTGGTTGCAACCTCTGCCACATACACACGTACAGATTTTTCACTTTTATTATGTGTATATGAGCTGTGCTACCTTACGCCATATTCTTTTCCTTTCTTTTTGTCTACATGCCTTTAAGCTGTCTTTCAAAGAAGCGGAAAAAGTCACTAGAGTATAATAGGTGAATAATAAGTGCCCGCTTCTCTTATTTGAAATGTTCCCTGTACTAACGTGGATTGTTCTCTCTCTTTAAAAGCACTGTCTCCAGTTCACCTGACTTTATTCAAGACTATTTCTTTTTATATATATATATACAAAGTATAAAAGAACCGAGAGTCCTGGATACTGATTATATGACATGAATTATAATAGATGCATACAAAGAAGAGAGGGCTGTGGATGTTTTCCCCCCTTTTTTATTTTTTGGTAGAATAAATGCCTCGGGGATTTCATTCCAAATGATTCCCGTCAATTTTATTAAAATCAATAGGAGATGTTATTACAGTATAAATTAAATGAGATTCTATTTGCTCCTGAGATTTTGAAAGCAATCATATGAAAATCGCTCCCGGGTACGGTAGTCATCCAGATGTCTACGTTAATGCCATCTAAGTTGACGCATGGCGTTTGAACCTTTTCTTGTTGGATAGAACAACTTTTCCCACTCTGAAGTAAATGACCAAGAATATAAGGAAGAGTTGAATTAGATCCTTTAATGCAGCGTTTCCCAACCTGGGGATTGTGAGGGGGTTTCAGAGGAGTCACCAAAGACCATCAGAAAACATACGAGGGTTGAATGAAAAGTAATGCCTCCACCTTCGTAACTCCTCAACAGATGGCAGTACTGGTAAGCGGCAGGTACTGGCTTGTTCAGTAGACTCTCCTCTACAGTTCCATTTTGGCAGGAAGCCTTAGCATTGAATGGTTGTGTTGTTAAAGAGCAAAGTATGGAACCCTGTGCAGATGGTCGATCAATGCAATTTAAGTAATGTGTCGTCATTGAATTATTGACAGCAGAAGGTGTCACCCCAAAGGAGATTCATGAGAGAATGCAAGCTGTTTATGGCGATTGTGTTGATGTGAGTACTGTTCATCATTAGGCAAGTAAGGTGTTTGTAGACCCATTGATCCGCCCTTTGGTCATTGGGCTGAGGTCACATCCACAGGTCTCAAAGAGCCCCAGCACTAGGATAGAAAGCCCATCTGTTCTGGCCCCTTCATCATCAGATTGTTGCCTTGAGACTCCCTCCCTAGTTCCCATTCCTGTCTCTGCAAACTTGAGACAGTGCTTTTAAAGAGAGAACAATCCACCTTAGTACAGGGAACATTTCAAATAAGAGAAGCGGGCACTTATTATTCACCTATTATACTCTAGTGACTTTTTCCGCTTCTCTGAAAGACAGCTTAAAGGCATGTAGACAAAAAGAAAGGAAAAGAATATGGCGTAAGGTAGCACAGCTCATATACACATAATAAAAGTGAAAAATCTGTATGTGTGTATGTGGCAGAGGTTGCGACCACTCTGCAAATGTCCAATCCTTTCCACACACGCTCCCATTGTTTAGCCCCCTCTCCATTTCAGATGCCTCTTTTTCCCCATCTCCTTTGGAGATCTCCTCCACCTCCAGTAAAACAAACTTGTTAGGTGGCTCTCGAGTCTTGAAGAGCTGACTAATCTCTTCAGACATTAGTTCCAATCACTCTATCTACCAGGAGGGAGGGGTTTCAAATGGGTCAGGTGCCATCGAGGTGGTATGGGGAAGGAGGAAGATTGGTCACCCCCCACCCAGGGAGAAGCGCAATAGAGTCCTTGCGACCCTGGAGAAGGTTAGGTGTGGTAGTCTCCATGACAGACCCCCCAGACTTAAGATCCTGCTCCTGAATGCCAGATCCGTCAATGGCAAGACATCTGTAATTCAGGACGTGATCCTGGATGAGGCGGCAGATCTGGCATGTATCTCCGAGACCTGGTTGGACGAGTTGGGGGGGGGGGGTTAACCTTACTCAGCTGTGTCTGCTGGGTTTTGGGGTGCATCAGCAGGCTAGGTCCGGGGGGCGGGGAGGAGGGGTTGCGGTGATCTTTCGGCAGTCCATCGCCCAGATCAGATGCACTGTTCCACAATTTCCGAGGTTCAAATGTGTCTACCTTAAGGTGGGAGCCCGAGACAGCCTGGGGATTCTGCTGGTGTACCGTCCACCCCATGACCCAGCGGTTTCCCTGTCTGAGCTAGCAGAAGTTTAGCTTCACAACTATGTATGTTTTTACTAGTTCCCTGCAGATAACTTGCTCCTATTTTTATTGTTTATTATTATTATTATTATTATTATTATTATTATTATTATTATGTAAGTTTAAAGATGTTGAGGTGGGAATATCTGACTTGCATGGCAAACAAAGAGTTGAATGTCCTGTGACAGCAACCACCATGTTTCACAAGCAAAAGGTTGACAGATTGATTAAGGACAATTGTTGTATCACTGAGAGAGAAATTTCAAGCATAACCGGCATTTCACAAAAACCTGTGGGTCACATTATTGCTTTGCTTAGCTATCGGAAGATATGTGCACAATGGGTATCCAGGATGCTGACGCCTGAAATGAAAATGCACAGACTTGAAACTTTAGAGACTGGATCTCACCACCATAAGACATCCTCCATACAGTCCAGGTTTAGCACCGTCTGACTTCCATTTGTTCCCAATAATGAAAGAAGATCTGCGGGCACATCACTATGCTTCTGATGAAGACATTAAGAGAACTGTTTCCGCACCCTGGTTGCGGAAACAGGGTGTCGACTTCTTCCGTGACAGCTTCAGAAAACTTGTTCACGGTTGGCAGAAATGTATCCAATTGTCTGGTGATTATGTGGAAAAGTGAATAGTGGTAGTTAAAGAACACATTCTAATATTATTTCTGCATTTGATTTATTAAATATTCCCATCCAAACCCAAGTAACAAAGGTGGAGGTATTACTTTTCATTCAACCCTTGTATATTTCTGATGGTCTTTAAGATCCCTTTGGCAGAGAAAGCTGAAGATCTCTCCACCTGCCCTTCTCTTTTTTGGAAAAGAGATAAGCCCTCCTCCCACCAAAAGCCCTCCTCCGCTATGATTCGCCGGCCTTTCAGCCAAGGGGAGGGCTGCTTCTGAGACTCCAAATAGAGAGGGGAGAGCAGGTGTGCTCAGTGCATGAAGCGTGATGCAAATATGGTCAATCAATCAATCAGTTTATTAATGCTCTAACCAATGTTATATGCATTTATGCTGACAGAAATAACATCTAACAAGCATTTACACAAAACATTGCAAAATGCAACAGTCAAAAGCAGGCTACAAGCATGCAGAATATACATTGCGAGGTACAGCGATACAAGTGCAACACACGCCAGGAACTACACATTCACCTGTGAGAGCCAGTATAAAAAACAGTCATCAGAAGGTCATGCCGCTCCCTAGATTTGAACCTTTCACCGAAAGGTCACAGGTTCGAATCTGAGGAGCAGGGTGAACTTCCGCTGTCAGCCTCAGCTTCTGTCAACCTAGCAGTTTGAAAACATGCAAATGTGAGTAGATCAATAGGTGGAAAGGTAATGGTGCTCCATACAGTCATGCTGGCCACATGACCTTGGTGGTGTCTACAGACAACACCGGCTCTTCGGCTTAGAAATGGAGATGAGTACCAACCCCCAGAATTGGACACGACTGGACTTAATGTCAGGGGAAAGCCTTTACCTTGACTTAAAAGCTTAAATAATAAGCATCTATACAAAACACTGCAAAATCCAGCAGTCAAAAGCAGGATGCAAGAAGGATAAAAGAAGAGCATGCAAAATATATAGTGTGGTGCGAACGTGAGGCCGAGGGAGAGCGTGCGAGGCTGGAGGGAGGCTTCAAGGCATTAGGAAAGTTGAGAAGCAATGTTCTAAAGCATTGATCCATGGCAGCTCAAGAGGCATCAAGAAAAAGGAAAGGAAGGATAGAAGGAAAGGGAAAGGGAAATATTGCCGTGACGGCCACATATCACTGGGAAAGTCTGTGAGACATTTTCCTGTGAAAATAATATTTTTTGTTTATTTCCACTTCAGCTCTCGTATCTGTCACATTTCTTTGCTCACTGTTTATACAGGATGGATTTGTGATGGATTCAGTAAATGCTAGAGATAAATAAATCATCCTTGTGTTGTTGTGTGTTTTCCAGGCTGTCTGGCTATGTTCTGGAAGCATTCTCTACTGGCATTTCACCTGCATCTGTGGCAGGCATCCTCAGAGGTTGTGAGGTCTGTTGGAAACTAGAAAAATGGGGATTATATAACTGTGGGATGTCCAGGGTGGGAGAAAGAACTCTCATCTGTTGGAGGCAAGTGTGGATGTTGCCACTGGCCACCTTGATTAGCACTGATTGGCCTTGCAGCTTCAAAGCCTGGCTACTTCCTGCCTGGGGGAATCCTTTGTTGGGTGAAGGTATCAATTGGCCACTTTGAATAGCTTTTAATGACCTGGCAGTTTTAGGTGTGGCATCTTACTGCCTTTGTGGAGAGGTGACTAGTTGTCCCTGATTGTTTCTTGTCTGGAGTTCCCCTGTTTTCTGTTTACTGTTCTGTCGCGCGTTGGGATTGAAATGACGTGCAGCTTGAGCCCAGCGGGAAGCCAGGGCCCCCGAAGAGAAGCTCTTAGGGATTTTCCACCACAAACAGTCTTTAGAGGGCTTGTGAAATATAACAAAGTCGTTTATTGAGGAACAATCAAACAGAAACTTCTCTTTTCTTCAAAAGGTTAAACAAATGCTTCCAGGCTTTTGTGCAACTGGTGGCTTCTAATTGTTACTTTACTTTAAAGGAAAGTCCCTTTCTAACTTCTCCCAGGCTGACTGTGAACCTAAACCTAACTGATGTGGGCTCCACTACCGGGTTGAACTGCATCTCAAAGCACCAAGTGGACCTACCAGCAAGGCCTGTAGTCTCTTCAGCTGGAGTTCTTTGATATTCAAAGCTGTTTTTCCCTCCGATATTCCTCAGAGCTTTAGGGTTGTTAGGGCTGTTTCCCTGGGAATCTTTGGGAATCTTTGGATGTTCTTAAGACTGTTTCCCCCCAGAAAGTCTTAAGGGTTGAAGCTTTTGCACAGGAGAAGCCTGTACACATCCTGTACATTAGCTATCCTTGCAGAGATTGACCAAAATAGTTCCTATCCCTCTCAGAGCCTGAACAGGGGGCAGAACCAAAGCTTAATGATGATGGACAGGTGGCCTGCCCTATAACTGCAAGCTTTAACAGGAAGCCACCCTTCTGCAGAATCCCAAGCCTTGGACTGCAAGCAAACATTTAATACAAAGCAAATAAAGTTGGAGCTCCTGGTACAGCCGTACCAGAACAGTTTACTGTTATGATTTTAGAGGGTTTTTTTAAATACTGGTAGGCAGATTTTATCCATTTTCATGGATGAAATTGTCCACATGCCTGTGGATTTCAATGGCTTTTCTGTGTAGCCTGACATGATAGTTGTGAGAGAGATCCAGCATTTCTGTGCTGTTTGCGTGCGGGCCTTTGTTTTTATTTTCTTCTGTCTCTCTTTTTTTAAAGATCTAAGAGCTTGCAAATGATGTCAGGTTAATGACCATTTTGGGGGGCATGAAAGTTTCAAAGAACAAGGGGTCCCTGTAGCAGCACCGGCATTGTTTTGCATATGAAAAGACTATTTGCGTGGCATTCTCCAAAATGACAACTTGCAGTATATGTCATTACTGCTTGCGAGGTGCATGCATCACGCTAACTCTACAGCGCACCTGGGAGAAACATCAAGAGGCGTTTGATGAATTAAAACAGAAAGGAATAGTTAAGGCATCAGGAAGGCTGTCGGAAGCCCAGGACAATTGACTTCCCGCTGCTTTTGGGTGCCTCTCCACTGTCGAATTAATACAGCCTTCCTCTTCCTTGCCCTCTTTCCTATACATAAAGGCAGCCACAAATTTCACATAGCAACAGGAATGGAGCTACAAATGGAGCTCTTGACTGATTGAATTCTTTGTTCTAAATACTCCATAGCAACTAGGATGGATGAATCAGTCTATTTATGGCTTGTGTTGTTTCTGCATGTGTCCATAAGTTTGTTCTCTTCCGCCTCAATCTGCAATTCTGTTTTTTAAATTCCTCATAATGAATAATGTGATTTATTTCATGTCAAAAACACTGCATAAATAAGTATAGTAAAGGTAAAGGTTTTCCCCTGACATTAAGTCCAGTTGTGTCCAACTCTCAGGGTTGATGCTCATCTCCATTTCTAAGCTGAAGAGCCGGCGTTGTCTGTAGACAACTCCAAGGTCATGTGGCCAGCATGACTGCATGTAGCGCCGTTACCTTCCCACTGGAGCAGTATCTATTGATCTACTCAAATTTGCTATGTTTTCGAACTGCTAGGTTGGCAGAAGCTTGGCCTTACACCCTGCTCCCCGGATTTGAACATGCGATCTTTCAGTCAGCATGTTCAGCAGCTCAGTGGTTTAACCCATTACCCCACCGGGGATAAACGTAGAAGAAGCACAAGCAGTTAAATAATTTTTGACCAAAAACTGGCAAGAGCGACCACATTGTCAGCAGCTTTAGACCATTCTTCCTCTGTGCATGAGGCAGGGCATTGTGGACAAGCATACAGATGCTCCACAGTCGCACAAAGTGGAAGATTCTTCTAGGTCAGTGGTTCTCAACCTTAACACACTTCCTCATGCTGTGGTGACCCCCCAACCATAAAATTATTTTATTTGCTATTTCATAACTGTCATTTTGCTACTGTTATGAATCGTAATGTAAATAGCTTCAAAATACATTGTGCATTTTAATGCTGTTGGGGATCAGGATATTGCGGGCAATGTTGTAGTTCAGTCTGTGATTGTGACTGATAATGGGGATGAGGGTTCTTCTGGGCCTGTGTATGTTGGCAATGAGGACGAGGGTTTTGCTGGGCCTAAGCTCAGGAGAGGGAGACATCACATGCAAGTCCTGGAACGATTCCATCAGTGTTGCCTCCGAAAAATCCTGCAAATCTCTTGGAAAGACTGGCAGACAAATGTCAGCATACTGGAAGAAGCAAAGACCACCAGCATTGAAGCGATGGTTCTCCAGGGCCAGACAAAGGTGTTAATTCAAGAGACAAAACAATAACTCAGACCAGGCTTGAGAGCCTGAAGCTATCGCCTGGTCATTTGGCAAACACTGGTCATTTGTAATCCAGCCACCTAAACATTTCTTCATTGTTTCCCTGTTGCTCACCTCCCTCCCACTTCATTGGCTGAGTGGCCAAAGCAGGGCCAGGGCCCTCATTGGATCTCCTCCCGGCTCGCTGATGTCACAACCAATCACAACAAAGCCAGCTCAGGGGGCGGGCGCGGGAGATTTGAAGTTTGCAGCTCTATAAATATTGTATTTCTCAGCCCAGTGGGTTATGTCGTCTCCTGGGCAGATAACTGTGGTCATCATCCTTTCCAGCTGGAATGAAATAAAACCTCGGTGGCTTTCCTTCAACTTGGTAAAACTTTATTTTGGGGGAAATTAAGGAAAAATCTTTCTTGGTGCTTGCTGTCTCGCCAAGTGTTCCGGATCCTCTTTTTGGGTCTGGCCGGCCTCCCAAATTCACAAGCAAGGCCTCCCAAATTCACATTTGACATCAATGGCAGTTCAAGTGATGTCAAACTGTATTAATTCTACTGGGGAGATGTACCCAAAAGCAGTAGGACATCAATTGTCTTGGGCTTTCTACCACCCTCCTGGTGCTTTCCTTACTTCTTTCTGTTTTCATTCATCAAACGCCTCTTGATGTCTCTCCCAGGTGACTTGCAGAGCTAGCATGATGCACAATCCCTTGTAAGCAGCAGTGACATATCCCACGAGTTGTCATTTTGGAGAATGCCACGCAGACAGTCTTTTCATATGCAAACGAATGCTGTCACTGCTATGGGGTTCCCTTGTTCTTTGAAATGTTCGTGCAAAAAAAATGGTGGTCATTAACCCGAAATGATTAGCATGTTCAGCGAACTTTACAATACAAAGGAGGGAACGAGAAACAAATGCCCGCATGCAAACAACAGGAGGATGATTTATTTATCCTCGGCATTTACTGAATCTATTACAAATCCGTCCTGTAGAAACGGTGAGCAAAGAAACATTCCTTAACAAAAACGCACGATGACAGAGATTGATTGGAGTCCCCCTACTACAGGCCACAATGCCAATGTTTTGCAAGCCTTTGATAAAAGAAAACATATACTGAAGGATTATCAGCACGCTGTATTTGTATCAACTGAATTACTTCAATTCTACCAGCAGCAGCCTGTCACCATGCTTTAGATAGCTCAGTAGAACTGATCTGAATAAATGCTGATTTCTGTATTCTTGCCGAGGATATTGTGTACTGTTTCTTTTTGCTGTTGGGTTTCAGTACACAGAATCATCGGACACCTTCTCTGCCAAAGTGTGTTGATGCCTCACTGATCTACAATTCCCAGGATTACATGAGGTCAACATATACATGAGTGTATATGGTACACCCAACTGTATATAGTATAGTAAGTTTTTTGGATATTAAAGGAATGTAAGAGTTCTTGAACGGTGAAACCCTAACCCTTACCCTAACCCTTACCCTAACCCTGAACCATACCATAAGCATAACCCCTTACCCAAACCCTTACCCTAACCCAAACTCTAACCCTAACCCTTACCCTAACTCAAACCCAAACCCTAAACCTTACCCTAACCCTAACCCTAAACCGTACCCTGACCGTAACCCCTAACCCTTACCCTAACCGTAACCCTAACCCAAATCCTAAACCTTGCCCTAGCCCTTACCCTAAGCATCCCCTCCTTTCTATCCTTCCTTCGCTCTCACTCCGCCCCCTCTCTTCCCTTATTCACAGCTGCCTTTGCAGCATCTCCGTAACACTCTGAGTTCCCGGACCCAGCTATCATACTATCACCCTGCTGGGCCATTAAATGCTAACCCCAGTGGTCAATTGAAACATTCACACCTACCTCCAACAAACAAGAGTACTTTCTCCCACCCTGGACATTCCACAGATATATAAACTCCAGTTTCCTAGTTTCCAACAGACCTCACAACCGCTGGCTACTGTTAGGGAGGGACAAATCTCTCTCTCCCCACTACCCTGATTGGTGCTTTCTGATGCTGATGCATTATGGGAAATGTAGTTTAGATAAGGACCTTTTGAATTCTCTGGCATAGGACTTCTCCCTTTCCAAACTACATTTCCCAGAATTCTGTGCTATTCCCAGAAAACACTGCTCCCTCTGTTCCCCTCTCCTAATGGCAAGAGACTATTAATTTACAGAGGTGCTAAGGCAGGTGCTAAGGCAGCCTTTTTGGCTTTGCTTTTTGAGCTTTGCTATATATATATATATATATCTTGTAAGCTGCTCTGAGTCCCCTTCGGGGTGAGAACGGTGGCATATAAATGTCATAAAGAAATAAATAAATAAATAAATAAATAAATAAATTTGAAACTGACTTTGGGAGCCTTCTGAGATTTTCAAAACTAAAACAAAAAGTTTCAATTCTTTAATTTTTTGGTGTGGACTGCGCATGCACATCAAATACCATGGCGTAAGTACATATCATAGGAAACTGATCTGACTTACGGCGTGTTCCAGATTTGCACATGCCTAATGGACACATCGCCAACCAGCTTTGGATTCCAGTGAGATCCCAGCCTTCCTTAACTGCTCGAGTCGAGAGGACGTTAATGTTTTTTCTCTCATCAAAGGAGAGGAGCAACGAATGCTTCAGGGCAATGAAACTAATTAGAGAGGATGAGTCATAGCTTCAGTCTCTCGGAGCCCGTTGCCTGTCTGCTTGCCTATGTATTTCATGCATTTCTCTCTCCCTCTCAGTTCAGCCCTGGAGGGCTTACAGCACCAGCTCAGAGATCAAGACAAAATAAATAAATAAACAGCAATACAGGGCATGCATTCAGTTCCAAACAGGGCCATCTCTACACAGATCCTTTATCCCAGGGCTGACATGTATGATGAGAATGTGGGCAACTTTTAGAAATGCTGTGCAACTTGTCCAGAAAACAGCCTAATTGTTTTCTGAAAACTGCGCAGCTTTAACACAGAAACTGAAAGCTGCACAACTTTCCTTGTGGAAATTGCACACTGTTCAAACTGGCTACAATATATATATATATATTAGGGCTGGGCGGTTTCGTTTCGTTAATTTGTAATTCGTTAATAATTCGTTAATTTTTCCAATTACAAAACAATAACGAACCATTCTGGAGCAATTATTTAAAAAACGAATTTTCAAAAACGTTTTGTAAATGCTTCGCATTTCGATATTGTATTCATTTTGTTATTGTTTTGAGGTCGTTTCGTTATTATTTCCGCATGTCTGGGCCAGTTTTATGGTTTAATTAGTGAAAAAAAATTATAATATCACACCAACAGTCAACAACAGAGGGAGAGGAAAGCTTCAGAAGGTTTTGGAGGTTTTTTAGCGTATTTCGCGGTCGCGTCCGCCATTAACGAATCGATTCGTTATTGTTTCGGAAGTCGATTCGTTAATTTTTTACCATTTACGAAATTTCGTAAATATCGAACTTTTTAAAAGGAAAATTTTGTAATTATTTTAAATATCGAAACAAAAAAACCCCCCAAATACAAATCGATTTTAGAAACAAATTTTTCCGTTGTTACCCAGGCCTTATATATATATATATATATATATATATATATATATATATATATATCTGCCATTTGTGTTGTGCAACATTTGAACTAGCAAAACCTATATTTTCAATCAGCCCAAGCTTCTTTTCCTACTGTACAACGTATGAGTTCAAATTAGCAAAGGATGGGTTTCTTTATGAGGAGAAGGGAGGAAGAGAAAAAGAAGGGAAAGAAAGGAGGGAATAAGGGAGGGAGGGAGGAGCAGAGGATTAAAAACAGAAGGGAAGAAGGAAGGGAAATGAAAGTGGAAAAGGTATGACAGGAGGGAAGAAGAGAAAGAGAACGAGAACAAGAAAGAGAATGGAGAGGGCAGTGGTCCCATTCAAGACATGGACAAGTCTCTATTATTAATGTTGATTTGCAACAATCTTTATTTTATATAAATAAAGATTGTTGCAAATCAACATTAATAATAGAGATACGGACAAGCTGGAACGTGTCCAGAGGAGGGCAACTAAAATGATCAAGAGTCTGGAGAACAAGCGCTATGAGGAGCGGCTTAAAGGGCTGGGCATGTTTAGCCTGCAGAAGAGGAGACTGGGAGGAGACATGATAGCCATGTATAAATATTAGGGCTGGGTAACCACGGAAAAATTTGTTTCTAAACTCAATTCGTTTTTAGGGGGTTTTTGCGTTTCGTTTATAAAAGAATTCCGCAATTTTCCTTTAAAAAAGTTCGAAATATACGAAATTTCGTAAAATTATGAAACAATTACGAAACGATTTCGAAACAATTACGAATCGATTCGTTAATGGCGGATGCGATTGCGCAATATGCTAAAAAACCCTCCAAATGGGACAGGGGGGACTTCTGAAGCTTCCCTCTCCCTCTGTTGTTGACTGTTGGTGTGATAATTTATTTTTTATCACTGATAAAACGAACAACAACCCTAAAACTTGCACCAGACATACGGAAATAATTACGAAACAATTACGAAACAATTTCGAAACAATTACGAATCGATTATGAAACAATTACGAAACAAATTGAAAAAATTCGTTTTGATTTTTAATTACTCCTGCATGGCTCAATATCGGATCGTAAGCTAATTTAAATACGAATTAATAATGAATTACGAAATTAACGAACGAAACCGCCCAATCCTAATAAATATGTGAGAGGGAGTCATAGGGAGGAGGGAGCAAGCTTGTTTTCTGCTGCCCTGGAGACTAGGACACAATGGAGCCATGGCTTCAAACTACAGGAAAGGAGATTCCACCTGAACATTAGGAAGAACTTCCTGATTGTGAGAACTGTTCAGCAGTGGAACTCTCTGCCCCAGAGTGTGGTGGAGGCTCCTTCTATGGAGGCTTTTAAACAGAGGCTGGATGGCCATCTGTCAGGGGTGCTTTGAATGCAATTTTCCTGCTTCTTGGCAGAATGGGGTTGGACTGGATGGCCCATGAAGTCTCTTCCAACTCTATGATTCTATAATCAGAACCACATCAATAGAAACCAGGACAAAGAAATACCCACAATTGGAAGCTTGCTGAATCACAGTTAGGTGGGGGAAGCCTTCCCCTTGATGTCCTGTGCCAAGTCGCTGTTAGCTTAGCTTATCATTTGTGTCACAAGATCTGCCAACTTACAGATATCAGCAACCGGTCAAAGCATGAACAAAAAAAGGCCAAAGCAGGACCTCGAGCTGCGTGTCTCCTCTGATGCATGAGATCAGCAATTGACTTTGGCATTGCTGGCCCCTAAGAGGGCGGGGGGAAGCACTGGCTCAATCAATACGATTGTACAACACAATGATTTTGTCATTAGTCATTGGGGTACATTCTGAAAAGCAAGCATCACCTTTGGTATTGGAACAGGGTGAGCAAAAACTGGATCCATATACAGTGTTCCCTCACTTATCGTGGGGGTTCCGCTCCAGGACCCCCACGATAAGTGAAAATCCGCAAAATAGGGATGCTATATTTCTTTTAATATGAATATGTATACATTATTTTATTTATACATTATTTTAGTAGTTACTGTATATACTATTCCCCTTGTGCCTTCAGTCTTCTCACTCTCCCTCACCGTCCTTTACTCCATCCACTCCGTTGGATCTTGTTTGTTGCACAGAAGTGGATTTTAACCAGGTCCAAAGCAAAGACACACAAGCAAGAGGAATATTGCTTCTCCAAACTGTATTCTAAAATCCATACAGTTACACCCCATCGGGTGTGGCCCAAACATGCTGACTGACCTACATTACCAGCAGCACATAATAATTAACATCATAAGGTTTTTCTTTAACACACACACTCGATCCTGCTACGACTTACTGTAACATTGTTTCCACGTTGTTCCTCATAATCCTTGTTGCTTTTGGCTGGTTTGTCGTTCACATCCCATCACTTCCTTCTTCTTTCAACCTTCTCTTTCTCACTTCTTCCATTTCGCTATGGGGTTCTTCTCGCCTTCCGTCTTTTTGTCCCTTCCTCTGAATCGGGCCTTCTCTATCTCTCTCCTTCCTGTCCTCCAACCAACTCATTGGTATCTCTTATACTGAGTCCTCCAGTCTCCTCTCTTGCTTTTCTCTCTGTCTTTCGAAGCCTGAATCCTCTTCTGTCACTTTTATCCTTCCGTCTCTTAGGTTTTTCTTTGTTTAAGGAAATGCTCCACATATATTAAACAACTCTCCCTCAAGGTCAGTTCTTTTCTTCTCAAAAATAGCACATCAGCCTCTCACAAAACAGCGAGTCCACATAAAACTAACCACGAACTAGCAAGGGAACACTGTACATGGAAATTGAGATGTGAGCCAAGTTGGGGAGTCAATTGTTTGGATGGCACATTCGATGATTGAAATTTGGTGAGCTAACAGTGGTAAATATGTTCTACCACTGTATCAAGTTTCATCAGGATAGCTCAAAAATGAGGGAGAGATAAGCCCCTCAAGTTTCACCACAAACAGTGATGTTTCCCTATTGTGTATCTGACTTGCATGACAGACAAAGAGCTGGACGTCCTGTGACAGCAACCACTGAGTTTCACAAGCAAACGGTTGAGAGATTGATTCAGGACGATCGTCATATCATTCAGAGAGAAATTTCAAGCATAATTGGCATTTCACTAAAACGTGTGGGTCACATTATTACTTTGCTGGGCTATCGGAAGATCTGTGCATGATTGGTACCCAGGATGCTGATGCCTGAAATCAAAGCACACAGACTTGAAACTTCAGAGACTTCTATCTTGTCTTGATAATGAAAGAAGATCTGCGGGGACATCATGCTTCTGATTAAGACGTTGAGAGAACTGTGAGATGCTGGTTGTGGAAACAGAGTGTCGACTTCTTCCGTAACGGCTCCAGAAAACTTGTTCATCATTGGCAGAAATGTATCCAATTGTCTGGTGATTATTGTCAGAGTTTGGCGGTGCACAGCAGAAGGATTGCTAGATCAGCACACACTGAGTTTCAAAATAAGGACTCTGCAGGCTTTGAGTTACAAAAGAAACTAAGTTTACTAAGCACATTTAATAGACATGTCTTACTACAGCGAGCTACAATTCAGGAACTAGTCAAAATGAAAGTCTCTTCACATCTGCTTATCTCTTCTTGCTGAGACTAGTTACTCCCTTCTGTTCTCAGCAAGAGCAAACCTTATCTTACTTCTCCCAAGGTCACATAATCACACTCTCATGGTATGAACATTCTGCACAGCATTTCTAATACACAGTGGAATCCATCTTGGAAATACATAGAAGCACATTTAAAAGACATATATAACTAAATTAATCCTGACAATTATGTGGGAAAGTGAATAGTGGTAGTTAAAGAGCACATTCTAAGGATTATTTCTGTGTTTGGCTTATTAAAATATTCCCATCAAACCCAAGTAACAAAGGTGGAGGCATTACTTTTCATTCAACCCTCGTAATTCAGTTGTGGAAATTAAACATTCAATTATAATAAAGACCACAAGAGAAAAAGGAAGGAAGGAAGGAAAGATAGAAAGAAGGAAGGAAACTGGAACAAATAGATGTAATAGGCTTTAAATAGCCATTGGTTATTCTTCAAGCATTCGTTATTGTTACATGAATCATGATGAACTTGTCTGGCATTAATGTGGACATAAAATGTAAATGCATGCAAATATCTTGTGTTGTGCAGTAGCCGTTTAACGTTTCGTTAAGCTCCTTCATGAGCCACCTTGTCAAATCAGAGCTCTTTCATTAAAGAACTCCGCTATTATCGAGATACAAAGAAATGATAATTTGGAAATTGGACCCCTTACGGGACTGACAGAAGGTAGCAATTATTCGTATTGGGACAGTGTTAAAGCTATTCATTCAGGAAATAAAGTTCAAGGAACACAGAGACAAGGCATAATTTCAGCATCATCTAATTTCAGCCACTTATTTTTCCCGTACTGCTCAATTAAACTGCCAAAAATTATAGGAGGTTAATTTTCTTTCTTCTTCTTCTTTTACTTTTGAGATATTAACATCAGATGGTGAACCTTGCAACACCATTTACCATGGTGCATACCAGAACGCTGTGTTAAACTTCTCTTTATTAATGATATAAGTCAAATGAAATCCGAATCTTCTACGATTGTCCACCATTTCTGTGGGTTTTTTTAGTTAATGGTTTGTCCGCTATGTGCATGCCTAAACCCTGCAAAAATTGAGTGCTTTCTGCATTTTAGTTCCATGGTTCAGTTGTCTAGCCTTGGAAAGGCAGCTTACTTACCTTCCTGGTTTTTCTCAAGTTGATATACAGTCTAAATCCCAAAGCCTACGAAATACCAGTTTGCCTGCCTTGTGCAATAAAGTCCTATGTTTCATCAAGAATGAGTGACTTATATTTCTTCACATCACCTAAATTTCTCATTACTGCTGAAATTTGGAGATGAGGAACACTGAGAGGAGAGCCCCTCTGGGTGCTTCCAGACAACAACAACAACAACAACAACAACAACAACAACAATAATAATAATAATAATAATAATAATCTTTATTTACACCCCGCCACCATCTCCCCAATGGGGATTCGGGGTGGCTTACATGAGGCCAAGCCCAGACAACATAATTACACCAAAATAAAACCAAAAGCATAAGCAACAAACAACAGCAGCATAATTACATAAAAACATATGAATACAATAACAATATAACATTACAATAAACACAATCACAGTAACAGTGGGCGGGCCACGTGTGCAGGATAAAATGTTAAAAACTCGAATGAGATAAGAAAAGGAGCAAGTTAACACTAAATCACGGGTTTTAAACAGGGGCAAAAAAATCCCAGGACTTCAGAAGAGGTCCACATACAGGCCTGTTGGGTCTCAGGAACACAAGACAATGAGAAAACATAACACATGGGCAAGTAGGAGTAGGAACACTGTGCCATCGCGCCTGGGGTTATAGATCTTAGTGAAAGAAACATGGACGTGGCATGTTTTTCCCAGGGGATTGCTTCTTGCCCTCCTTTAGAGAACTGGAACTCTCAAAGATCAAGACACTATAGATAACTCGAAATAGTCTTTATTGTTCACAATGAGTTATCTTCCTTAGGCATAAACTTGATATTCAAAAGGAGTAAAGAAAACATACATTACAGTCTTTGGAGTCTTGGGTCCAAGGAGTTTTACATCTGAGAAGCTTTCCAAGTTCGCTCTTTCTCAATGGCTGTGAAATCCTGAACATTCACAACCCCAGTCCAATGATCTATATTTGAAGGCACAAAGTCTTCCTCTTGATGTCAGAGGACTGGTTTGAGGACTGCGCTTAAGATATCGCAACGTCGTCCAGGTGAGCTGGATATGAAGAATGAATCTTAAGAGTGCAAACTTAAGAATTGGTGATGAAAGATGACTTGACTGAGGGCTTTAGGGCCAAGCCTTTCTCAGGTCCATCTGCTGAGTTGTCTGATGGTAGAATGAAAATTAAGCACTGCCCTCTTCCCCAGGAAGGGGTGGAGTCAAACAATTGGGCAGGGGGAGCAATTCAACCAGTGCAAAATAACATTGATTGACAGCTATAGGTAACCAAACAATTTAGCTATACGTTCACATACAAGTGGGGCCAGACACGCCATCACAAACACATAGGAAAAAACCAGAGCTTTTGAGGCAATTTTATATGCATGAGAGATGTAGTTTCCCAAAGTACTTTAAAGGGAGGGATGAAGGAAGGAATGTCTTCAAGTTTTGAGAGAATCGGAGGTGGAATGGCCCCACTATAGGGAAAAGAAGAAATGGCTTCCCACTGGGAAGTGAAGTATAAGTTCTGAATTGCAATTTGCTACAAGGCAGTTGTGGCTCGGAGAGAGCGCACCACCCCCAGAAATGGTTCAATCTCTGCTAGTGAAAAATGGCAAAAAGAAAAAAATCATGCCAAATGGTGGCAAATAATGGCAAATAGCGAGACACAGGGCATGGGGGAGCCAAGGCACATGTTTTGCCAAAAAGGAAAGTGTAGAGAGTCATGGAGGCTCCCCTTTTGTGGTGGACACACGTACCTATGGAACACACTCCCAAATGAGGTGAGATCCGCTCCCTCCCTCCTGGCTTTTAGAAAAAAATTAAAATCATGGTTTTGGGACCAGGTCTTCGGGTAGTAGAAGTAAATGTATGCAGCATTTCGGAAACACAATTACTGGAACGGCGATTTAACGGACGAGACTGTTTTATTGTTTTAATGATTGTTTTATTGCTTATGGATGTATTGTTTTAATTCGTTTTATGTCTAACTGTAGTGTATAATTGTAATTGTTTGTACTGGCATTGAATTTTGCCATTATTTATATGTGAATAAAATAAATAAATATTCGGCTCCAAGCCATGATATTCCCGCACCTGGAAATCTCACTTTTTTTTGTCTTTTGTAGCGATTGCTTCCATGTTTATAGGGAACAGTGTCTGGCCATCCTCCTGTTTGCTGTGGAAGCTCCTGGGATAAAGGTACTGTCTGGACGGGCCCTCAATTTTGGACTACGATTGTAGATACCAGAGGGCTCAGCTATGGAAACTCCCTGAAATACATATGACTACTTTCTACTTTCTCCAGCTCTGAGAGTGCCTACCTCATACTGTCTCCATGGCAACATGGTCCTCATTGTGGGTCTTTCCTTCTTTTCTCCCTTCCTTTCCTACACAAGTCACCATTCTTCCCCAGTAAGATCACAGAAAACAGGGCTCTCATTTTCCTCCACATCAAAGATATCATCTCCTCAGGACTTGACGGGAAGCCCTAATATGAACGAAAGGGCACCGATATTAAAGCTGAGCTGTGTAACCTTTCATGCTCTTTCCTTATACAAAGAGGGTATTTGGCATGCAAATTAGGAACGCTGCTCTCAAAAGAGGTCCCAATAACTTTTGAACTGTAAAATTATGTGACTGTCAGAACAGAGGTCGTTTGGTTTCTGCTTTCGCCTTTTGTACTCGGCTGCAAGTCTGAGTGGTTAGTCTGGCAAAGCAAAGCAGGAGTACATTAGCATTCAAATGAATTACTGCCTCCCTATGAAACATTGGAGACTTAAATGCATGTAGCTGAAAGCAATTTCAAAGGATGCTGTGAGTAATCACTTTTACAGGATTGGTACAATTCAGAGGTGGCAGTCCAGGTGCAATGCTGGCTCACCACCTCCGTGCGATGAAATCCATAATCTATAATGGTGTTCTCAACCTCTGGTCCTCCAGATTTTGGGGCCTTCAGCTCCCAGAAACACCAGCCAACTTGATAAACTGTTAATATTTCAAAAAGAAATATTTTAGCATAAATATCCCTTCTGCTGCCTTCAGAAAGAAACATCAGAGTGAGCCGTACTTGCGCCCACCATCTCAAAAGAAAACAATGTTTTGGATAAGCATCTGAGCCTACAGGCTAATCTCTACAAAATGAAAATTACCATCTGTCTTTCAGAGAGTGGGAGCATATAAATTAGTTCTTTGGGTAGGGAAATATTGGCGCCGGCACATGGAAATGCATGCGTATGGATCATTTATCTTACTCTGATTGTTCTGCTTTCGCTTTAAACCTGAGCAATGAGAAGTCTTGGAGAGAGCGCTTCAGGGAAGGACCATAGCTCAGTTTTAAAGCTCTCGTTTTATGTCTTGCAAAGCAGGGGGTGCTTAAATCTCTGAAGGTCCTGGACCGGAGAGGCATTTGTGAGAAGAAACCTAATTTTCTTCTTTGGGTTTTGATATGACCATGGGGTTAACCAGCTTGCTATCACCACTCCGTCTCACCAGTTCCATGCCATTAAGAGACATTACTGGAGTCTATAAACTGCAGAGTCTTTAGGCAATCTGTCTGAAATTTGGCCATTCCAATGCGTTGTGGAAGTTGCTAAACGCCTCCAAGTTTGATTGGAAAAGACTAAAGTTGTGGATAGCAAAGGCAATATGGATATCAGCTGGACTTTATCACACGAGGTGATGGTCACTATTGAATGATGCCATCTCCTCCCATTTATTCGTACTCATATTGGAGTCAGGACTCTGTTGTAATTGTGTCTGATGTCAATGGGGATGATGGTTTATTTATTTATTTATTTGGGGTTCTTGTACCCCGCCCTTCTCACCCCGAAGGGGACCCAGGGCGGCTTACAGCTGCAAGGCGCACTTAGACGCCTGCTACACAAACAATCATCACAAAAATATAACAGTACAAATTCCCATATAACAGTACAAATTTCCCGGGCCTGTGTCTGATGTCAATGAGGATGAGGGTTTTTCTGGGCCTGAATCAAGCCCAGGCCTTGCTGAGAGGCCAGAGATCTCTCATGAACAGAGTGCTTCATGTTAGGGATTCCTCATCTTCGGAGGAGAAAGGGGAACAGGAAAGTGCTCAGCAATTGGAGGGAGAGGAAGAATCAAATGATGAGGGTTTGAAAGTGCCCACATTTCTAGAGAGACGAAAAGAGAGAACACAGATGGCGAACACCTAGGATAGCTGCTAAAAATGCTGAGCTAATTGGGAGACACCCTAGCACCTCCTGCTTGGGGAATTCAGAACTATAAATCAGTAGTAGAAGCAGTCAGCTTTCACTGGTAACAACAACCCTGATACTGCTATTTTTAGAGGAATCTGTTTTGTGTCTTCTGCTAAGGACTTAATTCATTGCCCATTGTCTGATGGAAGGCTGGTGCTTCTTTTGGGATCTTGTAAGAAACTTTAATTTGTGTCTAGATTAAGACTTCCTTGCTTTCTTTTGCACTTTTCATTGCATTCTGCTTATCCTTTGTGTTTGCTGAAGTAAAGTGTTTTTCTTTTACTTTCAGTATTGTCTAAAGGCTGTTTTTGAAGGGCAATTCAGGGCACTTCTGTTGATACCCAAAGTCAAATTCCTGGGAGAGGCTCACAGCAGTCTTTCTCTGAGAAAGTGTCTTCTGAGGATGATTTGTCAGGTGCAGAATTTACTGAGTTTGAAGACCGAAAACAAGACTTTTGTAAACTAAGACAAAGTACGAAGGTCAGTCTATCTGCTGGAAAAGAGAGATAATAAATCTTTATCTAGTTGTACGGGCAAACAGAATGCTTTCCTTTTGGTTCATGGGACAGGAAAAGCTTTATATGAAATAAAGAAAGGATTTTAACTTAGTCTCGTCAAAGTTGGATTTTCATGATGGTCTTGTTTCCAAGTGGATTTCTAGTTTCATGTTTCAAGTTTTGCAAGGTTCCATTTCTGGGTATCGGATCTCCATGCTGTCTTGTTCGTTTGGGTTTTGCATCTTTGGATCTTGTGTTTTTACCTTTGTACCCTGAAGTTCATGGACTATCTGTACTCTTCGGAAAATATCTTTTGGACTATACTGTTTCTATCATTTTTATTGCTTTGCTTACATATATCCTTCAATACGCTGCTTGCTGATTTTACTATACTGATATGGTGTTCAAGGACAAAGGTGTTCCTGCTCTGGGATACAACAGACTAGTAAAAGACAGATTCCAGGAGTTGAAATTTGAGGACCTTGCAAGACTTCGGAGTCACTCCCAGGGCATATGGGAATGATTCAGTGGAGCCAGAATGTGGGCAGAAGTGATGGATTTAAGTTGAACATTACTTCTGGGTCACTGTAGAATACAATTCTCTCTTGGCTCCTATAAATGATTCCTACCTTAGCTGGTTCCTGAGCAGCTTCCATTATCAGTAACAGGTCTTCTTGAGTATATATTAACAATAAAGACATGTCCCTAGTTAGCCCCAATGACTAAGCAGAAACTGTCGCCAGTGCCTCCATCTATGAATTGTCTGTTCCTCACTGTAGATGAACACCTTAATTACTGGAAGAGAGTTCCGCCTAAATCAATGGGTCTTGCTTTTAAATAAAGCATGCAATTTACTGGAGTGCAAATTACTGTAGCCTAGATTGATTGGGTTTGGTAAACACTCTGTCATCGAGAAATAGTTCCATCAGTCAAATTGCCTAAGGAACAGTTGGTTTTTGGTGTATGCAAGACTGAAAATAACTTCGTCAGTAAACAATGCTGAGCAAAGTTTAGTGTTTTACACTGGAATCGATATGGTAAATGACTAGACCAGTGGTTCTTAACTTGTGGGCCATGGACCACCAGTGGACCGCAGGGATGAAAATATGGTCCACGAGCCTCCTTCCTTTTTATTTATTTTATTTTATTTCAGCTCCTTTTGCGCCGCCTACCACTCCTTCCCTGTCTCTGACCATGGCATATGTTCTGTATCAGAAACTAGAGCTGATGTGATCTATCCAATGCAATTTTCTGAATCAGCACACCAAATAACCAAACCAAATCTAAAGTTGACCAAAAACTGATTCGTAACCCCTTTTGGTACTAATGTTGGAAAGTGGTCCCTGGTCAAGTGGACTGAAGACTGACAGGTCAGCGATTCAAAGCTCCCTCTGTCAGCTACAGCTCTCCATGTGGGGACATGAGAGAAGCCTCCCACAAGGAAGATAAAACATCTAAAACATCTTTGCAGATGGCCAATTGTCTCACACAAGAAGCAACTTGCAGTTTCTCAAGTTGCTCCTGACAGGAAAAAAAAGGTGGTCCGTGGTCAAGTGGTCCCTGGTCAAGAAAAGATTGGGAACCACTGGACTATACTGACTACTCTTTTTCAAATATAGATTGAGTATCCCTTATGCAGAATCTGAAATACTCCATGGCCACATGTAAGCCACCCCGAGTCCCCTTTGGGGAGATGGTGGCGGGATATAAATAAAGATTATTATTATTATTATTATTATTATTATTATTATTATTACACAAGCTTTGCTTTCTGATAATTCAAGGTACACAAACTTTGCTTCATGTGTAAAATTGTTTAAAATATTGTGTATAAAATTACCTTCAGACTACGTGTACATACATGAAATAGAAAAGGTACATTGAAATGTTGGAGTTCGAATCTCAATATTGGTCAGCCAAATAACCTTTTTTATGTCTGCCGTGGAAACCACAGAGAGATTAGATAAATTGAGGAAAAAAGAATGACATTTATTAGAATAATATCTTGAGTGTTAATTAAAGATATGCCATCAGCTGTGAATGTCAACAACGTGTGGATAGAATTATGGTAATAATTGCTGTTATTATGTTATGCCACAGCTACAATGCCATATTGATTAGAAATTATTGGGATGGAACTAATTTAATATTTCAGCAAATTCAACAGGAGTTCCACTAAGAAGTCAGTGTGAATACATCATGATTATTCAATAGTATCTCGCTAGAGAAGAAGAAAACTATTCTCAGCATTAAAGCTGAAGAAAGTCAAGGAAGAAACTGAAAACATTACAGTTGGATATTAAGAAAACAAAAATAAGGTCCACGGATGACTTATATAACTTTCACTCTCTCTGACATTTTCAAATGTTCTTACCACATCAAGGCATATTTCCAATATTAGCCAATGTCAAATGATTACCATAACCAATATTTTAAAAAATCAAGTAGGTAGTTAAATTAATCCCAATAATTATTGTCCTAAAACCTTGGGTTTCTATTTTTAAAAAAAAAAAAAAAAAAAAAAAGCTTAATTGGCAGTAAGTTACATAAAAAATAGCATTTGAGAACGGATTACACAGCAAACAGTAGAGACAGCCAGAGTATAGGGACTCTCTCTTGTCGAACATCCCTATGCAAACAATGGGATTTAATCCCCATGTTTGGGCTTGATCATCATTTTTATTCTTCATTTTCTAGAAAATCTTGACATTTTCACTAGGTTGTACTTGATGGAATATCAGCATTTTAACATGGTAAATCTCATAGCTTCCCCCTCTCCAACATCCCTAAACAAATGGTGGGTGTTCTTAGTTTAATCCCATTATAAGCACAATGGAATTTGCCCGTCTCTTCTTTCTCCTTCCTTCTCTACATGTAGAAAATCTTGAAACCATCACTAGGGTGTTTTAGATGGCTACAAAGCATGGTAACATGCCCGTTGAATTGTCATTGAAATCAATTAATCCTGAAACTTTCTGGGTTTTTTATTTTGGTTTTTACATCTCTAACAGAAATCTCTAGGTTCTCCTCATAAATGTGGATATATTTAACTGGTTGTTAGAATTTAAATAGTTGTAGGTCACATGAAGCAGTGGGGTTTGATTTTGATTTTTGGCAAACCTTCATTGTGCTGTTCCATCTACTATACTATTTGCAGATGACATAAGTATTTTCATAGATGACCCAAATATTTTATTTCATTTTTGGGCATTTAAACCAGTGGTTCTCAACCTGTGGGCCACGGTGCACTGGTGGGCCACAAAACCTAAAATAGGGTTTGCGGCTCTAGATTATTAAATATGGTTTTCTGTAGGTGACCAGATGGCAAATACTGGATGGCATATGGTCTGTATCAGAAACTAGAGCTGATGTTAAAAGCTTAGGTGTCGTCCTGGATTCACAGCTGACAATGGAAACTCAGGTTGCTGCTGCCAGCAAACAGGCCTTTTTCCATCTACGTCAAGCGAGGCAACTGGCACCCTACCTATCTGACGAGGCTCTGGCAACTGTCATCCATGCCACGGTCACGTCTAGGCTGGACTATTGCAATGCCCTGTATGTGGGCCTTCCGATGTCTACGATCCGAAAGCTTCGTATTGTTCAAAATGCGGCAGCCAGGTTACTCACAAGAACGCCCATGAAATGCCATATAACACCAGTGCTGCAACATTTACATTGGCTTCCAACTGAGTACCTGTATAAGATGCTAGTTCTGACATTTAAAACTCTTTACGGCCAGGGTCCATCGTACCTTAGGGACCGCCTCTCCTTCTCCCATCATCGGAGGTCGCAACGACCAGCCCAACGTGACTTACTCCATATACCGGGTCCTAGAGAAGTGCACTTGGAAAGGACCAGATGCAGGGCTTTTTCTATTTCTGCCCCTGCCTTGTGGAATTCCTTGCCGCCCTACATGAGAGCCATGCGTGACTTAGGGCCTTTTACTCTCGCACTTAAGACCTGGCTTTTTACTAGAGCACTTGATCTCTGTTGATTTTTAATTTTTGTATGTATGGATTTTATCTTTTGTAATTTAGCTGTAAATCGCCTGGAGCATTCTCAGATGGAGGGCGATTAATAAGTTATTAAATGATGATGATGATGAGATGATGATGATGTGGTCTATCCAATGCAATTTTTTGAACCAGCACCCCAAATAATCAAATTGAATCTAAAGTTGACCGAAAACTGATTTGTAACCCTTTTGGGACTAATGTTGGAGAGTGGTCCCTGGTCAAAGTGGCCCCTGTTCAAGTGGTCCCTGCTCAAAGTGGTCCCCGGTCAAAAAAAGGTTGGAAACAACTGATTTAAATTCTGGAGGATTCCTGCCTGTAGCTTAGTAGTCCTCCGTCTCAGGTAGCTCTTTGTCTGTGAGAGATCTCAGTGTGAGAAGGCCTCAGTGGGAGAAAGGCCTCCATCTGAGAGACTCCTAGGTGTGAGAAGGCCTCTGTCGGTGAAAGGCCTCAGTTAGTGTAAAGTTGACCAAAAACTGATTTGTAACCTTTTTGGTACTAATTTTTGGAGAGTGGTCCGTGGTCAAACTGGCCCCTGTTCAAGTGGTCCCTGCTCAAAGTAGTCCCAGGTTAAAAAAAAAAAAGGTTGGAAACCACTGATTTAAACTCTGGAGCATTCCTCAACCTCCCTTAACATGGGGCTAAAAGAGTTTGCCCCATTTTTCCATGCATTGAGATCCTGGACATCCAGGAACAACTTCTGGTTCTCTTTGAGATTTGGGGGTCATGTAGAGAAGCCATGAATGTGTTCCTTCTTGCAAAGATCAAGGCAATGTTCTCAGAGGTGCCAACCATCTGAGCAATAGATCCTTTCAAAGTGAGACATTTGAACTTGGGACTTACTCCTTCTTGCCATTGTTACCAAGCTTCATCTTTAATCCAGACTTCTGCATTGCTTGATTCATTTTCCATTGAACTAGTTTCTATTGAAATCTATCGCTCACTGTTAAGGCCAAGTGAGTGCACTCCGATAGGAACATTAACCTCCACGAAATAATTAAGGGTTGGATTTTCAGCAGGGGGCCTTCGGTGTCACCTCTCAGGAATCTAATACATCATTCAATGGCATGGAATATAATGAGATGTTCAAAGATAGAAAACTGAGTTACTGCTTGTTTCAATTATGACATTTATCCAGCCGGTGCCTTCCAACTTCTTGACTGCATTGCTTATAATTTACTCTCGACCTTGGGTAGCCAGGATCAATCTTTAAGGAAGCCATCCTTTTAACTCTTCTTTTATTTTATTAGTCTTTAATTACTACAGTACATTTCCAGATCTTCAAATTATATAGTAGGCTCTCAACTTCCCCCACTTTGCCCTTCTCTGGCTGTGAAGTCACGAAAAGGACAAGCCGACTGAAAGAGAATTTAACCAATTTCTTTCCTATAATAAGGAGGAATCTTCTTTGCCAATCTGTAAGCAAATATTCTCCCGGTACCAATGTTGTTTGTGACTATACATTGTTTGACAGAGAACAACCCCCACACCATTCAATCTCTTAAAAGGAGGAGAAAATAACTCTTCCTTCTCCACAAGAAAAATAACTCCATGCTCAAAATTTATTGTTAAGGGGCATTGGGACAAGTGCTGTAGAGACTAGGATCCAAAGCAAATTACAGAATTGGGTTGGACTGAATGGTCCTTGTAGTCTCTTCCAACTTGATGGTTCTATGATCCTAAGGTTATACACATTGATAGTGTTGATAGTAGCCCTTGTTTGCTGGGACTTGGGCATGTGTGCCTTTTGGTGATGGTAGCCCTGAGCTAACCTCTGCATTTTGATTCTACCTAGAAGAGCATGGATAATAGTTTTGTGCATTTGTATGGTTTCAGACCTGGTCATAGTACCGAGACGGCTTTGGTCACCTTGGTGGATGACCTCCACAGGGAACTGGACAGGGGGAGTGTGACCGTGCTGGTTCTCTTGGACATCTCAGCGGTTTTCGATACCATTGACCATGGTATTCTTCTGGGTCAACTCTCCGTGATGGGACTCAGGGGCTCGGCATGTGTCCCTTTTGGTGATGGTAGCCCTGAGCTAACCTCTGCATTTTGATTCTACCTAGAAGAGCATGGATAATAGTTTTGTTCATTTGTATGGTTTCAGACCCGGTCATAGTACCGAGACGGCTTTGGTCACCTTGGTGGATGACCTCCTCAGGGAACTGGACAGGGGGAGTGTGACCCTGCTGGTTCTCTTGGACATCTCAGTGGCTTTCGATACCATTGACCATGGTATCCTTCTGGGTCGACTCTCTGGGATGGGTCTCGGGGGCTTGGTTTTACTGTGGCTCCAATCCTTTCTGGAAGGTTGTCCCCAGTTGGTGAAGCTGAGTGACTCCTGCAAGGACCCCTGACCCTTGACCTGTGGCCTTTGGATGAACCTTCGGAGAGTGACCACCCTATCCTTTCTGTTCGTTTCCATATACAGTTTGTTTACACAATGCACTTTCCCCCACCCCAAATGAAGCCAAACCCCACTGTTTCCCCTTTACAAATATACTTTTTTACTTCCTATCTCACCCAGGGTTTTAACATTTTTAACATTTTATCTTGCACATTTGGCCCACCCTCTGTGATAGATTTTATTATGTTATTTTGCATTGTCTATTTTATTTTGTTGTATTATGTATTTTGTCGTGTTTAATTTTCTATTGTTTCGGATGTTGTTTTGTACTATTATTTTTGTGCTTGGCCTCATGTTAGCCGCCGCCAAGTCCCCATTGGGGAGATGGTTGTGGGGTACAAATAAAGTTTATATTTCATTTGTGTCTTCCAAATGGACAAAACAAATAACCAAATGGAATGGATGAAACAAATACCGTACCCATGACTAATGGATAAGCTCTACATCAGGAACAGCAAATACATAGCCCTCAAGGTTTGTACACTTCAAATTTCTGACCCCTGGCTGAACAAACTGGACCAGACAATGGAACAAGGGTTTCAACGTGGAAGTGACCTTGGATCGTTCAATGAATGAAAGGGCACATATCAATTCCAAGATGAGGTGTGTGCTGGTAAATGCTTCCCTGATGACTCCTGACTGATGACTTGAGTGATGTGTTGTCTCACGCAGTGGAAAATTCATGATGTAACAGAGAGACTGAAAAAACCATCACCCGTTGAACTCAAAATCTCCCCAGGAAGACAAATATGATTTAACAGGTATCGCTGAAACCTGGTGGGATGATTCTTATGATTCGCGTAGAGGAATTGTAAGGTTATAACCTATTCCAAAGAAACAGAACAGCCAGGAAATGAGGACAAATAGCATTATATGTCAAGGTTGGGTACACCAGTGAGGAGGTCCATGGTGTGGAGAACAAAGTGAGAGCATTTGGAGGGGGATAGAGAAGAAAGAAACAAAAAGGACGAATTTGGGTGATGCTTTCATAGAACACATGACCAAACTTTCAAAATGGAGAGATATAGTAGTTATGGAGACTTCATACTCCCTGATATTCATTGGAATCCAAACTAGGGGTGCGTGAAACTGGAGAAATCCATTGTCTTTTCATTTCAAATTTCAGGTGCCTTCCTGTTCTGTTTTCAGGAAGATTCCAGGAGATTAGGATGGGGATCTTTTGGATTTGTAATTTAGGATCCAGAGTCCCATTTCCATTTTGGGAAGAATCTTTTTTGGGGACACCCAAAATTTGAAATGAAAACAGAATGGATTTCTGCCATTTCACACACCCCTAAGAATGTAAATATGTTGTTCTGAATAATGAAGAGTAAACTACTTGTTCTTTCTGTGTGGCATATTTTCTTTCTCTGGCAAGGTGGTGTGTTGGCTGATCAAATGTGAACTACATGTGGTTTATTTTACATTACACCACAGAGTACAGATCAGTGAATTGTTCAGCTGCATGAATGGAGAATCATGTGACAACAAAGGTGCTCACAGCAGTATGTAGCTGGTATCCCTGATCACAACTGTTGTGGAATAACGTCTTTGTGCAATAAAGTCCTTCGGCAGATTCTAGACACACTTAATCTGGAAATACTTTTCATTGAAATCAAAGAGGATTACTTGCTAGGGCTGGGCGGTTTCGTTTCGTTAATTCGTAATTCGTTAATAATTCGTTAATTTTTTTCAATTACAAACCATTCTGGAGCAATTATTAAAAAAAACGAATTTTCAAAAACGTTTTGTAAATGCTTCGTATTTTGATATTGTATTCGTTTCGTTATTGTTTTGAGGTCGTTTCGTTATTATTTCCGCATGTCTGGGCCAGTTTTATGGTTTAATTAGTGAAAAAAAATTATAATATCACACCAACAGTCAACAACAGAGGGAGAGGGAAGCTTCAGAAGTTTTTGGAGGTTTTTTAGCGTATTTCGCGGTCGCGTCCGCCATTAACGAATCGATTCGTTATTGTTTCGGTAATCGATTCGTTAATTTTTTACCATTTACGAAATTTCGTAAATATCGAACTTTTTAAAAGGAAAATTTTGTAATTATTTTAAATATCGAAACAAAAAAAACCCCCCAAATACAAATCGATTTTAGAAACAAATTTTTCCGTTGTTACCCAGGCCTATTACTTGCATTTCTATCTATATATAAAATGTGTGGGAGGTGGATGTCATGGTCTATTTTCCCCATTTAAAAGGATCCAGACTATATATAATGACAACTCCCCCTTTCAGGAAACATAAATTCAGATAAATCATTTCCCCCATTGAACTGCTTGGCTAAAAACTATTTATCAGGGTGGGTTTGAAACACAAAGAGAAAGAAAAAAACCCAGAAAAACCTCCTGCATGTACAGTAGAGTCTTGTTTATCCAAACTTTGCTCATCCGACGTTCTGTATTATTAGCCTCCCGCCCGGATCCACTGCTGTTTCAATACATTGCAATGTTTTGGTGCTAAATTTTGTAAATATAGTAATTACTACATAACGTTACTGTGTATTGAATGGTTTGTTTTGGTGCTTAATTTGTAAAATCATAACGTAATTTAATGTTTAATAGTCTTTTCCTTAATGTTATTATCCAACATTTTCGTTTATCCATCGTTCTGTTTATGTTGGATAAGCAAGACTCTGCTGTATCTGAAAAGCCCAAACTGCTAAAAAATGTCGAGATTCAAGTGAAGGTCTTGTTAATAGGAAGTGATGACGAGAGCAAAGAACATCGCCCACCCGTTTCCCAGAGTTAGCAGAGCGCAAAAGTGTTAAAATTTGTGGCCATTTATAAGGAATCGGACACACACAGGCAGAGACGCTAATGGCTTTTGCCTTGGTTTATAACCCAATTTCCATCCTTCATTGCTTGCCTTTTGTAGCACTTAGTACCCCTGAAGAGCATCCAAGTCTTGCGAATTTGCATTCATCAGCAGACTCTGTGCAAATCTGGCCTTTCGCTGCTCTCAAATTCTGGTCACAGGGCGTCATCTCATTAAGACATTTATTTTTATTTTATTTTTTGAAAAAAAAAAAGAAATCCCCACCCCAGGCCATCATCTAGGCAAATACTCTTTCGGCAACCCCACAAAGTTTCTCTCCTTGAGGGCTTTGTCCACAGTTACAATATATTGATTGATCAAGTCCTTCATTTCCGTCGTGAAGGGTTCAAATGCCTTTGGACGGGGTCCTGACCGCTTGAAATTTCCGTCTCGGTTGTTTTCGACGCAGAGCAGTCTGTCCTCCGTCACGGTGATGTTCATAAATTCGACCATTTCTTTCAGTTTGGGGATCAGGGCCTGTTTTAAATCTTCGTAGTGAACGACGAGGAGGCTTTTGCCGTACTTAAGCCAGTCGAGCACATGGGAGGCCCACCACGAAGCGTAGCTGTTTACAAACTCTGGCCACTCTGCATCATAGGAAAGAAAAGAAGATAATTTACTTGATGTTCAAACATGGCAGCTCACTACTTTGAGGATGCATCTGGATGGGGCAGAAATGGTGATACTGATTGAGAGTATGCTGGATCAGCATTGCCTGAGGCTACACTCCATGCCCAGAATCTCTCCAGCAGCTGGACGGTGGCTGCCTGGCTGACTGCTCTGGTTACATCCCGTATAGACTACTACAATGCGCTCTATGTGGGGTTGCCTTTGAAGACTGTCTGGAAGCTGCAAATGGTCCAACAGGCAGCAGCCAGCTTGCTAACAGGAACGGCGCTCCTCTGTTGCGCCAGCTCCACTGGCCGCCAGTTTGCTTCCGGGCAAAATTTAAGCCTATAAAGCCCCAAACAGTTTCGGTCCAACTTACCTATCCAAACATATCTCTCCTTATGAACCATCTAGGATGTTAAGATCTTCTGGGGAGGCCCTGCTCTCAGTCCCGCCTTCCTCGCTGATGCGTCTGGCAGAGACGAAAGACAGGGCCTTCTCGGCAGTGGCCCCTTGACTGTGGAGTACCCTACTTAGAGATATAAGATCGGTTCCCTCCCTCCTGACTTTTTGTAGAAAGGTGAAAACCTGTTTTTTTGAGCAGGCCTTCCCAAATACAGCATAGTTATATGGAATCACGGAACTACTTGATGACACAATTGAAGAATGACTTGACATGGAGACGCTCATCACAATGTTTTAAGGCTTTGTACAGTTTTTTATTTTTATATTTTATATTAATGTTTTTAACAATATTTTATGATTTGTTTTACTTTTTACTTGTTATAATTGTTGAGGCACCAAATAGTGGCCAAATGTGAACCGCTCTGAGTCGCATCTGGGCTGAGAGGGGCGGTATATAAATATGGCAAATAAATAAATAAATAAATAGGGGCAATAGCTCACTGGCACTCCTCCAGCTCTCTGCACGTTGTCAGGAGTCCCCTGGGCTCAAGAGGGCCATGTAATGGAAGACAAGCCACAAGTTGAATTCCAACTGCAGAAGCTGTTTGTTGCTATTGTTATGAATTGTAATGTAAATATAGGATATGCAGGATGTATTTCCATTCACTGGACCAAATTTGGCACAAATACCCAATACAGTCACATTTGAATACTGGTGGGGTTGGGGGTCTCGATTGATTTTGTAATTTGGGAGTTGTAGTTGCTGAGATTTATAGTTCACCTACCATCAAAGAGCATTCTTAGCTCCACCAATGATTGCATTGAACCAATCTTGACACACAGAACTCCCATGAACAACACAAAATACCAGAAGGGTTTGGTGCACATTGAGCTTGAGTTTGGTAGTTGTAGTTCACCTACACACAGAGAGCACTGTGGACTCAAACAATGATGGATCTCGACCAAACATGGCACAAATATGCCCAAACGTGAACACTGGTGGAGTTTGGGGAAAATAGACCTTGATATTTGGAAGTTGTAGTTACTGGGATTTATAGTTCACCTATAGTCGAAGAGTAGTAGTAATCTTATTGATTAGCCCTTAGGCCATATCACAATATCAAATAAAACAACAAGGCTTGATAAGACTTGATTGGGCTCTATGTAGTAAGTTAAAATAAGACACTTATAACAATACAGTAAATAAATATGATAAAATATGATAAAACTGAGTACGTACATCATATTTCCTTATCACCCCTGAACCCCACCAACAATAGAATTGGACCAAACATCCCACACATAACCTCCATGTATTGAAGGGACTCACTGATGTGAGCCTCCCTCCAGCCTTGCACACTCTCCCTCGCCTTTAAGTGCACACCATGCTGCCATGTGCTGAGCATGCTTGCTCTCCCTTCCCTGTGTGGAGTCTCAGAAACAGCCTTCTCTTGGCTAAGAGGTCAGCTGAGAAGCCGGCCAGGAGGGCTTTTGGTGGAAGGATTTGCCGTCTGTTTCCAAAAAGGAAGAGATCTTCAGCCTTTTTTGCCGGAGACCATCAGAAATATAGGTTTTCTGGTGGTCTTTGGCGACCCCTCTGAAACCCCCTTGCAACCCCCACAGGGGTCCTGACCCTCAGGTTGAGAAACACTGCCGTATTGCCTCTTTGTGAACTCCTCTTGTAATAAAGCTATTTGACTCTGGTATTTTTTGCATACAATTTATTTAGTTTATTTACCTTTGCTTTTCCAGTTCCGGTCCGTGGCATATCCCAGGTGGCCTGCACATTTTCGATTGAATTCTGCCACAAGTGACTTGTAGGGATTCCGTATCAATAAGATGGCTGAATCGAACATTTCAATCTCTTTTTTGCCACTTTCGTGGGTTTTGACACAAACAGTTCTCCGACTTCTCCAGTGATCTTTTTCCCCTTTGAAACCTGCATAAAGGAATCAATATACGTTCTCAAAAACATGAGGGTCAGGGAAATGTAGACATTTCAGCATCCCCGTTGGCCATGGAAACCCAATGGATGACACTGGGCAAAATAATATTTTCTCCGTTGGTTTAGTAGTTCCTTAAACAACTGTATCATATATTGTTTTAGCTATATTATGTTTTAACCTAAACTCTAAGCCCCTCTGGATCCCATATTTTGAGAAACGTAGGATATACAGTTCCAGTATATTAGGTAGGCCTCAATGTTAGTTCACCTCAGTGGGAGAAAGGCCTAGTCTGAGAGAGCATCAGTGGGAGAAGGCCTCAGTGGTTGAAATGCCTCAATGGGAGAAAGGCCTCAGTGGGAGAAGGCCTCATTGGGAAAAAGGACTGTCTGAGAAAGCCCTCAGTGTGAGAAGGCCTCAGTGTGAGGGTCAGCGTAAAGTTGTCCAAAAATTGATTCGTAACCCTTTTGGTACTAATTTTTGGAGAGTGGTCCCTGGTCAAAGTGGTCCTTGTTCAAGTGGTCCCTGGTCAAAAAAAAGGTTGGGATCCACTGTTGTAGATGCTCTCTTGGTTGATTCACTATTCAGACTAAGTTTTCTGAAGGTTTATGTGCGTTCATATGTGTGTAATGACAGGAAGCAATCATCATCAGACCTTTATTGTAAAGGGTTCCGTCAAAGTAGTAGCTCCCTGTGTAGAATCCTGTGGCGTGTTCTATCAAGTGACGAGCCCACGTATTTCCAGCTCCGGGAAAGCTCGACAAAGCAACAAACGCTTTGGATTTGGTGGGGAGGAACCTCCGATCGGTGCAACGTGTATCTAAAACCAGATGGAGATGAAATTCCATCATAACCACAATAATACACAATTGGACCAAATTTGGCACAAATACCCGATATGCCCAATTTGAATACTGGTGAGGTTGAGGGGGATTGATTTTGTCATTTGGGAGTTGGAGTTCTAGTTCAACTACAATCAAAGGCATTATGAACTCCACCAATGATGGAATTGAACCAAACTTGGCACACAAAACTCCCATGACCAACAGAAAATGCTAGAAGGATTTGGTGGGCATCAACCTTGGATTTTGGAGTAGTAGTTCACCTACATGCAGAGAGCACTATGGACTCAAACAATGATGCATCTGGACCAAACTTGGCACAAATACTCAATATGCCAAAATGTAAACACTGGTGGAGTTTGGGGAAAATAGATTTTCTCCTACAATCAACGAGCATGCTGAACCCCACCAATGACAGAATTGGGCCAAACATCCCACTCGGAATCCCCATGACCAACAGAAAATACTGTGTTTTCTGATGGTCTTTGGCGACCCTTCTGACACCCCCTCATGACCCCCCAGGGGTCCTGACCCCCAGGTTGAAAAACACTGATTTAGAGTGATCTCTCAATAGGACACAAAGGATGTCAGGTAACATCAGACCTGTTTTGGCTCTCAAGAAATCCCCCTAGAAATGTCCATGGGAATTAAAGTAGTCTCAAACTGCATTAATTCTGCAACATAGATGCACACTTTATCTCAGGTGTGGGCAGAAGATATATGCACTCATTCCATAGGTCTGTTACCTTGTACGGGAGTTTGATAGACCAGCCAATAGTCCTTTCCTTTCGACTTTTCAGCCGCACTGCTGGTGTTTTGTGATGGGATACACAGTGACTTATCTGAGTTGTTGCGTAATGGGAAATGAATGGTAGGGAAGCCACAGTGACACTGAGATCCTCTGAGAACTGCCAAAGGGAATTCCTAGTGAAGAAGAATACTCAGTCAAGAAAACCAGGACAATCCACATTCAACAACCCTTTGAAAATCAACTGGTTGACATTACATGATTTTTGCCTTCCCATACTATATTGAGGGGTAAAAATTGTTGGAACATGTAAAAGACCAGTATGTATGTGTTAACTGTAAAATAAGATGCACGAAGCTGATTGGTTGGGCTACACCCAAGGAATTAGCTGAGTCTGGGACTTTTGGTTACTGTTACATTTTTGTTCAGGCTTGCGCTATGCAAGTGCTCAGAGAGAAGAAGACCGAAGGAGAGAGAGACAGAGTTAGGAATGCACTCTTGCTTCATGAGCTGCTGAAGGAGTTTATCCACATGGATAAGGAAAGGCCATTTTAAATCTCTCATAAGAAGGACATTATGTGAGTTGATGCAACTGATCACATAGTACATATGTTGTTAATCTGTGTGGCATATTTTCTTTCTCTGGCAAGGCAGTATGTGGACTGATGAAACGTGAAGTACACGTGATTTATTTTACATTACACTACAAACATATTCTCCCATTTATCATTGGGATACATCCAGTTTGATACCTTTGCAGAAGCATACAAGAAGCTCGGCCTGTCATTGAACATTGAGAAAACCAAAATGCTCTTCCAGCGGTCACCAGCCAATCCCTCTCCAATGCCAGAAATACAGCTTAATGGTGTTACATTAGAAAACGTGGACCATTTCCGCTACCTTGGCAGCCATCTGTCCACAAAAGTCAACATTGACACTGAAATACAACACCACCTGAGCTCTGCAAGTGCAGCATTTTTCCAAATGAAGCACAGAGTGTTTGAGGACCAGGACATCCATAGGGATACCAAGGGGCTTGTTTATCAAGCTATTGTCCTCCAAACTCTGCTATACGCCTGCGAGACGTGGACTGTCGACAGACATCACACGGAACAATTCCAACAGCGTTGCCTCCGAAAAATCCTGCAAATCTCTTGGGAAGACAGGCGGGGAAATGTCAGCATGCTGGAAGAAGCAAAGACCACCAGCATTGAAGCGATGGTCCTCCGCCATCAACTCAGCTGGACCAGCCACATTGTCCGGATGCCCGACCACCGTCTCCCAGTCTCCCAAAGCAGTTGCTCTATTTCAAACTCAAGAATGGAAAGCAGAATGTTGGTGGGCAGGAAAAGAGATTTAAAGATCGGCCTAAAACCAACCTTAAAAACTCTGGCATAGACACTGAGAACTGGCAAGCCCTGGCCTTTGATTGCTCCAGCTGGAGGTCAGTTGCAACCACCAGTGCTGTAGAATATGAAGAGGCACGAATGGAGGGCTAAAGGAAGAAACGTGCCAAGAGGAAGGCGCGTCAAGCCAACCCCAACTGGGACCGCCTTTCACCTGGAAACCAATGCTCTGACTGCAGGAGAAGATGCAGATCAAGAATAGGGCTCCACAGTCACCTACGGATCCACCACCAGTGCACCAATCTTGGATGACAATCCTACTCAAACTACGAGGAATCACCTAACTAACTATCCAGTTTGAAAATTCGGGATGACTGTAATATGTGTTCCTACATATACTATGGAAACTTGGTATTTTGGGTTTTTTTTTTTACTGAATAAGGAATGCAGAAAGAAAATAATTGCAGCCTGTTGTCTCCTATATATGCCACAATGTCCCCTCAAAAAGTGTCTGATCAAAGGAGAAGCAACTGTGATGCTCATGGATATGCCATGTGAAAGAGCTCGAATGCTGTTCTCCAGCCGTGAGCAGGAGCTCCGTTGGACAAAATGTAATGATCCACTCCTAATGAGGTAATTTATGGAGAGTCCCCAAGGCTCTCTCCCAATGTTCCAGCAGCGTGACAAGACATTAAATAGGTGTCAACACACTGGGTTCAAACCATTCCCTTCTGTTTTTCTCTTCTGATGAAAATGATGGCAGAAAGGGAAAAAGCGGTAGGACTTTTAGTCAAGAAGGATGCTCCAGTTGGTTACATTTAGAAGTCTATTTTAAGGAGAATGCTGAATGCTGTGGTATTGACACACATCCGCAGTTAGCACAGCGGGTTAAAAACCGTCAGCTTCAGAAAATCTTGCCGACAGAAAGGTTGGCATTTCAAGTGGCATGTGGAGTGAGCTCCCGCCATCAACCCTAGCTTCTGCTTACCTAGCAGTTCGAAAACAGTAATGTGAGTAGATAAATAGGTACCGCTTTGCAAGGAGGTAAAAGGCGTCCCTGAAGACATACTGGCAATTCAGGAAGGACAACAGGTTCCTCAGCGTGGAAAAATAGAAAAATAGCACTTCTCCATGACCGAGAACAGCCTCCAGATGCCAGAAATGAAAAAAGGGAAGCCTTGCCTCTGCCTATGTGCTGTCTGTCTTTGTTTGTAAATTGTACAATGGCATTGAACGTTTGCTATGAAATTTGGACACTACACCCCCTAACAGACCAACGAGTGACCATCACTCATAACCCCTTCCCCCCAAAAAAAGAGTGGAAAGGACTTAAAACCCCAAAAAACTAAATGAGGGAAAGCTAAATGACGATACCGAGAAAAGGGAAGGAAGTAAAGAGAGAGGGAAGGAAGGAGAACAAGAAAGAAATGAATAAAGAAAGAAGGAGAGAAAAGGGGAGGGAAAGAAAGGAAAGGAAGAAGGAAGAAAAGAAAGAGGTGGAGAAGGAAGAAAGAAGAGGAAGAGAAAAGGGAAAGAAAAAGGGGGAGGAAGGAAAAAAGTGGAGAAGGAAGGAAGGAAGAAAAGAGGGAGCAAAAGAAGGAGGGAAAGAAGGAGAAAAAAAATGGAGTGAAGATTGGCCACAGCAACACATGGCAGGTACAGCTAGTATCTATATAAATAAAAATGTAATGTTAGTTTTTGGGATTAACATAACCCAAATACCACAGGACGAATTGACACCAAATTTGGACACAAGACACCTATCAGGCCAACAAGTAACCATCACTCATAAAAACACTAAAAAACACAGCAGAAGAATCTTAAAAATAAAAAATATACATTACAATGCATGTGCAAAACCACACACACACACATATATATACACACGCAAATACACATATATAGACATATACACAAATATATACACACACAAAGCACATATACACAGGTTCTGCCACAGCAACGTGTGGCAGGGGATGGCTAGTATAAAACCATTATCCACAATCAGTCTAACGGATAATCAAAAGTGATGGGGGTTGTCATTCAATAGCATGGTAAAGGTAAAGGTAAACGTTTTCCCCTTGACATTAAGTTCAGTCATATCTGACTCTGGGGGTTGGTACTCATCTCCATTTCTAAACCGAAGAGCTGGCATTGTCCATAGACATCTCCAAGATCATGTGGCCGGCATGACTGCTTGGATCGGCGTTACCTTCCTGCCCAAGCGGTACCTATTCGTCTACTTACATTTGCATGTTTTCGAACTGCTAGGTTGGCAGAAGCTGGGCCTAACAGTGAGTGCTCACCAAGCTCCCAGGATTCGAACTGTCAACCTTTCCGTCATTAAGTTCACCAGCTCAGTGGTCTAACCCGCTGTGCCATCAGGGGGCCCAGCAGATCACCAACCACAATGTAAACAAAATTATATATATGGATTCGCCTTCCATACATTCAACAGTCCTTTGAATGCAACCATAAGGCTGATGTGGCCCTTGATGAAAATGGGTTTGACACCCCTGATCTAGAACATGGATTCTGGAGGGCAATGTTCCAACACAACTTAGGGAAAGGGATGGAGAATGTGTACTACTGGACTACAACTCCCATCAGCCTCTGTTGGGTATGATTGGTGCTGTAGTCCAACAACATCCCCTTCATTTGGGATGACACTAAAAGGAGAAAGCAAGTGTGCCTTACCTTCTTGGAGCAAAATCCCGAGCACATCTCTACTGTCAAATTTGAGTGTATTAAAACAGCAGGCAGGATGTTTGTCACATTTTCTGGTGCTCTAAAACATCCTCGATAGATTGCATGTCGCCCTGTGGGGATAGGAAATAGGTTTCTCTTGAGAAACAGCACCCGTGTGCCGGTAGCCTTTCACGATCACGGTGAGTAATATTAATCAGAGAGAAAGAAAGAGAAATTGGACATCACAAACAATAATCAGGTGAGAAAGGGCGAAATATGCTTAACATGCTCCCACGCTAAAACGATGACATGCCTTCTAGCGGGACCCTGCCTGTTACTGAGTGATGTTTGCACCCAAGGGTTAGAATTAAATCCTCCTACACTGGCAGGTAATGCAACTCTTTTCATGTCTTGGATTCCTTTTGAAGGCACCCGTCCACCTCCACTTTCCTTCTGATTTTTCCCCGCAAGCTTCTGAATGCGTTTGATAAAAATCTGCAAATCTTCCCATGATTTGCACTGAGAAAGAAATGGAATTTCAATCAGTCATGAAGCACCTTCAGGGGACCCCATTCCGATATGTGTGTGTGTGTGTTTCATCAGAGCTCTCCCTACAGCACGTTTTTGTCTTCGTTCTTTCTCCAAGCAAGGGAGATTATTGCCACTTTTGAGCGTTCAACCCGATTTATATTGTGTCCATCAGAGAGCTGAGGACACATAGGCCTTCGTCAAGGCTTCATAGCTTTGGACATGGAGGATTCAGGAGTTTTTCAACTCTCTGATGTGCATAAGCAAATTGCCGGAGTGCACATCCTTTGATCAACTTGCCATGCAATAAGGTGAACTGATACACATCTATTTCAGCATATCCTGCGATTTTGCTAATCATGGTTTAAGGTCTCTATATACAGTAGAGCAGAGGGCCTCAAACTAAGTCCCGCGGGCCAGATACGGCCTCCAAGGTCATTTACCCGACCCTCGCTCAGGGTCAACGTAAGTCTGAAACTACTTGAAAGCACACCACCACCACAACAACAACAACAACAACAACAACAATCCTATCACATCAGCCAAAAGCAGGTCCACACTGATAGGGCAATAATCATGAAACTAGAGAAAGCAACATTAAAAATTAGGCCTGGGTAACAACGGAAAAATTTGTTTCTAAAATCGATTTGTATTTGGGGGTTTTTTTTTGTTTCGATATTTAAAATAATTACAAAATTTTCCTTTTAAAAAGTTCGATATTTACGAAATTTCGTAAATGGTAAAAAATTAACGAATCGATTTCCGAAACAATAACGAATTGATTCGTTAATGGCGGACGCGACCGCGAAATACGCTAAAAAACCTCCAAAACCTTCTGAAGCTTCCCTCTCCCTCTGTTGTTGACTGTTGGTGTGATATTATAATTTTTTTTCACTAATTAAACCATAAAACTGGCCCAGACATGCGGAAATAATAACGAAACGACCTCAAAACAATAACGAAAGGAATACAATATCAAAATACGAAGCATTTACAAAACGTTTTTGAAAATTCGTTTTTTTTAATAATTGCTCCAGAATGGTTCATTATCGTTTTGTAATTGAAAAAATTAACGAATTATTAATGAATTACGAATTAACGAAACGAAACCGCCCAGCCCTATTAAAAATGTATCCCCTCTGTATTTAGAAAAGAGCTTCCACTAAGGGTCTGTATTGTCTGTGGTTAGCACCTAAGAAACATGTGCAATCAACAACTTTCACAAGATAGTTCAGGCAGAAGGCTAATAAGCTGACAAAGTGTCTATTGCCACATATGGAGGGGGGGGGGTTATTTGGGTCTTGTACTTTCAGTACATGGTAACGTTATGTAGTAATTACTGTATTTACAAATTTAGCACCAAAACATTGCAATGTATTGAAACAGCTGTGGATCTGGACAGGAGGCAGACTGCGTTGGATAATACAGAACGTTGGATGAGAGAAGGTTGGATAAGCGAGACTCAACTGTAATGCATTACACTGTGTGTTCATTTGAACACCTCATTTTCAAGTTTCTACAATCCACATTAAGTGGTCAGTGTAGATATGCCCAAAACTGGACAGTAGGCTTGGGCGGTTTCGTTCGTTAATTTCGTAATTCGTTATTAATTCGTATTTAAAATAGCTTACGATCCAATATTGAGCCATGCAGTACTACTGTGAGGAGTAATTAAAAATCGAAACAATTTTTCCAATTTATTTCGTATTGTTTCGTAATTGTTTCGTAATTGGTTCAAAATTGTTTCGTAATTGTTTCGTAATTGTTTCGTAATTATTTCTGTATGTCTGGTGCAAGTTTTATAGTTGTTGTTTGTTTTATCAGTGATAAAAAATAAATTATCACACCAACAGTCAACAACAGAGGGAGAGGGAAGCTTCAGAAGTTCCCCCTGTCCCATTTGGAGGGTTTTTTAGCATATTGCGCAATCTTGTCCGCCATTAACGAATCGATTCGTAATTTTACGAAATTTCGTATATTTTGAACTTTTTAAAAGGAAAATTTCGGAATTCTTTAAAAAAACGAAATGCAAGGGCCCCCCTAAAAACGAAACGAGTTTAGAACCAAATTTTTCCGTGGTTACCCAAGCCTACTGGACAGTATCTTCACAGCCACCCAGACAAGAACTACAGGAGAATACCAGTATCAAGGTCCATTGCTGGTGCACTCAATCACATTCCACTTTGTGCACCATATCAATGATATTTTCCCCTCCAACTTGATTTGTTTTGTATCTATCAGACCGTCTGTCATTGATGAATAACTGATTCCTTCTCAGATGCTCTTACAGAAGCTCTGAAGACATATCTTTGCTTATTGGCTTACAAGGAGGAGGAACAGTAGTTGGTAATACTACCATTATACCTCTGATTAATAGTTGCCATCCCTATCGATGCCCTACTCACCCCACCAGCTCAATAGATATCTTGAGCAATGATTAATCGATTTGCTCCCCTAAAAATAGGAAATGATTGTTTGCATTTGTTGTTTGATGTTTTGTCTTGTGCCTGTTATAACAGGCTGTGCTTTTTATTTAATTTTAGTTTGTTAAGTTATAATTCGTATTTATATGTTGGGTTGTATACATTTTGTTCGCATGGATGTATTGTTGTTGTATTTGGGCATTGAATGTTTGCCTTTTATGATTGGAATCCGTACTGAGTCCCTTTGTGGAGATAGAACGGAATATAAATAAAGTATTGTATTGTCGAAGGCTTTCATGGCCGGAATCACTGGGTTGTTGTAGATTTTTTTGGGCTGTATGGCCGTCGTCTAGAGACATTCTCTCCTGACGTAATAATAAAGTATTATTATTATTATTATTATTATTATTATTATTATTTGCCGATGTTTGATATAATTGAGGATATAACACACACATATTATTTTATTGTAAATTATATCAAAAAGTGAGAGACTTCTACCTTGATCCGTGTATCAAATGGACAATTCATTGGGAATCTCACATCAGAACAACATATTTTATGTGTGGCCAAGACCCAAAAATAACACATAAAACAGCTCTGTGTTTAAGGAGAATAATACATTTGAGAATCACATACAGTAGAGTCTCGCTTCTCCAACATAAATGGGCTGGCAGGGCGTTGGAGAAGCAAAAATGTTGGATAATAAGGAGAGATTAAGGAAAAGCCTATTGAACATCAAATTACGTTATGATTTTACAAATTAAGCACCAAAACATCATGTTTTACAACAAATCGACTGAAAAAGCAGCTCAATACACAGTAACACTGTGTAGTCATTATTGTATTTACTAGACTTTACTAGACTTTACTAGATAAAAAAGGTTCAAAATTCATTTCGAATGTAGGGAGCACTGGTGGTTGAATTCTGAATTTTTCTGAAAACAAATTTGGAATTTTCTGAAATTTCAGAATTACTTCGTTAACGGCAGATACGGTAGCGCAATAGTGTCTTTGAAATCATTTTTTTAATTGCTTTCAAAAAGGCAACTTTAACGAAATTATTACGAGTAACAAGTAATCCGGCTCTATCCATGCCTAGCATTTACGAATTTAGCACCTAAACATGCCTATATATGCCTAAACAACTCCGGCCCAATTTACTTGTCCGATGAACCATCAAGGTTATTAAGATCTTCTGGGGGGGGGGGGCCTGCTCTCGGTCCCACCACCTTCGCAATCGCATTTGGTGGGGATGAGGGACAGGGCCTTCTCGGTGGTGGCTCCTCGGCTTTGGAACTCCCTCCCACTAGAGATCAGATATGCTCCCTCCCTCCTGACCTTCAGGAAACTAATAAAGACCTGGCTTTGGAACGTGGCATTTGAGGACTGATTCTATAACCTTCGTCCACATGGAAGGAGGATGATGAACTGTGACTGTGACTGTATTGACAACTTGGCTTGGGTAATGTGATGATGATGTTTTTATTGTATTTTAATCTGTAATGATGATGCATTGTGTTGTTTTTATATATTATTGTATTTGAACACATATTGTGAACCGGCCTGAGTCCCTCATTCGAGGTGAGAAGACCAGTATACAAAACTTCTAAATAATAATAAGTAATAAATAATAGTAATATATTGAAACAGCTGTGATATATTAATATAGTAATATATTGAAACAGCTGGGAGGCAGACTGCGTTGGATAATATAGAACGTTGGGTGAATGAACGTTGGATAAGCGAGACTACTGTATGTGAGGCTGATTGGAGTAAACTATAGGGGGTGATAAGGAAATATGATATATATACTCAGTGTTATCATATTTATTTACTGTATTAAGTGTCTTACTTTAACTTACTGCATAGAGTGCAATCAAGTCTTACCAAGCCTTGTTGTTTGGTTTGGTATTGTGATACGGCCTAAGGGCTAATCAATAAAATTATTGTGATTGTGATATTTTCCCTTCCGACTTGATTTGTTTTGTGTCTGTCACAAAAGACATTTGCCACTGATGAATAACTGATTCCTTCTCCGAAGCTCTCCAGTATTGTTTGCCGATCTCCGACGTAATTGTTTGTCTCCTTGCACTTTTGTGTGTTCAGTAAAATCCCTACGAGTTTGAATCGTTGGCAGGATATGCTGCTGTCAAGATGCAGAGATCAAGTGTGTGCTTCCAGAATGTGTGCGAGTTCATGCGCAGGACCAGAAAGCGCAGCTGGGAACACAGTAACCATGGGAACCCAAGAAACCCAGCGATGGAGTATTGACACTTCCACATGATTTGTTCTGCAAGGGCCGACCGGAACAGAAGCACAAAATAAGCACGATTGCATCTGCTTCCCCCACTGACGAGGCAAAAACAGGAGGACACACATATCACTGGAGATTGTGTGCACCAATTATTGTAACGCTTGGCAAACGGGTTCAAAAAGCTTCCCTTGCAATGTTTATTTTCAAATCAAAAGAGAGCTGGGACTTTTACACTCACAGACAATATTATATTCGTGATCTGATACGATGGGCTAACAACACAACAGACTATCTGTCTTTCAACTTCATCACATTTACTAAATTCCACTGAGTGCTACACTTAAAATGTGGTAAGCCAGTGTGTTCATCACATTAGTTTGGGTTCAAGTGTAAGCTAGAGCATTCTTTGCATATTTTAAGCACCGAGGAAGCGGATTTTTGGTAATGATCCCAATGTTTGGCCAATTCTGTAATGTGATGGCATTCATTGCTTTCAGTTTTAAAAGGAAACATTTCCCTAATTTGTGAGAGGGAAAATTGTGAGAGGAGACAAGTCAATCTCTGGGTACACATGAACTGGAGAGTAAAAGCAGTCGGTACTCATTCTAAATGTGAATATTATTATTATTTTGCACCCTTCTCTTGATGCATTTACAGTATGGAGCGAATACCCTTGCACCCCACTTTAAATGCCTGGGAGTTAAAGTTTCCCAAGGTCCCTTCTCTTGGTGCATTTACACTATGGCATGAATACTCTTGCACCCCACTTTAAATGCCATGGCTCCATGCAATGGAGTCCTCCTAGGAGTTATAGTTTCCCAAGGTCCGTACCCTTCTCTTGGTGCATTTACACTATGGCATGAATACTCTTGCACCCCACTTTAAATGCCATGGCTCCGTGCAATGGAGTCCTCCTAGGAGTTATAGTTTCCCAAGGTCCATACCCTTCTCTTGGTGCATTTACACTATGGCATGAATACTCTTGCACCCCACTTTAAATGCCATGGCTCCATGCAATGGAGTCCTCCTAAGAGTTATAGTTTCCCAAGGTCCACAGACTTCTCTTGGCGCATTTACTGTATGGAATGAATGCCCTTGCATTGTCGCTTTCCCTCCCTACTTGTTTCCTTGCTTCCGGAACTGAAGACACTTAACAGCTGACATTTCAAAGAGAGGCGGGTTTTTCCCCCCACAAAGAACACGGGGAGGGATGGTGGTCATGGTCAAATCTTTAGAGTGTGATGGCAAATAAACTCAAAGAATACTGAATACTAGGCCTGGGCGGTTTCGTTTCGTTAATTCGTAATTCGTTAATAATTCGTTAATTTTTCCAATTACAAAACGATAACGAACCATTCTGGAGCAATCATTTAAAAAAACGAATTTTTAAACACGTTTTGTAAATGCTTCGTATTTCGTTATTGTATTCGTTTCGTTATTGTTCTGAGGTCGTTTCGTTATTATTTCCGCATGTCTGGGCCAGTTTTATGGTTTAATTAGTGAAAAAAAATTATAATATCAGACCAACAGTCAAGAACAGAGGGAGAGGGAAGCTTCAGAAGTTTTTGGAGGTTTTTTAGCGTATTTCGCGGTCGCGTCCGCCATTAACGAATCGATTCGTTATTGTTTCGGAAATCGATTCGTTATTTTTTTACCGTTTACGAAATTTCGTAAATATCGAACTTTTTAAAAGGAAAATTTTGTAATTATTTTAAATATCGAAACAAAAAAAACCCCCAAATACAAATCGATTTTAGAAACAATTTTTTGCGTTGTTACCCAGGCCTACTGAATACTACTGAGTAACACTAGTTGATTTAACAGTATGGTGAAGGTAGGAAAATAATCAATTTCATTTCAAAACAGAGCTCTACTCTGCCAAACATTTCCCTGCTGCAATGTGATGAAGTCATTTGTAGCTGAATCCAACTCCAATTTGTATTTCAGCACCTTTCATTTATTCATTTGGGTATCTTGCAGAACTGTGCTGCGTACATAACAATTGTCCTTATTTTGGGGATCACTCCTGCTTTGTTACTCCCAAGTAAAATAAAGTCATAGAATTATAAAATTGGAAGTGTCCTAATTTGCTATTTCAGTTTTGTCATTCTTTTGTTGTTGTTGTTGTTTTGGGTTATTCCCTGTTAAAACTATGACAGTATGAGTTTTGAGAAACCATGTCTTGCACCTAAGGCTTAAATCCATTTTCAAAAGCAATTTCTCTCATTCCCTGAATCCACATCTACCGTGTGTCTTTGTGTTATTATACGTCTTTTTTTTGTTGTTATGCAAAAAAAATATGCAAACATGATGGCTGTTTTTCAAAGCTTGAAAGCAGTATCCAGCAGCAGAAAAGAAAACTGCTGCGGTGAGCTGATGCAGAGAGCTGAAGGGGTTTTATATGGATTGTTTTGCTATTTCTTTCTTGTGCAGTCAGGTGGTTAATTTCCCAATATGCTGTTTCCCTATCTTCCCGTGTGAATCCTTCTGGAACTACCCCCCACTGCATACTCCTTGTTAAATGGGCCTTTCTATGGCTTTCCATTTCCTCAGAGGACTTTATTGCACGAGGCAGGAAAAGCAAATCACTGAATGTTGCCACCCCCGCTATCGTACATAGTAGCCTACTGGAAAAGTAGCTCAAGAGGAAAGTGTCATCCAAGTAGGAATAGCTAAACTTCATCTCTGTCCACTTTGAAATGAAGTATACCAGTGGTTCTCAACCTGTGGTCACAGCCTCGCCATTACTATACCGTTTCAGCAAAAGCAACGGCTCTCACAAAACTCTTTTATAGTGCAGATACTTAGTAAATATGGTTTTCTGTGGGCAATGTTGGGGTTCAGCCCTCATGTGAACCTGAATCTGATTCTCTGATTGCTGAACCTGAACCTGATTCTCTGATTGTATTTCCTGATGCTACTGAACATGTATTTTTCCCTGATGGTAATGAAAATGTTGATTCTGAGGTCAGTGGCTTGGAAAGTGAAACTACACATTCTGATGAAAATGTCGCAGAGCCAAGCGGTGATAGCTCTCCAGAGGAGCTAACACCTGGCTTCCTTAATGAGGATAGAAAAGGACAGATTTGGAAAAACAGGAGTGAATCGCAGAGTCTGCGAAGGTCAAGCAGATTAAGGGGAAAGGAAGCTCAGGCTTCAAAGCCTGGAGGCGTGTCACGAAACAGTTTCTTCAGTTTTAAGTGCCTCTCGCCGGGTTGTCTCATTAGATCAGGCATCGTTTAGACTGAGGCATTACCATGGAAGATTTCCCTGTTTCCCGTGGCCTACATTCCAAGAGGCTTCTAGTGCTCCAAGTACGGTTAGTGAATTGCTAACAGGTGCCAGATTTTTACAGTGTTGCTTTTGGAATTTTGATCTAATTCATGGATATTCCTGACTGCTGAATTTTACTGTGGCTTTTTGACTTTGCATTTTCCTCTATTTTGTAACCATTTTTCATCAATAAAAAAGGATTGTTTTTTCCCACAGTCAAGTGTGGTAGATTTTTATCTTATGGTTTCGTTTCCTGCTCTGGGTTGCAACAGGCAAGCAGATGGTGACTACTGGATGGCATATGTTCTGTATCAGAAGCTAGAGTTGATGTGGTGTACCCAATGCAATTTTCTGAATCAGCATAACCAAATGACCAAACCGAATCTAAAGTTGACCAAAAACTGATTCGTAACTCTTTTGATACTAATGTTGGAGAGTGGTCCCTGGCCAAAGTAGTCCCTGGTCAAAGTAGTCCCTGGTTAACTGGTCCCTGGTCAAGTGGTCCCTGGTCAAAAAAAGGTTGGGAACCACTGAAGTCCCTCCATGGAAGTTGAGAAGATCGGGATATTACAATTTTAAATAAATTATAAAATAAATAAGTATACTATGGAACCATGCATCCTACTTATCATACCTGCTCAAAATATAAACTCTTACATCACTTACGTTGTTTTGGCCCACTCCACGACTCTTCCACACGGTAAACGGAGAGCCGATTGACACCTCCACAGACTGTTCCTTTCTCCCCTTTGCATTCATTGTTGCACTCTTCCTGCTTTGCAACAGTCACGGGTAACTTATTTCCGCAATAGCATTCGGCTCCATACTCTAAGCCAGCATATGTATAAGACCTTGAAAAAGTAAAAACAAAAAACTCAGTCAAGACCATCTTAGATCTTGAATTTTCAGAACTGATGCAGTCTCCTCTCAGGTAGAGAGTAGGGTTGTACGCGGAACTGTTTTCTTTTGTTTCATCCATTCTTTCATTACTTTCGTTACCTTCAGGAGCACATAATGGGAAACCCCCTCCCCACATGAAAGCAAGTGGGAGCCAATCCCAGTGAGAGTAGTCTCCTTGCATTGGAAAGGAAGTGTGTGTGTGACTTGCCCAATGCCTCCTTGTCATGGAAAGCGCATGTGGCATGCAGCAGGCCCAGGAAACGCATCCGCCTGCCTGCAGCCAAGTTCTCTGGAGTACGAAACAGGTAAGAAGCCTCCTTAAAGTACCTGCCTGCCTGCAGTTGAGTGCCTCTCCTCTAGAGTAAAACAGATTAAATGCCTAATATGAAGGGAAGGGGAACCTCAGACACCCCCCCCCCCCCCAACCATAATGAGCTGATAGAAAACAGATCTTTCGGCACCCCAGAGCAAAAACAAATATCCGCCCTCCCAATTTTGGGGCCCCCACCGAAAGCTGGGACACAAAACAGGTCAAGGTTTACCCCAAAAGCACAACCCTAGTAGACAGTTTGGACACCAACATGAACATTTGTTGGAAGTCGCTCTCTGAAGAATAAGTGATCCAACAAATTTGTCACTAGCCTTGAGGCAATTTCATTGTTTTCATTGGTTTCCAGATCTTTGAGAGTGTTGGCTGCCCTTCTCTGGATGCTTGCCAGCTTGTCAATTATCTCATTGAGCTGGACACACCAAAGCAGAAAAAGAGATACTGTTGACTTTCATTTCAGAAGCAGCACATATGGATCTTCTGTATCCTCTCTCTCTCTCAATCCTCTAAAATAGATTATACTCAAAGAAAACTCACAAGATCCCATTTGTTGACGCAAGTCTTGAATGCTGATCTTTCCTAATCTTGTCCTACTAGGTACACCTTAACCCTTCTCCTCAAGCGTGGGTCCCTCTTCCATTTTTAAAAAGCTTGAACAAACAAATAAGTTGACCGTATACACACATTTTCTTAAAACAATTCAACCTAAAGTCTTGAACTGTGTACATAAGTCATTGTACGAGGGCTGAATGTAAAGTAATGCCTCCACCTTCGTAAATGCTCAACAAATGGCAGTACTGGTATGCGGCAGGTACTGGCTTGTTCAGTAGACTCTCCTCTACAGTTCCATTTTGGTGGGAATCCTTAGCATTGAATGGTTGTGTTGTTAAAGTGCAAAGTATGGAAGCCTGCGCAGATGGTTGGTCAATGCAACTTAAGCAACGTGCAGTCATTGAATTCTTGATAGCAGAAGGTGTCACCCCAAAGGAGATTCATCAGAGAATGCAAGCTGTTTATGGTGATTGTGTTGATGTGAATACTGTGTGTCATTGGGCGAGTAAGTTTAAAGATGTTGAAGTGACACCTTCTGCTGTCAAGAATTCAATGACTGCATGTTGCTTACGTCGCATTGACCGACTGTCTGCACAGGTCGGTCAATGCACTTTAACAACACAACTTTGCACTTTAACAACACATCTGTTTAATGCTAAGGCTTCCTGCCAAAATGAAACTGTAGAGGAGAGTCTACTGAACAAGCCAGTACCTGCCGCATACCAGTACTGCCAACTGTTGAGGAGTTATGAAGGTGGAGGCATTACTTTTCATTTAACCCTCGTATGAAGGGAAGCTGGATACAAAAATCTACCTGTCAAGAGTGTGGTATATTGGGATGGATGATTTTCCCCCCTCTCCTATCAAAAGTGTGCTGTCCAATGTAGAAATTTCATGAAACAGACATAGAAATACGTAGAAAACCGATGTGATCCAGACACAGATTCATTCATGCTTTCATATTTGAACACCGGAGATGAAAAGAACAAAAGAAAGCAAAATACACCATTTTATTTACCTCTCGGCACAAGCTTCCTGACAGTGGGAAATTGTCATTTTCCTCAAGTCGTAAAACACAGCACCTTTCATCATCTTCTCTCTGGGATCGTCATCGAAGCAGCCAATATAAGTACCTTGAGTACATAAGAATATTACAGATAGTATAAAAATCCAAGGCATTCCTTTATAAAGAGTGGCAAGCGCTTTTGCTCAGGTAACAGCAGTAGCGTCCGTTTCCAGAAGCAAGGGCATGGGAGGAGAACATCTTCCTGTTAAGGGCTGGATGAAAGGCAACAAGACACAGAGCCGCTGGCTCATTTTTGGACTTTATCAAACAATGCTGAATTTTGCACTGTGCAAAGTGCTCATATTTCGAGGAGGAAATCAGGTTTACTGCTGTTCCCAAATCCATGCTTTCATTATGAATTCTGATCACAGCATTAGGCAATATAATAATAATCATAATAATCATAATAATCATATTAAAAAAACAAAGTAAGGATTGTCAATGTTGCAATCCCAGGTGACAGCAGGATTGAAGAGAAGCAACTGGAAAAGCTGACACGATATGAGGATTTAAAGATCGAACTGCAAAGACTCTGGCACAAGCCAGTCAAGGTGGTCCCAGTGGTGATCGGCACACTGGATGCAGTGCCTAAAGACCTTGGCCTGCACTTAAACACAATCGGCACTGACAAAATTACCATCTGCCAGCTACAAAAGGCCACCCTGCTTGGATCTGCACAAATTATTCGCTAATACATCACACAGTCCTAGACACTTGGAAGGGTCCGACGTGTGATCCAACATAACAGCCAGCAAAGTGTCTGCTGTGGACTCATCTTGTTGTGTTTCAAATAATAATAATAACAACACTTTATTTATATTCCGCCCTATCTCCCCAAGGGGATTCAGGGAGGATCACAGTACACATACACGGCAAACATTCAGTGCCATTTTGGACAGACAAGAAAGAGGCAGACAAAAAAAAGGAGGTATGTTGTGTCGACATCCAGTTTTTTGGCACCTTGGAAGTTGTGCTCAAATCCAGCCACAGGGGTTGCTGTCACACCATCCTCTATAAGGATGAGCCATCAGGACTTCCTCCTTCCTTTTGATCATTGGGCATTTTCTGATTTTTATGGTGTCGTAAAATACCTCCCCCGCTTGTTTAGTGGTACCTAATTTCTCTACATACAACTCAAACTGTTTTTGCTTAGGTAAACAGTGAGCTGGGCTGACAGTCGGGCGCTCACACCAATTCAGGGCTTCAAACTTTCAGTGGGTAGATCTTATTATTGCTGGTGATTTACCAGCTGTGCTAAAGCCCGGCCCAGTATTTGCCCTTGAACTTATATATTCCTTACATTTTGGTGATAGGTCTTATCCCACTTCACCATTGGCTTGGGGAGATGGGAGATGAGATCTAAATAATTTTGAAGGCATTTGATAGAATCAAAGAACCAGAGATTTAGAAGAGACCTCATAGTGATATGGATATGCTCATCGTGAACACAGATATGGCCTCCCAATAGATGGACATCCAATCTCTGTTCATCAACGTCCAGAGAAGGAGACTCCACCAGTCTCCAAGGCACCATATCCCACTCTGTCTCCAGGGTTAACACACAAAACTACATAAATATAGGACATTCCAGGAAACCTATTCTGTCCTTTGACAGGATTCCTCCCAATTGTGCAAATTTGGGGATGAAAATTTACAACCTCACTCACGTTTTAAAATGCAGGGAGGGAGGTTCAATGATGTAGGAAGAAAAGCCCGAACTGTGGAATTAAGATGTTGAAACAAGGTGAATGCTATGTTGCTCCCGAAGATGTTAACACTGGTAATTTTGTGAACGTGCAATTAGGGAGTTCACAAAGTGTGAACAGACACCCACAATAACTCATTAAGAAGAGGGGGGTAGTGTGTATACAATGCAGGTTTCTTTGTTTTCGGACTGCCTCTCTTCCACCGGGTTATTTTCCCCCTTTACAAAATTACTAAATGGTTAGTTGGGCAAGTTGTTTTTATGGATTTATCTATTCCAATCTGCCCATGATAACAAGCATATTTTGAATACTAGGGATGGAAGGGTCAAGGCTTCCATAGGAGAATATGTACTAGGGGTGTACATGATTCCATTTCACAATACAGGATTTGGCAAAATTCATCGATCCAGCAGTCAGACCTCCAAAAACGAACTGGGTGGGAGGGAACCAAAGGCTCAGCTAAAACAGACCACATGGCACCAGATCTTTAGGCTACATTCGGGAGATTTAGTTGCTCCGTGATTGACAAGAGCAACCATACACAGTTTTTTCCCCATTATCCCTACCAGAGCCAATCAGAAAAAGAAAACAAATCATGTGTATTTTTGCAAAGTGGGTCTAGGGTGAGCTCCTCCATTATTCCGGTCCCCTCATATCTTGAATTTGCACTAGCCTTGGCACTAGCTTTTTAATTGCTCTGAACAGGCAGGATTATTTTATATATGTGTATGTTATTGTGATAATTTTATGCTTATGTTGTTATGTTAATTTTATGTGCTGGACGAGTGCCTGGCCGCTGTGTCTATCTGGATGAGGAAGAACAAGCTGAAGATCAATCCCAACAAGACAGAGGTCCTCCTGGTCAATCGCAAACCGGATCGGGGTATAGGGTGGCAACCTGTGTTGGACGGGGTTACACTCCCCCTGAAGCCACAGATCCGCAGTTTGGGAGTCCTCTTGGATTAATCACTTACGCTTGAGGCTCAGGCATCGGCGGTGTCCGGTAATTGAGACTCGTGTGCCAACTACGACCATACCTCGCGAAGGCTGATCTGGCTGGGGTGGTCCATGCCTTGGTCACCTCTAGATTGGACTACTGTAATGCGCTCTACGGGGCGCTGCCCTTGAAAATGGCTCGGAAATTCCAACTGGTCCAACGGGCAGCAGCCAGGATGTTAACTGGTGCTCCTTACAGAGAGAGGTCAACCCTCCTGTTCAAGGAGCTCCACTGGCTGCCGTTTATTTTCCGAGCCCAATTTAAGGTGCAGGTGCTTACCTACAAAGCCCTAAACGGTTTGGGACCATCCTACCTGCATGACCGCATCTCCGTTTATGAACCCATGCGCTCACTTCGTTCATCCAGAGAGGCCCTGCTCGTGATTCCACCTGCGTCGTAGGCGCGGTTGGTGGGGATGCGTGACAGGGCCTTTTCTGTGGTGGCCCCCGACTCTGGAACACCCTCCCAAAAGATCTTACATTGGCAGTCTTTAGAAAGAACTTGAAGACCTGGCTGTTCCGATGTGTCTTTCCAGAATAGGAAACTCCAATAACAAGTCCCAGAAGCACTTTATTAAGATTGCTGCACACTGCACACTGCACTTACCCTATAATCCTTACATATCACCTGTCATATCAGCACTTTTAATCCTGTACCCACTACTCTGGCCCGGCCTAGTTTTATAGTGTCTTGATGTATTGTTTATTGCTTGTTGTTTAATATTGCTTTAACTGTTTTTAATTTGCTTTAGGTTTTGTATTGTTAGGTTGTGTTTTGAGGCCTTGGCCTTTGTAAGCCACATCGAGTCCTTCGGGAGATGCTAGTGGGGTACAAATAAAGATAATAATAATAAAAAGAAGAAGAAGAAGAAGAAGAAGAAGAAGTTAATATCTCCCTATAGTCCTTTTTATTTTACTTTCCAGAACATAAACAAAACTTCTGGCTGCCAAATTACGTAATGGTATTTTCCCCCTCCCGATTTCGGGATTTTCCCGATAAATGGAAAGGGGTCAACAGGATCGAAAGCGGCATGGTTTGTTGGCATCTTGCACACCCCTAGACTACATTGACTGTCAAATCTGCAAATAGTCCAGGCCAGAAATGTCCTGGACTGGCCCTAGAGGTGATCACGCACATCCTGCTGAACAGTGGTAAGTTGGCATCAGTGTGGTATAGTTGGGTCAAGACTTACCTTTGTTCTCCCGTGTGTGTTTGGGCACTTTGTCCCCTGCACCTTGCATTGGCTCTTGCTCATTCACAAACCGAAGAAACCATCTCCTTCTCAGTTGTCTCAGTTCAGAGTTTCTAGAGATCAGCCACCGTGGCCCATACTTCTGGTCCGTCCTTGGCTCCTGTAGCATATCCATGTTCACAATGAGTTTTGGAATCAAATGTGGGTTTTGTACCAGTCTCGTCTCTGTATCTCCAGCAGGGGAGAACATCTCTGTGGCTGGTAGGGCCTGGTTTCCAGAAGTCCCACGAGAGCCTTGCTGGAGGACCACGCGGGATCGCTGAAGGAGGAGAAGGCTGCCAGCCATCAGATAAGCGGCTGTGAGGAAGAAGAGCAGAAACTGGGTCCTCCAAAGAAACTTCTGTGGTCTCGAAAAAGGTTTGGCCATACCCGTATTGTGGGTTCCTCACACCTTCAGAATGGCCTCAAAGCCACTGCTAGGCTTCTCAATAGTTCCTCCAATGGGAACATCTCATTATCTTGGAACAGTTCCTTTCTCAAAAACATTTGTTTCCACTATCATTTCCAAATGCATATCCATAGTGTTCTGTCTCTGGGAGGCTGTGGGATTCCAGGAGATCCCATTTACCAATGCTGATCATCGCTAACTTCTCCTTTGTGATCCATCATGTCTCCAGCTGAAAGTCCTCAAATCTGAAATATGAAAAAAGCATTTTGAGATCCATCTAAAATGATTTATACTCATGACCCACGCTTTTCACTCTTTGCCCCACCTCCTGTTTCTCGCTCTATGCTTGTGAGCCAATAATCCTTTAAGAGTTTTTGATTGGGGTGGAAGCGAAGTAAATCATTGATCTTCGCTTGTATGGAGTCGGTCTTCCCTCTCCTTTGTTTCAATTCAAAAGGGAGATTGCAACAGGGAAAGCCTTGGGAAATGTGACAGCTCCGATGTCACACCCTTCAGTTTAAAATAGGACATGATGGGGGAGAAATTTCAAAAATTTGCATTGCCAGGACTGAGTGTTAATCTCGGTGTCCCACATTCGTTGTGACTCTCACTGGATATTTTAGAAGTATGTACATTCAAAATAAGATTTTCTGTGCTTTTTTTCAGTTTTATTAGAACACCCCCAAAGCCTCCTCCTCAAGTCAAATATATAATACTTTATTGTAAACATTTAGAAGCAGCTCCTATCGTTGCCTGCAAAAAAAGTGTATTAATATTGATGTTGATGCCAATGAAACTCCTTTCCCCAATAAGGAAAAACAATGGAGCTAGAATATGGGGCCAATTAGGACAATTTATTAGGTTGAGTATTTCTTTTTTGGAACTCTGAAATCCAAAATACTCCAGAATCATCCACATGAGAGTCTGGACCCTTTGCCTTCTTGTGGTTCAGTGTAGAAAACTGTTTAATGCACAACATTATTAAACATATTGTGCATAACCCTTCTGGCCATGTGTATAAGGAGTCGTGGGCCTCTAGTCTGACTCTATGGTGATCTTTGCTTGTATGATCTTCTGACTCTATGGTGATCATCTGTTGGACGTTGACTGTAGTCATGCTGAAGAACCATGGGATTTGTGGAGCGAACATCTCTCTGGGGATCTCTATATCTTCAATGACACTCGTCTGGTGGAGGTTGACCATGGAGCAGGGGTCCTCAACGTGGGGGTCGGAACCCCTGAGGGGGTCATGAGGGGGTTTCAGAGGGGTCACCAAAGACCATCCAAAAACACATATTTCTGAAGGCTTTAGGGATCCCTTTGCCAGAGAAGGCTGAAAATCTCTCTGCCTGTCCTCTTCCTTTTTGGTGCTATTAAATTACAACTCCCCAAATTCAAAAACAGACACCCCTCTCCCCAACCCCATCCTTGGCCATGTTTGTGTAGTGTGCCAAGTTTGGTGCAGATCCATTGTGGGTTGGGTTCAGAATGCTCTTTGATTGTAGATTAACTATAAATCGCAGCAACTACAACTCCCAAATGTCAAGGTCTATTTTCCCCAAACACATCTGGGCATATTGAGTATCTGTACCAAGTTTGGTCCAGATCTACCATTGTTTGAGTCCAGTACTCTCTGGAGATAGATGAACTACAACACCAAAACTCAAGGTCAATGCCCATCAAACCCTTCCAGTATTTTCTGTTGCTCATGGGAGTTCTATATACCAAGTTTGGTTCAATTACATTGTTGGTGGAGTTCAGAATGCTCTTTGATTGTAGGTGAACTATAAATCCCAGCAACTACAACTCCCAATGATAAAATCAATCCAGTGAATAAAAATACATTCCACATAGCAGATATTTACATTACAATTAATAACACCAGCAAAATTACAGTTATAAAGAAGCAATAAAAATAATTTTATAGTTGGAGGTCACCACAACATGAGAAATTGTATTAAGGAGTGGCGGCATTAGGAAGGTTGAGAAACACTATCCTAGAGGATTTAGAAAACCCTGTTTATTCACATTTTTTCACTTTTAAGGAAGTTTTGCACCTGTAATTTCAGAAAATGTGAATCTCCATAACCATTTGGGAAATGGGATTCATAATCTTTTTGAAAAACCACTGGTCACTAGAAAAGCATGACCTTGTTGGAAGTTACAAACTTTTGAAAAATGATGTTCACGAGCATTCATGCAAGGCTACTAGATCTCTTAGCTGTTAAACTGATGTACCTAGGTACAGTATGTCTCTGAACTGCTAGGGACAAAGACATGCCGATGCACAGAAACAAACACTCAGCAAAGTTTCAGAAGTGTTCCTTTACTTGCCCCAAAACATCTACTCTTCCTTAAAATGTACCTGTCTTTAAATCATGCTCCCGGGAGACAAAATAAACAGTTTTCTTTAAAAGTAATAGAGTTGGTTTACTCACAAAACTTCATGTATACAGCATATAGGTACTTTGCTTATGAATTCAGTTACAATAGGATTTTAAGAAGTTTCTCTGTGTAGGGCATCTTCCTTAGAAACAATAGTCCATAATCAAATAGAGTATTTAGACTGAAGTCTAAGCTGAATAAACATACTCACTAGGCTTGGTTGATTAAAAAAATGGTTCAAAACTCGTTTTGGATATAGTTTGATTCTAAAGTCAATTATGATTTTCACAGAAAATAATTCAAACTTTTCGAAACTTCTGAGACTTCCGAATCCTTTCGTTAATGGTTTGAAAGTGTTATTTCCGGTTTCATTGGGGAGTCTTTATGTTGAAAGTAGTTGTTTTACTCCAGAAGCAGGAAAAATCAAGCAGAGGAAATTCCTTCCTTCTCTGGTTTAAAACTGGCTTCTCTGGCTTTAAAACTGGCTTCTCTGGCTTGACCGAGGTCAGGAAATTCCTTCCGTCTCTTGTTTAAAACTGGTTTCTCTGGCTTTAAAACTGGCTTCTCTGGCTTGAGCTGAGGCTGGGAAATTCCTTCCTTCTCTGGTTTAAAACTGGATTCTCTGGCTTGAGCCAAGGCCAGGAAATTCCTTTCTTCTCTGGTTTAAAACTGGATTCTCTGGCTTTAAAACTGGCTTCTCTGGCTTTAAAACTGGCTTCTCTGGCTTTAAAACTGGCTTCTCTGGCTTTAAAACTGGCTTCTCTGGCTTTAAAACTGGCTTCTCTGGCTTTAAAACTGGCTTCTCTGGCTTGAGCCGAGGCCAGAAATTCCTTCCTTCTCTGGTTTAAACTGGCTTCTCTGGCTTTAAAACTGGCTTCTCTGGCTTGAGCTGAGGCTGGGAAATTCCTTCCTTCTCTGGTTTAAAACTGGCTTCTCTGGCTTGAGCCGAGGCCAGGAAATTCCTTTCTTCTCTGGTTTAAAATTGGCTTCTCTGGCTTGAGCTGAGGCCAGAAATTCCTTCCTTCTCTGGTTTAAACTGACTTCTCTGGCTTCTCTGGCTTCTCTGGCTTGAGCTGAGGCTGAGAAATTCCTTCCTTCTCTGGTTTAAAACTGGCTTCTCTGGCTTTAAAACTGGCCTATCTGGCTTGGCCGAGGCCAGGAAATTCCTTCCTTCTCTGGTTTAAAACTGGTTTCTTTGGCTTGATCCGAGGCCAGGGACCAGAAGCGGGGAAAAGCTGAATCATTTCCGACTCACTTCTTGAGTCATAACAAAAATGGCAGAAAAAGCTTTGAAAGGGCAAAGGGACTTCCAGTTTTTAAAAATGCTTCGATGTTGCTTTAAAAAGGTAATTTTAACAAAATTATTACGAGCAACGAGTTATCCGAGCAACTCTATCCATGCCTAGTACTCACTGCTTTTGAGGCAAACACACACTTGACTACATGACTTCTCAAAGAAAGCAGGTAGCTTCTATTCTCCCTAAGAGTCTAATAGCTTCTATCTCCACTAAAATCTAAAGCAAACTAAAATAGAGTCATATTCCTGAACATATCCAGACCCGATCACATGGTCTGCAGGTTCTCCCACAACAAAGAGGTTATGTAAAATTGCAAACCAATACACACATACAATGCAGTAAGCAAATATATATATATATAACATAAATAACTAGTGGGGGCTTGAGAAGGTTGCTATTTTCAACATGTAATGCCAGTAAATATGGAGGGTTGAATGGTGAAGGGCAAAAGTGTGGGTTTGAACCAACATAAGGGGAGTTACAGTTTCTTGTTTTCAATGGCAGCATAGTTCTTGCATATTTTTGAACAGGTGGACTTCTGAGGCTTTTGTAAGTGAAAGGGGCTTTTTCTGGGACTTCAGGAAACTTGTCTGGCATTTCTATCCAGCGCTGGGGCCTCACTGGCTTCTTTGTTATGGTGATTTGCACAGTGATGGAATTGTCCCTTTTTTGAAAAGCCCTTTTTACGCTTTAGGTAACCTTTCAACTTTGGTGCAAATGAAAGGCGGCTTCTGGCCAAGGCTCTCTGCTGTGTTTCCAAAGCAGCTTGGCAGAGGAAAAAGAAAACATTATGCTTCTGGTTTCAGTTGCAGGATGAGGAACAAAACATTTGCAATATTCCTCCCTGGCTCCGATTCCAGATGAAATATTACATAGAAATGGAGTAATTGAAACGTCTGAAGTATGTGAATGTTTAGAAGAAAGAATGCAATGCATATTGGAGATACAAGAATCCCTGGCATTCTTTCTGAATTGTGTATATATATATATATATATATATATATATATATATATATATATTAGCATGGGTACCCAGCGGTGCCTGGATTATTTAAAAAAGGCGTTTAATTCATTTAATTCATTAGTAACACTATTTATTAGGAAAACGCCAGACTTTGATTTCGTTGTTTATGAATCCTCCCATTAGAAAATACATAACGATGTGGCTGAACTACAATTCCCAGAATCATGGGTCAATCCTCCCCAAACCAGGCCTGTGTGCACAGCTGGCCATGTTGGGTGCATGTGCCAAGTTTGGTCCAGATCTATCCTCAACTGGCTTCAGTGCTCTCTGGATAAGGGTGAACTACAACTCCCAGATTCCCAGGGCAGTCACCCCCAAATCCTGCCAGTATTTACAGTTGGCCATGTTGGGTCTGTGTGCCAAGTGTGGTCCAGATCCGTTGTCAGCTGTGTTGAGTGCTCTTAGGATGCAAGTGAACTATACCTCCCAAAATCAAGGTAATTTCCCCTAAACCCCTACAGTATGTTTAGCTGGTCATGGGGTTTCTCTGTGCCAAGTTTGGTCCCAGTCCATTGTCAGACCCCTCCAGTCTGTTCAGTTGCTGATCAATTCCTCTGTGTTTGCTGTGTGCCATAGGAAAGGGTAGGAAAGGGTTAAGGGAGAGGCAGTGGGCAGTGTCATGCAAATTCCACACAGGGAACCCTGGGATGCTTGCCTGTGGTGGAGGAAACACATCAAATCTAGGATGAAATTATCCTCCAATGAAAGCATTCCTTGTGGGGAGGACAATGGTGGTGTTTGGGCTACATATTCATGGTGCTATAATCTGCAATGTCAGTTGAGGGAGTGCCTTTGGAGGCTTCTCAGCACTTGTAACTATAGCCTGTTTGTGGAGGTGAGAGGCTGTCTGTGTAAGTGGACACCTCTGCCACATACACACACACATTTTTCACTTTTATTGTGTTTGTGTGTGTGTGTCTATTGGAGCAAATAAAATTTACCAGCATTCTGACATAGGGATGGAGGTTGATACACATTTAAAGAGATGGTTCATTCATATAGGGATGGATGGTGCTGAAACTCATTCTTAACTCAAAAAGGACATACAGAAATGAGCATATTGGGGAAATGTTGCATGGGAACATACACATATCCCGCAACAACAAACCAGGGATGACCTTGCAGCACTGCCTATTTTGGAAGAAGTCAGCAATGCCATCAGCCAACAAAAAATAACAAAGCCAGTGGACCTGATGGGATCCCTGTTGAAATCTTTAAAGAGGGTATACCTAAGTTGACACAAAACTCCATCAACTCATTGAAAAAGTGTGGGTGACCAAGAAAATCCCAGCAGACTTCAAGGATGCCACCATCATCACATGTAATTGACAACTGAATGCAAACTTGTTTACATTTGCATATTAAAATAAATGCTGGTGTGTGTGCATGGATGGATAGATACGTAGATAAATAGATCAGCAGGAAACAAAATAATAAATACCAACGAAGTATTTTTGAGCCTCTGAATTTGGTTAGGAATAGTATGAACCCATTTCTTTTGTTAATGGTGGGTGGATATATTCAGATCTCAGCTTGCAAAGAACAAAGGAAGAGGCACTGACCTATTTCTTTGTGATCTGGTCAACTCCGCTTCCACCAACTGTCATGATATAAATTATAAATGATACATGACTGCTTTCACTGTGAAAATGGATCTTACATTCATTGCATGGCCTTTCATACTTCTGCATACCATTCTGTTGTGGAAAGGACCAATTTTACAATGATTTAATGTATAAGTCTAGAAGTTTTAGTAAAAAATTGGGTTGACTTATCCACAGATCAATGTAAGTACTGAGCCTTTCTGTAAGTGGGATTTGCAGGGGCTGTCTAGTTTTTAAATGTGATTTAAATTGTATTTTATTGTATGTTAGCTTTTGCACAATGGCCCAAATATTTTAGTGTTTTTATATATATATATATATATATATATATATATATATATATATATATGGGGAGAAAGGCTGGATTAAAAATAAAGATAATAATAATAATAATAATAATAATAATAATAATAATAATAATTTCTTATCAAAAGAAGAGAACCATCCCTTTCTCTAAATCAGTTATACCCAACCTTTTTTTGATAGGGACCACTTTGACTAGGGACCACTCTCCAACATTGGTACCAAAGGGTTACGAATCGGTTTTTGGTCAACCAGGCACTCTCGTTGCCACATGGTTTCGAGGCAACAGTGTAGTAACACTGAGGCTGCAGACCATATTTTCGTTTTTGTGGACCACTGGTGGTCCATGGACCACAGGTTGGGAACCACTGCTCTAAATAGAATGGTGAAAGGAAAACATGTCGGGAGGGGAGAGGCTGACCACTCATGAAATATTACTATGACCACATCAGCTCTAGATCATTAAATATAGTTTTCTGTGGGCGAGTAAATGGCAGCTACTTGATGGCACCTGTTCTGTATCAGAAACGAGAGCTGATGTGGTTTATCCAATGCAATTTTCTGAATTAGCACCCCAAATAACCAAACCGAATCTGACCGAATCTGTGGGAAAAGAGTCTCAGTATATTAGGTAGGCCTCAATGTTAGTTCGCCTCAGTGGGAAAAAGGCCTCCATCTGAGAGAGCCCTCAGTGGGAGAAGGCCTGAGTGGGAGAAAGGCCTCCATCTGAGAGAGCCCTCAGTGAGAGAAGGCCTCAGCGCGAGAAAGGCCTCAGTGCAAGAGAGCCCTCAGTGGGAGAAAGCCTCAGTGGGAGAAAGGCCTCAGTCCAAAAGAGCCCTCAGTGGGAGAAAGACCTCAGTCTGAGAGAGCCCTCAGTGTGAGAAGGCCTCAGTGTGAGGGTTAGTGTAAAGTTGACCAAAAACTGATTCATAACCCTTTTGGTACTAATGTTGGAGAGTGGTCCCAGGTCAAAATGGTCCCCGTTCAAGTGGTCCCTGTGCAAGTGGTCCGTGGTTAATGTGTCCCTGGTCAATTGGTCACTGGTCAAGTGGTCCCTGCTCAAAAAAGGTTGGGAACCACTGCTGTAAATAGAGTGGTGAAAAGTGAACATGTGGTCCTTCTTCAGAGAACCTAAAATGAAGACTGGCCCACTATACCCTCTATGTTAAGAAAGGATCATTACCATACCGTATACCAGTGGTTCCCAACCTGTGGTCCATGGACCTTCAGTGGTCTGCAGGAATGAAAATATGGTCCGTGGCCTCACCATTACTTGAAACCACATGGTAATGAGAGTAACTGCTTATATGTTAGTTATATTATTTGTATTGTTTTATTTGCTTGCTTGCTTGCTTGCTTTGTTGTTGTACTGATGTATTTGTTGGACTTGGCCTCATGGAAGCTGCCCCGAGTCCCTTTGGGGAGACGGTGGCGGGGTATAAAGTATTATTATTATTATTATTATTACTGGTTTCATGAAACCCTCTTATAATGCTGAGGCAATGGGGATGTTGGGAGGGGAGAGGCTGACTCCCCACAAAAAAATTACTACTACCACATCAGCTCTAGATAATTAAATATGGTTTTCTGGGGGCGAGCAGATGGTGACTACTGGACGGCATATGTTCTGTATCAGAAACTAGAGCTGATGTAGTCTATCCAATGCAACTTTTTGAATCAGCATCCCAAATAACCAAACCGAATCTAAAGTTGAACAAAAACTGATTTGTGTTCCTTTTGGTACTAATGTTGGAGAGTGGTCCCTTGTCAAAAAAAAAAAAAAAGAGGTTGAGAACCACTACCGTATATATTAATATATACAGGGGCCAAAAATTTGGATTTTGATCTGACCCATGAAGAAGTCCACCTAGGTTTGCAGGCGTGTTGACTACAATTTCTCGTCTTATATATGAGTATACACAATACTTTTCCCTGGGACATTATAACCTTCGATTCAACGTAGAAAAACAACAGAGGAAGGTTGAAACATGCTTACCAGAGTGTGAATACCGATTGCATCTAGCAACGTGATTTCAGGGCACAGTAAATCTGCTTTTGGCGTGTATCTCTCCACTACCCTAAGCATGCTTCTGCTTTGGATCATAACTGTTTTGGACCAGATGTAGAAACTTGCAAATGATGACCTCCCTTGACAGTCCCAGCCCACCACTTTTATGGACTATTCGTGGTAACCCGCTTGTTTGATATACTACTGCCCTTCAAAACCAGGCATTGCAGTCTCCGTTTTGAGAACCAAATCATAAACACTGTAGACTTCTTCTCCTTCCACACACACTTACGCAGTCACAAAAGATGATAATACCGAGCAGATGATAAGCAGTCATGAATGACAGATACATTTTGTCTTCTGCGCAGGGTTTCATTAAATCTGTTGCACAGCACAGAAATTCAGGTCAAGGCAGGCTATCGTTTACCTACATAGTTTTTCAATACAAATATGACATTTTGGCTCATTTCTTACTGCTGTTATTTTGTTCACCGCAGATATATATGGGGTATAGTGAAGCGAGGTGATACAGATGGCAAAACGAAGGATAGGATCCATTTCTCTACATCTGGTTCTTGCTTCTTCCCCATAGCTCCATCATGGCTAAACCCAGGAGTAGATGAATGGCTCTCCATTCATCCCAACTGCCACTGCCCTAGCCTCAGAGGGAGAGAAGATGAGACGAGTACGGCTCCATCATGCCTAGGCCCAGAAACAAACTGAAGGCCTCCATCTCAACTGCTACTGCCCTGGCCTCACAGGAGAGAGGAAGAAGCAGACACAGATCCACCATGTCTAGTCCCTAAAGGAGATGAAAGACTTTCCCTCCATCCCAACTGTCATTGCCTTCCTCAGTCCCAACTGTCACTGCCCTTGGCCTTGCAGGAGAGAGGAAGAAGCAGACACTGATCCATCATGTCTAGTTCCAGAAGCAGATTAAAGCCCCCAAACCAACTGCCATTGCCCTTCCTCAATCCCAACTGTCACTGCCCTGGCCTTGCAGGAGGGAGGAAGAGACACTTAATTGCACTGACACTGTTTGATAATTGTACCATGTAAACCGCATTGAGTCGCCTGTTAAGGGCTGAAAAATGCGGTATAGAAATAAAGCAAATAAATAAATAATAAATAAGAGACAGGCACTGATCCATGTCTAGTCCCAGAAGCAGATGAAAGGTTCTCCTCCATCCCAACTGCTACTGTCCTTCCTCAATCCCAACTGCCACTGCCCTAGCTTCGCAGGAGAGATGAAGACGCAGACACTGATCCATTATGTCTAGTCTCAGAAGCAGATGAAAAGCCTCCCTCCATCCCAACTGTCATTGTGCTTCCTCAAGCCCAACTGCCACTGCGTTTTCTCACAGGAGAGAAAAGGGGGCAGATGCTGATCCATCATGTCTAGTCCCTGAAGCAAATGGAAGGCTTCCATCCCAACTGCTACTGCCCTGGCCTCACAGGAGAGAGGAAGAGGCAGACACTGATCTCAGAAGCAGATGAAAGGCTCTCCCTCCATCCCAACTGCCATTGCCCTTCCTCAGTCCCAGCTGCCACCATCCTAGCCTCACAGGAGAGAAAAGGAGGCAGATGCTGATCCATCATGTCTAGTCCCTGAAGCAAATGGAAGGCCTTCATCCCAACTGCCATTGCCCTTCCTCATTCCCAACTACCACTGCCCTGGCCTCACAGGAGAGAGGAAGAGGCAAACGCTGATCCATCCTGTCTAGTCCCTGAAACAAATGGAAGAACTCCATCCCAACTGCCATTGCCCTTCCTCAATCCCAACTGCCACTGGCCTGGCTTCTCGCAGGAGAGAGAAAGAGGCAGGCACAGATCCATCATGTCTAGTCCCAGAAGCAAATGAAAAGCCTTCTTTCCCAACTGCCACTGCCCTTGCTGAGTATCTGCAAGACATACTCCTTTCCCATACTTCCATTTCCTTTTTCATCTTGTGTCATGTCTTAATTAAAGTGTGAGCCTGAGGACATGAAACTATTTTGCTCCTTTTTTGTAAATTATATTGATGTCAAACAACAACAAGAACAGCCCAAATAGTTGGAAAGAGTGGAAATGACAACTGGGAGCGGTAGCACACCTCTCCTGATTTGTCCAGGGAAAGAAGAAGCAGTGAAAAAAGTATCTCCATCCTGGAGGATACCCATATCTATTTGCTCTATAAATAGCAATATTCAATATTTGAGTGAGACATCATCAATAAACAATAAAGAGGTATAATTAAGCATATTTGGGGGGGGGGGGTGTGATCCCAAGATTTGAAGAAATAACCATGCACCAGAAATTATTTGGTAAGTAAATACCAAATCTAGAGCTCAGATATCACGGAACACTGCCATGACTATTGGATTGAAGCAACCCAAAATCAAATGGTAAAGGAATGGAATTGGAAAAAGAATATCTGGCTCGACTTCTGGACACTCTGCCCCATTTGTTGAAAGATTTGTTGTTGTTTATTCGTTCAGTCGCTTCCGATTCTTCATGACCTCATGGTCTACCCCAAGCCAGAGTTCCCAGTTGGCCGTGGTCACCCCCAGCTCCTTCAAGGTCAAGTCAGTTCCTTCAAGGATAACATTCATCCACCTTGCCCTTGGTCGGCCCCTCTGCCTTTTTTCTTCCATTTTCCCCAGCATCATTCTCTTCTTCAAGCATTCCTGTTTTCTCATGATGTGGCCAAAATACTTCATCTTTGCCACTAATGTCCTTCCTTCCAGTGAGCAGCCGGGCTTTATTTCCTGAAGGATGGACTAGTTTGAACTTCTTCTTCTTCTCAGGATTTTCCTCCAGCACCACAGTTCAAAAGCGTCTCTCTTCCTTCGTCAGCCTTCCTTTTGGTCCAACTCGCACACCCGTAAGTTACTACGGGAATACCATTGCTTTGACTATGCAGATCTTCATTGCCAGTGTGATGTCTCTACTCTTCACTCTTATTGAGATTGGTGATTGCTCTCCTCCCAAGAAGGAAACATCTTCTGATTTCCTGGTGGCAGTCTGTGTCTGCAGTCATCTTTGAACCTAGAAATACAAAGTCTGTCACTGCCTCCATGTTTTCTCCCTCTATTTGTGAGTTGTCTTTCAGACTGGTTGCCATAATCTCGTTTTTTATGTTCAACTGCAACCCAGCTTTTGCCCTTTCTTCTTTCCCCTTGGTTAGAAGGCTCCTCGGCTCCTCCTTGCTTTTGGCCATCAAAGTGGTATCATCTGCATATCTAAGGTTGTTAATGTTTCTTCCAGCAATTTTAACTCCAGCCTTGGAGTCTTCAAGCCCCGCATGTCACATGATGTGTTCTGCATGCAAGTTGAATAGGGAGGGGAAGAGTAGACAGCCCTGCCGTTCTCCTTTCCCGATCTTGAACCAGTCTGTTGCTCCATGGTCATTATACAGATTCCTCAGGAGACAGACGAGGTGACTTGATCTCCCCAGACCACCTAGAACTTGCCACAATTTATTATGATCCCCGCAGTCAAAGGGTTTAGAATAGTCAATATTGAATGTGTCCAGAGGAAGGTGATTAAAATGATCAAGGATTTGGAGAACAAGCCCTATGAGGAGCAGCTTAAAGAGCTGGGCATGTTTAGCCTGAAGAAGAAAAGACTGAGAGGAGACATGATAGCCATGTATAAATATGTGAGAGGAAGTCATAGGGAGAAGGGAGTGAACTTGTTTTCTGCTGCCCTGGAGACTAGGACACGGAGCAATGGCTTCAAACTACAAGAAAGGAGATTCTATCTGGACATTAGGAAGAACTTCCTGACTATGAGAACTGTTCAGCAGTGGAACTCTCTACCCAGGAGTGTGATGGAGGCTCCTTCTTTGGAGGCTTTGAAACAAATGTTGGATGGCCATCTGTTGGGGGTGCTTTGAATGCAATTTTCCTGCTTCTTGGCAGGGGGTTGGACTGGATGGCCCATGAGGTTTCTTCCAACTCTAGGATTCTATGATTCTATGAAAATAGAAATAGATGTTTTTCTGAAACTCCCTGCCTCGCAAGGTACATTTGGGCTGATATGTCACAACATCCTTCCAAGCATCGCAGCCTAGCGCAACACACTTCCTCTCTTCCCCTTTGCTTTTGCACCTGGCCGTCCACCTGTTCCAACTAATGCAACCAAAGATCTTCAAAGACAGATTCCAATAAGAAACAGCTTGAAACATCAAGACGCTTGAAGAGATACAAGAGCTTTTTATTACTTTACATATAGATGTTAATCAGCTCATCAAGGCAAGGTTATCTTGGTTGCCACCTAAACTACTTTTGTTCTTATTTTAGGGTTACGTATTGCTCATTTTTGGTACTTTTTTTGCAGTTGTCTCTGATCTGCTCATGGTTACCATCCTCCCATCCACTTATCCATATGCAACAATCATAGAATCATAGAATCTTAGAGTTGGAAGAGACCTCATGGGCCATCCAATCCAAACCCATTCTGCCAAGAAGCAGGAAAATTGCATTCAAAGCCCCCCTGACAGATGGCCATCCAGTCTCTGTATAGAAGCTTCCAAAGAAGGAGCCTCCACCACACTCCGGGGTAGAGAGTTCCACTGCTGAACGGCTCTCACAGTCAATAAGTTCTTCCTGATGTTCAAATGTTCAAATGGAATCCATTGTTCTGCATTCTAGTCTCCAGGGCAGCAGAAAACAAGCTTGCTCCCTCCTCCCTATGACTTCATCTTATCTATTTATACATGGCTATCATGTCTCCTCTCAGCCTTCTCTTCTTCAGGCTAAACATGCCTAGCTCTTTAAGCCACTCCTCATAGGGTTTGTTCTCCAGACCCTTGATCATTTTAGTCACCCTCTTCTGGACACATTCCAGCTTGTCAACATCTCCCTTCAATGGTGATGCCCAAAATTGGACACAATATTCCACGTGTGGTCTAACCAAGGCAGAAGAGTGGGGTAGCACAACTTCCCTGGATCTAGACACTAGTCTCCTATTGATACAGGCCAAAATCCCATTGGCTTTTTTTTGCCGCCGCATCACATTGTTGGCTCATGTTTAACTTGTTGTCCACGAGGACCCCAAGATCTTTTATTTATTTATTTATTTACATCACTTATATCCCATCCACATCAGCCCTCAGGCGACTTTTTCTCTTGAGCCATGCGTTCCCCATTCTGTCTCTTTGCATTTCATATGCAACAATCTATCAGCTAAAGAATATTCATAGAATCACACAATCAAATCATAGAATCATAGAGTTAGAAGAGACCTCGTGGACCATCCAGTCCAACCCCCTACCAAGAAGCAGGAATATTGCATTCAAAGCACCCCCAACAGATGGTCATCCAGCCTCTGTTTATAGAATCATAGAATCAATCATAGACTCATAGAATCAAAGAGTTGGAAGAGACCTCATGGGCCATCCAGTCCAACCCCCTGCCAAGAAGCAGGAATATTGCATTCAAATCATCCCTGACAGATGGCCATCCAGCCTCTGTGTAAAAGCTTCCAAAGAAGGAGCCTCCACCACACTCCGGGGCAGAGAGTTCCACTGCTGAACGGCTCTCACAGTTAGGAAGTTCTTCCTCATGTTCAGATGGAATCTCCTCTCTTGTAGTTTGAATCCATTGTTCCGCGTCCTAGTCTCCAGGGAAGCAGAAAACAAGCTTGCTCCCTCCTTCCTGTGGCTTCCTCTCACATATTTATACATGGCTATCATATCCCCTCTCAGCCTTCTCTTCTTCAGGCTAAACATTCCCAGCTCCTTAAGCTGCTCCTCATAGGGCTTGTTCTCCAGACTTTTTATCATTTTATAAACCTCCCGAGAAGGAGGTTCTATCAGACTTTCACCACTGATCAGCTCTTACCATTGGGAAGTTTGATACCACATCGCGAAGATGAAGGGTCAGAAGGCATGATCATCAAGTTTGCAGATGACACCAAATGGGGAAGGATATCTAATACCCCAGAAGACAGGCACAGAATTCAAAACAATCTTAACAGAGTAGAGAGATGATGGGACAAAACTAATAAAATGAAGTTCAACAGGGACAAATTCAAGATACTCCGCTTAGACAGAAAAGATGAAATGCAAAGAGACAGAATGGGGGACGATGCCAAATCTGGGCCCTTTCGAAGGTCCAGTCATGAGAGGCACACAGATGAATGTCCAGTCTCAGGAGTAGATCAAAAGCAAGGTTTATTCCATCGTGACCATAAGGAGACAGATCAGCCATACTGCACACGCAGGTCACAGTACTTGAAAAGGCTGCCGTGCCACCACACCCCTTAACCACATGTTATATAGATTTTTCTTATCTATCTACTGCACATGTTTTCTGGGGCAAATTTCAGCCAAATATCTGTTGCCACTCAATTCCCAGCCCACGTTCAGCCCATGTTCGGTAAGCCGTATCTTCACGACTAGTTTATCTATTGCAGAATACACAATTTCTCGGAGCATTTCCTCCCCACGTTTGATGTGTTGCTCCTTCTCTGCAGGGAGGGGTACCTTCTACCCATTTCATTACCAAATTTACTACAGGCTTCAGCCTCCTTCAATTCCACCAGAACACGAGGAAGAACTTCCTGACTGTGGGAGCCGTTCAGCAGTGGAACTCTCTGTTCCAGAGTGTGGTGGAGGCTCCTTCTTTGGAAGCTTTTAAACAGAGGCTAGATGGCCATCTGTCGGGGATGCTTTGAAAGCAATTTCCTGCTTCTTGGTAGGGGCTTGGACTGGATGGCCCACGAGGTCTCTTCCAACTCTGTGATTCTATAATTTTTCAAATTCTACCAGTATGGTCATCCATCATCTCTTAACTTTGCTCTTGCTCTCTCACAAAAATCGCAGTTGAATAGTCAAGATTGGCTGGTGGAAAGAAACTTGAATTGGTTTGAAGACTATGAGTGTGAAGGTTACTCTGGGGAAAATAGTTGAAGTCAAGAAAGGGAAGCTAAGGTTCTTGAGCAAAAGAAATGGGAGACTTCCATAGCCAGAAAACTGCTAGGCCATTCAATGCTAATAAAGCTGGCCAATTGCAACATTCACACCTACCTCAAGCAGGCAAGAGTTATTTCTCCCACCCTGGGCATTATTCCACAGATATATAAACTCCATTTTCCTACTTTCCAACAGACCTCAAAACCCCCGAGGATGCCTGCCATAGATGTAGGCGAAACATCAGGAGATAATGCTTCTGGAACATGGCGAAACAGCTCGGAAAACTTACAACAAACCAATTCCATAGCTCTCTTTCTTCAAAATGTTTTGGTGGAACATCCTGAGATGGAAATGGAAATGGATCCATTTTCAGGATCCATGGTGCCAACTTATTTCCGTAGGTTAGTAATGTTACCAACATAAACAATAACAACAACAACAACACAACTCTGGCACAAGCCAGTAAAGGTGGCCCCAGTGGTGATCGGCATAAAGAATTTGGGCTGTACTTAAAAACAATTAACACTGACGAAATTACGATCTGTCAGCTGCAAAAGGCCACCCTACTCGGATCTGCACGCATTTTTTGCCGATACATCATACAGTCTTTGGGAAGGGTCCGATGTGGGATCCAATACAACAGGCAGCAGAGTGATCTTGTTTACCATGGCTCATCATATTGTGTTAATAATAATAATAATCATCATCATCATCATCATCATCATCCTACACAGGAATACAACTCTATTTCTATGTAGGATTATTGCTATTATTATTATTATTGTTGTTGTTGTTGTTGTTGTTGTTGTTATTTTAGTACAGTATGAGAGGCCATCAGTTTCTCCAACTATTTTGAAACAGGACTAGCAGACATTAGTAAAGAATTGATTGAATAAAACTTACCAATTGAGACTTTAAAAAAATCCATTGTCAAACAAGTCTCCCACTTCGGATTTCCCCGAATCAGATCCATTCTTCCTTAATTTTTCTATAAATCAATGTGATTAAGAAATGGTACTAAGGCAGTGTTTCTCAACCTTCCTAATTCTGCGATCCCTTAATACAGTTCCTCATGTTGTGGTGACTCCCAACCAAAACATTATTTTCATGGCTACTTCATAACTGTAATTTTACTACTGTTATGAATCGTAATGTAAATATCTGATACACAGGATGTATTTTCATTCACTGGACCAAATTTGGCACAAATACCCAATACACTCAAATTTGAATACTGGTGGGGTTAGATGGGGAATGATTTTGTCATTTGGGAGTTGTAGTTGCTGGTATTTATAGTTCACCTACAATCAAAGAGCATGCTGAACACACCAACAATGGAATTGAACCAAACTTAGCACACAAAACTCTCATGACCAACAGAAAACATTGGAAGGGTTTGGTGGGCATTGATCTTGAGTTTGGGAGTTGTAGTTCACCTACATCCAGAGATCACTGTGGACTCAAACAATGTACCAAACTTGGCACAAATACTCAGTACGCCCAAATGTGAACACTGGTGGAGTTTGGGGGAAATAGACCATGACATTTGGGACTTGTAGGTAAAGTAAAGGTTGTCCCCTGACATTAAGGCCAGTCATGCCTGACTCTGGGGTGTGGTGCTCATCTCCATTTCTCAGACGAAGGGCCGGCATTGTCCGTAGACACCTCCAAGGTCATGTGGCCGGCATGACTGCATGGAGCGCCTGCATGGGACTTGTAGTTGCTGCAATTTATAGTTCACGTACAATCAAAGAGCATTCTGAACACCACCAATGATGGAATTGAACCAAACTTGGCACACAGAACATCCATGACCAACCTACAATACTGGAAGGGTTTGGTGGGCATTGACCTTGAGTTTAGGAGTTGTAGTTCACCTACATCCAGAGAGCACTGTGGATTCAAACAATGATGAATCTGGACCAAACTTGGCACTGATACGCCATATGCCGAACTGTGAACACTGGTGGAGTTTGGGGAAAATAGACCTTGACATTTGGGCACTGTAGTTGCTGAGATTTATAGTTCACCTACAATCAAAGAGCATTCTGAACCCCACCAACGACAGAATTGGGCCAAAATTCCCACACAGAACCCCCATGACCAACGGAAAATACTGTGTTTTCTGATGGTCTTTGGAGACCCCTCTGACACATCCTCACAACCCCCCAGGGGTCCTGAACCATAGGTTGAGAAACACTGCTCTAAGAAGTGAGTTTTTTCCTCTATGGGTGAACCCATGAGAAGAGTGTAGTTTGTTGTCAAAAGCTGTCAAAGAGTGTTCAATGGATGAAGCTTCCTTTAGCTCTCATTCCCTATATATATATATATATATATATATATATATATATATATATATATATATAAAGAGGCCCAGTCATAAAAGGCTTAGGAAACACCAAAGGACTGCAACAGCAAACCAGATGGAATAGATGTTGTTCTTCTGAAAGTAGTGGAAAACGGATGGATGTGCTTGAAAAATAGAAGCACAGGACATTACTTGCTGACTTGAATGTGCATACAGATATCAATATCTCTGTGCCTCGCAAACAGAGAGGCAGACAAAACACACACACCACATGATTCCCAACTCAACAAATTCTAATCTGCTATACATAGGGCGTTCCAACCCGCATCCGATGCTGCTACATCCCACATGCTCGAGCTGGCATAGATCGCATTCCCAACCCGGCGGATGCCACGCTTAATGTATGCAATTTTTAATGATTCGCCTGCAGTAAAGAAAAAGAACGCTGACACACAAAAACAAAAAAAAGTTGCCTAGTTCTGACCTAGACATTTGCGAACGCTTTCGAGGAGGAAAACAAGACTCACCTTATGGAAGCGAAGCCCAAAAAGCCAAAACTCCAATTCCGGGGAGACAAAGTTCTCCGCAAAATCCACTGAAATAGGACCAAATGACGGTAATGCCGCTTTGCAAAGCAGATCCGACCATCGCCTGGTGCCCTGCTCTGCTAATCCTTCTCTTGCCACCCAGATTTGGATGCACAGAAGCCGTAATCCTCCCGCATCCCCCCCTCTCTTGCAGCTCTGCTTGTCTCTAAGCTCAGCACTTGAATACCTCCAGCTGTTTATATCAGTAACTAACTGAGCCTAAAGAGAGCAGAGCCACTCCGCACATGCTCAGTGCGAGCCAGGCTTTGCAGAGCTCTCCAGGGTCCTAAGTGACTCACTCGGTCAGCATCCGGCAAGGAAGGTGCAGAATGCCAAACATCGCCCATTCGGGGACCCAGGGAAATAAGATATTTGCTTCACTCGGACGCTGTCGGAAAAGGAAGTCAGGTGCAATGGGAAATGGCATCCGTGTCAGCATTTTGCATCATTCTACTGACACTGGGGAGAAAAAACACACCTTCAAAACATCCTCAGGAAGCTGTTACAATTTCCTCCTTTTCGGTCCACCGTTATTTGGCAGCTCTGAATTTTCTGCAAAGCGGCTTAAGGAGGCGAGCGCTGGAGCCGCTCCAAATGCTATCAGGAGGTTGAATCTCCCAAAATAATGCAATGCGGTCTAGAGCAAGACAGCAGCTCCTTTATTTATACACACAGAGGCGCATTTCTTGAACCGTTCTGCGCACAGGTGCAAGGATCATATTCGTTCCTGGCAAGCACTCGAAAAGAGGCATCGGAGCTAATTGAGAGTGGGCATTTTCGTTCCAAAAGGGATGAAGTCCACATGAGAGGCATTCCTGATCTTTGCAGTCTCCGCCATTGATTTTCATTGCTAAGCTGATATTTTCCTAGAATCATCGAATCACGCTCCAAGGGCCATCCAGTCCAACCCTCTGCAATGCCCTCTTTGATTGTATTTCCTTGCAATGCAAGGAAATACAATCAAAGCACTCCCAACAGATGGCCATCCAACCACTGTTTTGCTATACCTGTTCAAGGAGCTCCACTGGTTGCCATTCATTTTCCGGACCCAATTCAAGGTGCAGGTTCTTACCTACAAAGCCCTGAACGATTTGGGATTCGCCTACCTGCATGACCGCATCTCTGTATATGAACCCACACGATCTCTTCAATCATCTGGAGAGGCCCTGCTCTTGATCCCACCTGCATCGCAGGCACGATTGGTGGGGACGAGAGAGAGGGCCTTTTCGGTGGTGGCCCCTCAACTGGAACTCACTCCCTAAGGACATCAGGCAGGTTCCAACTCTGGCAGTCTTTGGGAGGAGTTTGAAGACGTGGTTGTTCCAGTGTGCCTTCCCAGAATAATGATCCCATAGCACTTTGTCCTCCAAAGCACTTTACATATTAGGTCTGCTTGTATGTTTTCCACAAACGCCACTTTCACCTTTTCGCCCATGTCCCGGCATCATTTCCAATTTTAACTTTACATTTGGCCTTCCCACTGTGTTTAATTGTGTGTTGTCTTATTGTTAATTGTTGCATATTTTATTGTCTATGTTTTTTTTAATTGCTTGTATTGTTGTTATTATTGCTTGTATTGTTGTATTTGGGCTCGGCCTCATGTAAGCTGCACCGAGTCCCTTGGGGAGATGGTAGCGGGGTACAAATAAAGTATTATTATTATTATTATTATTATTATTATTATCTGAGGATTACCTGGAAAGGAATCCCACTGAAGCATTGCAGCACACCCAAATACCCGGGAGTCACTCTGTGCTCTGACCTACAAGAAGCACTGCCTGAATATCAAGCAAAAGTGGGCGCTAGAAACAATATCATACAAAAGCTGACTGGCACAACCTGGAGATCACAACCAGACACAGTGAATACGTCTGCCCTTGCGCTATGCTACTCTGCTGCTGAGTATGCATGCCCAGTGTGGAGCACATCTCACCACGCTAAAACAGTAGATGTGGCTCTTAATGAGACATGCCACATTATCACGGGGTGTCTGCGCCCTACACCACTGGAGAAATTACAGTTTAGTTGGTATTGCACCACCTGACATCCGCCAGGAAGTAGCAGCCAATAGTGAAAGGACCAAGGGACTCCAGCCCATCCCCTGTTTGTGTATCAGCCAGCACGTCAACGACTTAAATCAAGAAATAGTTTTCTAAGATCCACAGAGACACTCGCTGGAACACCTCAGCAAGCGAGAGTCCAAAAGTGGCAGGCTCAAACCCAGAACCTCAATCAATGGCTGATACCAAATGAGAGACTCCCCCCTGGGCACACAGAAAACTGGGCAACTTGGAAAGCGCTGAACAGACTGTGCTCTGGCACCACGAGATGCAGAGCCAGCCTTCAGAGATGGGGCTACAAAGTGGAATCCACGACATGCGAGTGTGGAGAAGAGCAAACTACAGACCAATTGCTGCAATGCAACCTAAGCCTACCACATGCACAATGGAGGACCTTCTTATAGTAACACCAGAGGCACTCCAAGTGGCCAGATACTGGTCAAAGGACATTTAATCAACTAACAAGCGTGCAAACTTTGTGCTTTGTTTGTTTGTTTAAAAATGCAATACAACTGTTTGGTTTGCTCCTGACACGATAAATAAACAAACTACTATTTCCACAATTCCATGACATTGAGCCATAGCATTTAATTGGTGATAAACTGGTATAACTCTGTGGTGTGGATGAAGTTAGGCAAGGTTTAACACCCACTCAGTGACCAGGGAATACCAAGCCATTGTTGATTTGTTTGCAGAAATCTATTTGCAGAAATTTGTTTGATTTCTTTGCAAAAATCTCATTTCAAAGGTATCCAACAGCAGGCCTTTGGAGAACATTTTCTGCCTTATGCCAATGCAACCGGAAAGCTTATGCTCCCTGTTTTACTGGAGCAGAAATACACATTGAACCCTTCCCAATTTCACTTGTGGGTTATTCCCACACCTACCATTTTCTCCTATGCAGATGCCAGCTTTGCCTGCCACAGGAAAGCATGCATCTGTTGTCTGCGTTCAGCCTTGCGATAGATCAACGTTACCGAACCTTTCCAGCAGACCAGCTCCATTTGAAGCTGTCATCGCACCGCAATAGCTGCTACTTTATGTGTTCCATAACTTGCGACAGTTTAAGTCACACATCTTACAGTATAATGCAGCCGCAAAAGAGAGAGATACAGTCCTGATGCAGACGCCGGCTCCACTCATCTTCATAGAGATAAATCCAAAATGATTGGTATCCCAATCCACGCTGATGGGGGAGCTCGTTGTGTTCCTATACGCCAGTGTTTCACAACCTTCCTAATGCCGCGACCCGTTAATACAGTCCCTTATGTCATGGTGACCCCCAACCATAACATCATTTTCATTGCTACTTCATAACTGTCATTTTGCTACTGTTATGAAATTTCATGTAAATATCCAATATGCAAGATGTATTTTCATTCATTGGACCAAATACTCGATACGCCCAAATTTGAATACTGGTGGGATTGGTGGGGGATTGATTTGTCATTTGGGAGTTATAATTGCTGGGATTTATAGTTTACCTACACTCAAAGAGCATTTCAAATTCCACCAACAATGGAATTGAATCAAACTTGGCACACAGAACTCTCATGACCAACAGAAAATACTGGAAGGGTTTGGTGGGCATTGACCTTGACTTTTGGAGTTGTAATTCACCTACATCCAGAGAGCACTGTGGACTCAAACAATGATGGATCTGGAACAAACTTTGTTACAGTAAGTCGTAACAGGATCAAGTATGTGTGTGTGTGTGTTAATGAAAACCTTATGCTGTTAATTATTATGTGCAGCTGCTAATGTAGGTCAACTAGTAAGTTTGGACCACACCTAATGGGGTATAACTGTATGGTTTTTAGAATACAGTTCAGCTTTTGCTCTGAGGAGCCTTTGCTCAGGCATTTTGCTCAACCATTTCTACTGCTCTCTCATTTGGATGAAGATAAAGAAGCCTTATTCTGTATTGCTTACAAATACTATTTAAGTTTGTTGCACTATTTGTAACATTGCGAGTTTTGTAACATTGCGAGTAAAGTTTTTCTGCTCTTTTTCTTCTTGCCTGGGTGCAATGTTATTGTATCTTCTGTATTGGACTTAACTAAGATATGCTTAGTGCAACACACTTGGTATAAATACTCAATACGCGCAAATGTGAACACTGGTGGAGTTTGGGGAAAATAGACCTTGACATTTAGGAGTTGTAGTTGCTGGGATTGACAGTTCACCCACAATCAAAGAGCATTTTGAACACCACCAATTGTAGAATTGGGCCAAACTTCCCACACAGAACCCTTATGCTTTGAAGGGTAGGAAGGAGGCTTGCTGGTGTGAGCCTCCTTCCAGTCTCACATGCTCTCCCTCTCCTGCACATGCACCGAGCACGCCTGCTCTCCCCTCCTCACTTGGAGTCTCAGAATCAGTCCTCCCCTTGGCTATGAGGCTGGTTGAGAGGCCAGCCAATCACAGCGGAGGAGGGCTTTTGGTGGAAGGATTCGACATGTGTTTCCAAAAAGAAGGAGAAGGACAAGCGGAGAGATCTTCAGCCAAAGGGGTTTCTAAGACCATCAGAAATATATGTTTTCTGATGGTCTTTGGTGACCTCCCAGGGGTGCCGACCCCCAGGTTGAGAATCGCTGCTATATGCTGAGCAATTGTACCAGAATATGTGGGACTGCCTCAAAGGAAACCACATTTTAGCAAAAGTGCAAGCGGGCTTCTAACTCCATAACTGATCAATGCCTGATCTTATACTGTCTGGCAGTGAGATACTGTTCAAGGCCACATGGGCTACTCTACGTTGCCTTTATTGTCTCTAAATCCACATTGATATCATTCCTTGAGCCTGACTTTAAGCCAAATTGGAAGCTCCTTCCATAGACCGTAGATTATTTATACTTATCCACATGTTGCATGACAGCAACTCCTTGAGAGTAAGACGTGATACATAGTGATATTTGTCATTCCCGGCCCCAATTAGGAGGGGATTGAAACCAGGATGCATTTGGGCTCCCTTATCATTCAATTTCTACATTAATAATACTTTATGGTGTATCATCCCTGCCAGTGAGCCACGGTTGAAACAGTTGATCATGTCCTGTTATATTGCCTCTATTAGAACGATATTTGTTCTCAGGTTACAAAACTGATCTTGGAAATGCTCCTGGGCAAATCGAATGACTTTCCATTTCCCCTTCTTTTTCTAGATGCCTCTAAAGCAGCGTTTCTCAACCTGGGGGTCAAGAAACCTAGGGGGTGTCGCAAGGGGGGTTTCAGAGGGGTCGCCACAGACCATCAAAAAACACATATTTCTGATGGTCTTAGGAACCCATTTGGCAGAGAAGGCTGAAGATCTCTCCGCCTGTCCTTCTCTTCCTTTTCGGAAACAGACAGGGAATTAATAATTATTATTATTATTTATTTATTTATTTATTTATTTATTTATACCCCACCACCATCTTCCCAAGGAACTCAGAGTGGCTTACATGAGGCCAAGCCCAACAACACATCAATAAAACAACAAGCAATAAACAAAATAAACAATACAATTAGTATAACTCACCAAAAGCCCTCCTGTAATGTGATTGGCCAAGGAGAGGGCTGTTTCTGAGACTCCAAGTGGGGAGGGGAGAGCAGGCATGGCAGCATGTTGCACATATGCAAGCGATGGAGAGCGTGTAAGGCTGGAGGAAGGATCGTACCAGTGAGTGCCTTCAAGGCATGGGGGTTCTGTGTGGGAAGTTCGGCCCGATTCTATCATTTGTGGGGGTTCAGAATGCTCTTTGATTGAAGGTGAACTATAAATCCCAGCAACTACAATTCCCAAATGTCAAGATCTATTTTCCCCAAACTCCACCAGTGTTCACATTTAGGTTTATTTTGTATTCATGTCAACTTTGATCCAAACCATCACTGTTTGAGTCCACAGTGCTCTCCCAAGATAGGTGAACTACAACTCGAAAACTCGAGGTCAATGTCCACCAAACCATTCCAGGATTTTCTCTTCGTCGTGGGAATTCCGTGTGCCAAGTTTGGTTCAATTCTATCATTGGTGGGGTTCAGAATGTTCTCTGATTGTAGGTGAACTATAAATCCCAGCAACTACAACTCCCAAATGACAAAATCAGTCCCCCCAACCCCACCAGTATTCAAATTTGGCCATATCAGGTATTTGCCGAATTTGGTCCAGTGAATGAAAATACATCCTGGATCTCAGATATTTGCATTATGATTCATAACAGTACTAAAATGACAGTTATGAAGTAGCAACGAAAATAATGTTATAGTTGGGGGTCACCACAATATCAAAAACTGTATTAAGGAGTCGTGGCATTCAGAAGATCTTAAGAAACAGTGCTGACAGTTGCAAGGCTCTGTATGCTATCACATTCCACGATGAGTAACGTGGTCAAATCCCGTCATGTCTTTCACCAAACCTAGAACCGATTTAGAAGTTGGCTGTTGAACTGCCACCTTATGTATATAAATCAAAATTGCACTAGCTTGGAGGAGCTTTTTATCATTTTAAGCTTCCATATTCTCCTTTTGTTCTTCTATGGCTGATCTATGATTGCAATAAAATTGATAGATACGCAATCACAGTATGCATAGAAGCAGAAAAGGGTGGCCTTCTTGCCTTTCTGGAGTGTTTGGGGTGTCTGGGGTCATTGATTCGCCTTCTCGAATCAAAGCCAGCCATCCCATAAGGTCCTTGGAAGTCTACCTGAAATAATAATAATAATAATAATAATAATAATAATAATAATTTATTTTATGTTGTATCAAAACCATTGCATAAATTAATATAAAGCTAATAAAAATAGAAGGAGCACAAGCGGCTAAAGTCAAAAAGTTTTGCTTGCTGTGTTATAAAAACATTATGAATGAACCTGGAACAGCAGAGCCTCCAGTGGCGCAGTGGCTGAAATTGCTGAGCTGCTGTCCTTGCTGATCAAAAGGTCGCAAGTTCGAATCTGGGGAGTGGGGTGAGCTCCTGCTGGTAGCCCCAGCTTCTGCCAACCTAGCAGTTCAAAAACATACAAATGTGAGTAGATCAATAGCTACTGCTTTGGCGGGAAGGTAACAGTGCTCCATGCAGTCATGCTGGCCATATAACCTTGGAGGTGTCTATGGACAAAGCCGGTTCTTCGGCTTAGAAATGGAGATGAGCACCAACTCCCAGAGTTGAACACAACTGGACTTAATGCCAGGGGAAAACCTTAATAATAATAATAATAATAATAATAATAACACTTTATTTGTACCCCGCTACCATCTCCCCAAGGGACTCGGTGCGGCTTACATGAGGCCGAACCCAAACACAACAATACAAGCAATAATAACAACAATACAAGCAATTAAAAACACATAGACAATAAGATAAACAACATTATCAATAAAACAACACATAATTAAAAACAGTGGGAAGGCCAAATGTTAAGTTAAAATCGGAAATAATGCTGGGACATGAACGGAAGGTGATACTGGTGTTTGTGGAAGGGCATACGAGCAGACTTAAAGAAATGTAAAGTGCTTTGGAGGACAAAGTGCTATGGGGTCATTATTCCAGGAAGGCACACTGGAACAGCCATGTCTTCAAGTTCCTCCTGAAGACTGCCAAAGTTGGAGCCTGTCTGATGTCTTTAGGGAGTGAGTTCCAGAGTTGAGGGGCCACCACCGAAAAGGCCCTCTCTCTCGTCCCCACCAATTGCGCCTGCGATGCTGGTGGGATCAAGAGCAGGGTCTCCCCGGATGATCGAAGGGATCGTGTGGGTTCATATACAGAAATGCGATCACGCAGGTAGGCGGGTCCCAAACCATTCAGGGCTTTGTAGGTAAGAAAGCCTTGAATTGGGTCCGGTAGATGAATGGCAGCCAGTGGAGCTCCTTGAACAGGAGAGATGACCTCTCTCTGTAAGGAGCCCCAGTTAACAACCTGGCTGCCGCCCGTTGGATCATCTGAAATTTCCGGGCCGTTTTCAAGGGCAGCCCCATGTGGAGTGCATTGCAGTAATCCAGTCTAGAGGTGACTAAGGCGTGGACCACCTTGGCCAGATCCGCCTTCCCGAGGTATGGTCACAGTTGGCGCACGAGTCTTAGTTGTGCAACCTTTACCTTTTTAGAACAGCAGAAGTTGCTCCAGATCATAGCCTGAATTATCCTCTGCACAAAACTACCATTCAACATAGTCACCATTAATGTGTACACATTTGCGTCATTGTTTAACCCAGGCATCAAAACCATTTTGGAAAAAAATTGGAGTTTGGCTTCGTGGCCCATGATTTTAAAGCTGTTTTAATGTCATTCAAGTCATTGCATCTGAAACCACATAGGTTGTCTTTCGGAGGTCCAAACAGGTAAAACAGGTAGCGGAAATGGTCAACATTTTCGAATGTTACACCATTAAGCTGTATTTCTGGCATTGGAGAGGGATTGGCCGGTGACTGCTGGAAGAGCTCTTTGGTTTTCTTGATGTTCAATTACAGGCCGAGCTTGTCGTATGCTTCTGTGAAGGTGTTTAGTGTAGCTTGTAGGTCTTCTTCTGAATGTGCACAGATGATGTTGTCATCAGCATACTGGAGTTCTATAACAGATGTTGTTGTACCCTTGGTTTTGGCTTTCAATCTGCTGAAGATAAATATGCCACCTGTCCGATAGATGATTTCCACTCCGGTGGGAAGCTTCCCATCAACAAGATGGAGTATCATAGCGATGAAGATGGAAAATAAAGTAGGGGCGATAACACATCCCAGTTTGACACATGATTCCACCTTAAATGGGTCACTTTGGGAGCCATTGCTATCCAAGACTATTATCTCACGTCATTGTGGAGGAGCTGCAAGATGTTCACAAATTTGTCAGGGCACCCAATTTTTTGGAGGATGACCCAGAGTGCACTGCAATTCACTGTGGACTAGAGATGGGAAAATATGGAGGAAAAATGAAAAAATTGAGGGGAAACAAAAAAATCTTTTTTTTTTTCAGTTTTTCAGGGATTTTTTTCCAGGCCATCCCATCTCTATCCAAGACTATGGATTAGTAAATCAGAGCAGTACGCGAATGCAGGAGTGATCCTTCCCCTTGGACAACGTTCAAGAATGGGCAAAGGTAATCCTTCTGAGAAAGAGAGTCCGGAAACACTGAAATGCTTGTTTTTGTTTCCGAAGGGCAATTTTTTGACGCCAAAGGAAAGCAAGTTTGTCTGAAAGGGTTTTCAGATTCCAAGACCGGTGGCAAGGAATGCCTTTTTGAGCCCAGCTGCGAATGCATCCTTTCCTCCGAAAGAAGGATGAAAAAGATATACACAAAATGATCCTGAAAGAACAACCGTTCCTTTCATAGCCATTAGCTTGGAAAGTTTCACTGAATAGGGAGGCAGTTTTGAATCGCAACCTCCCGTTACCAGGCAACTATGGCAATATCCCTGCCGCATTCGCAGCGAGTACACACACGGAACAAAATTGGGAACTGGCACACAAAAGGAGCCAGGGAGATGGAGGAGGAAACCGTAATGTCATCCCCAGAAAATCTTTGGCATGGTGAAGAATAAAAAAGATGTGTCTTGAGACACACTCACAAGTGTGTGCCTTGAGGAGAACTGAGATTTTTCTCTCTCTCCTACTCTTGAGTTATGGGTAACAACTTCCAAAGACTCTGAGGACATTATCACACGGGGGTGGCGAGCCGGCATTGAGCCAGTCCCTATCATAAGTTATCTCTGAAGTCTTTACTCATGCCATGATCCAGTTAAGAACTTCTCTTGGGATTCAGTGCTCGCTAGAGAAGAGTGAACTACAACTCCCAATATTTTAACTGTACGAAATACGGTTGTGGGTGAACTACAACTCATATCATGCCAGGTTAACCCTGAAAAAACCCGATCAGTAGGCTTGTTTGATCGTGTTTGTTAGTTTCTAAAGTCGTTATTAATTCGTATTTAAATTAGCTTACGATCCAATATCAAGCCATGCAGGAATAGTGTGAAGAGTAATTAAGAATAGAAACAATTTTTCCAAATTTTCGTAATTATTTCGTAATTATTTCGTAATTATTTCGTAATTATTAAGACAGGAAAGAAGGAGAGAAAAGGTGCCAGCGTTGCCTTTCCTCCCCATCCTCCTCCTCCTCCTCTTCCTCCTCCTCCTCCTCCTGGAGATATTTTATTATCTTATTACTTATTTTATTATTTTATTTTATTTTATTTTATTATTTTATTATTTTATTATTTTATTATTTTATTATTTTATTATTTTATTATTTTATTATTTTATTATTTTATTATTTTATTATTTTATTATTTTATTATTTTATTATTTTATTATTTTATTATTTTATTATTTTATTATTTTATTATTTTATTATTTTATTATTTTATTATTTTATTAATTTTAAGTGATTTTAATTTGTATTTTACTAACTTAATGTATTTTAATTTCATCCTGAATTTCAGAAGTTCCCCCTGTCCCGTTTGGAGGTGTTTTTAGCGCATTGCGCAATCGCGTCCGCCATTAACGAATCGATTCGTAATTAACGAAATTTCGTAAATTTCGAAATTTTGAAATCTTAAATTTCGGAAGTCCTCAGAAATTTGAAACGCTGGCGCCCCCTGGAAACGAAGCGAGTTTAGAACCAATTTTTTTCTTGATCAAACAAGCCTACCGATCAGTACTTAAAATTTGTTATGTTGATCAAGTTTGCTCTAGATCAGTGGAGTTCAGTGTGCTCTCCAGCTGTGGGGTAAAGACAGAGCACGGTCCAGGGTAGCTGCCAGGTATTTTGATGCGCTGCAATGCTCCAGTGGGATTCCTTCCCAGGTAATCCTCAGAGCGCAAGATGCTTGTCAGTTCTCTAGATGGAAAGCACATGTCTGCATTTTAGATTGATTAGGAATTAGTTGTTTTTCCCTGTAATAGGCAGTAAGAGCACCTAAAGCTTCAGAGAGCTTCTGTTCAACCATTTCAAAACACGTTGCTTGAGCAGTGGTGGCACAATCGTCCACATAGATGAAATTCTCTACAACTCCCACTATGGTGAGTTAGTCCCCACAAACTCCTCCAATAGGTTAAGTTAGTCATGGGGGTTCTGTGTGCCAAGTGTGGTCCAGATCCATCATCGGTGGTGGTCACAGTTTCTCTGGTTGTGAGTGAACTACAATTCCCAAAAAGGAAGGTCAATTCCCCCCAAACCCTTTCAGTAATCAGATTTCAACATACCAGGTATGTGTGTCATTGTTGTTTGGGTTCACAGTGCTCTCCGGATGTAAGTGAACTACAACTCCCCCAAATCAAGGTGAATTTCCCCCAAAGGCCTCCAATATTTTTAGCCAATCATGGGGTCTGTGTTCCAACCTTGGTCCAATTCCATCTTTGATTGAGTTCAGAGTGCTCATTGATTGCAGGTAAGCTATAAATCCCAGTACCTACAACTCCAAAATGTCCAGGCCAATTCCCCTCAAAACCCAAACAAATTTGGGCATATTGGGTATGAATGCCAAGCTTGGTCCAGATCTATCGTTGTTTGGGTTCATAGTGCACTCTGGATAGATATAGGTGAACTACAATTCATATAAATCCAAAGACCTATAGTAATTTTTGTTGGTCATGAAGGTTCTGTGTGCCAAGTTAGTTCCAAGTCTATCATTGGTGGAGTTCAGAATGCTCTTTGACTGCAGGTGAACTATAAATCCCTATAAATCATGGTGAATTCTCCCCAAACCTCTGTAGTATGCTCAGTTGATGATCAATTCCTCTGTTTGCTGTGTGCCATGGAGAAGAATAGGAAAGAGTTAAGGGAGAGGCAGTGGGTGGGGTCATGCGAATTCCACATCAATGGTGAGAGTAAGAAGCACTGGGGTGTCTGTGGTGGAGGAAACACAGAAAATCTAGGATGAAATGTCCTCATATGAAAGCCTTCACTTGAGAGGTGGGCAGGATGGTGTTTGGAGGACATTGGCAGGGCTCTTGGACATGTTTACGACACTCACTATAACCTGCAGTGTCATTGGAGGAAGGCCATTGGTGTCTCCTGAGTAGTGGGAGCTACAGCTGTTTGTGGCGGCAGGAGCTTGTCTGTGTAAGTGGACATCCTAGCCACATACACACATATATATTTTCACTTTTATTATGTGTATAGATAGATAGATAGATAGATAGGTGTATTGGTATGCAGCTTTCCCTTAACTCTATGTTGTTTGAAGTTGTGGGAGGGACTGCAGACCATGTGATCAGATCTGGGATTATTCAAACAGAGACTCCATTTTTAGAAGTCAGTATTATATAGTCAATTATATATTTTCACTTTTCTTAGGTATATAGATGTCTGCCATTCAATCCGCCTTTGCTGGGACTTAAAACCGAACGCAGTGGCACACGTGGCCAAGTCAGCAGGCATAAATACAAGCGGTGAAGGTTTTTTTTATCTGCCAGCTGCATCCCTTCTTTGTTGTGCTGATAAAGTTCACGCTGTGATTAATAATACAATATACCTTTCCCAGGGCAGGAAGTGAAAATTGCTCGACTATATCGGGACTCCTGTTTACATAACAACTCAATTAAAAACAGGTACAATATACATCAAAGTGCTCCAGACACAAAGGAAACACGGCACGACTCAAAAGAGAGTTTTTCAAATGTATTAAACATCGATAATGGTGCTTTGTGCTGCAAATAGCTGTACGCGCAGGGGAAGCCATCAGGTGCCCCTTTGTTCTCGGGTTCGTTTTTTACGACACCACAGGTGTTGCAATGAGCCAAGCACAGGTAGCACAGAAGGTGGTCAGGAGGAAGGTGGTAAGAGGAATGAAATTGACTAAGATGGATGGGATCTTTTTCTGGGAAGAAGCAGGGAAGAATCCAAATGAATTCTTCCCCCAGAAACAACTTTGTCCATTGTGGTTCTGCTGTTGAAAGGGGCCTTTTGTAAATAGTTTGGCCCAATTCTTTCATTGATGGGGTTCAGAAAGCTCTTTGATTGTGAGCGAACTATAAATCCCAGCAACTACAACTCCCAAAGGTCTATTTTCCCCAAGCTCCACCAGTATTCACATTTGGCCATATTGAGTATTCCTGCCAAATTTGGTCCAGATCTATCATTGTTTGGGTCCAGAGTGCTCCCTGGATATAGGTGAACTACAACTCCTAATCTAACAGTCAATGTCCACCAAACCCTTCCAGTATTTTCTGTTGGTCATGGGAGTTCTGTTTGCCAAGTTCGGTTCAATTCCATCATTGGTTGTGTTCAGAATGCTCTTTGATTGTAGGTGAACTATAAATCCCAGCAACTACAACTCACCAACTCCACCAGTATTCAAATTTGTGCGTACCAGGTATTTGTGCCAAATTTGGTCCAGTGAATGAAAAAAATCAGATGATGGAAGTGAACCAAACTTGGCACACAGAACTCCCATGACCAACAGAACACACTGGAAGGGTTTGGTGGGCATTGACCTTGAGTTTGGGAGTTGTAGTTCACCTACATCCAGAGAGCATTGGACTCAAACAATGATAGATCTGTAGGTTTTTGTAGGTTTTTTCGGGCTATAGGGCCATGTTCTAGAGGCATTTCTCCTGACATTTCGCCTGCATCTATGGCAAGCATCCTCAGAGCATCTATGGCAAGCATCCTCACCTCACTACCTTTGAGGATGCTTGCCATAGATGCAGGCGAAACGTCAGGAGAAATGCCTCTAGAACATGGCCCTATAGCCCGAAAAAACCTACAAGAACCTAGTGATTCCAGCCATGAAAGCCTTCGACAATACAATGACAGATCTGGACCAAACTTTGTTACAGTAAGTCATAACGGCATCAAGTATGTGTGTGTGTGTGTGTGTGTGTGTGTTAAAGAGGCAATATAATATGCTGTTAATTATTATGTGCAGCTGCTAATGTAGATCAACTAGTAAGTTTGGACCACACCTGGTGGGGTATAACTGTACAGGTTTTAGAATATAGTTTAGCTTTTGCTCTGAGTAGCCTTTGCTCAACCATTTCTACAGTTCTCTCATTTGGATGAAGATGAAGAAGTCTTATTCTGTATTGCTTACAAATACTATGTAAGTTTGTAACATTGCAACTGTACGATTTAACTCTGCTGATAAGAGTTTTGGAGTTGTAAAATATTTGGGCATATTGAGTATTTGTGCCAAGTTTATCATTGTTTGATTCCACAGTGCTCTCTGGATGTAGGTGAACTACAACTCCAAAACTCAAGGTCAATGCTCACCAAACCCTTCCATGGTCATGGGAGTTCTGTGTGCTGAGTTTGGTTCAATTCCATCATTGGTGGAGTTCAGAATGCTCTTTGATTGTAGGTTAACTTTAAATCCCAGCAACTACAACTCCCAAATGACAAAATCAATCCCCTCCAACCCCACTAGTATTCAAATTTGGGAGTATCAGGTATTTGTGCCAAATTCTTCCAGTGAATGAAAATACATCCTACATCTCAGATATTTACATTGCAATTCATAACAGTAGCAACATTACAGTTGTGAAGTAGCAACGAAAATAATATTATGGTTTTGGGTCACCACAACATGAGGAACTGTATTCATCTATATCCAAACTTTACCTATAGAATTATATTCTGCTTTGGTTAGACCTGCTTGGAGCTCCTGGTGGTGCAGTGGATTAAACTGCTGAGATGCTGAACTTGCTGACCGAAAGGTCGCAAGTTCAAATCTAGGGAGCAGGATGAGCTCCCACTGTTAGCCCCAGCTTCTACCAACATAGCAATTTCAAAACATGCAAATGTGAGTAGATCAATAGGTACCGCTTTCGCGGGAAGGTAACAGCACTCCATTCAGTCATGCCGACCACATGATCTAGGAGGTGTTTATGGACAATGCCGGCTCTTCAGCTTAGATACGGAGATGAGCCACAGAGTCCCAGAGTCTGACATGACTAGACTTAATGTCAAGGGAAAACCTTTACATTACCTGAGTTAGAAACTATTGGATTCTGTTTGACGCTGGGTGGAAAGGTGTTCTCGACCTAGTGTGCGACACTTCCTTTCCCAAATCCAATGACATCGCAGAGGGCCACTGTCATATAGCAATAACCTTTGTGGTACAAAAAGACAAACAACAATACATATTCTGTCGCCGCTGGGCTTCAAACGAAGTGCTTTTAAAACAGGACGTGCAACTGTAGCCCAATGGGAAGCCAGGGGCCCCAAAGAGAAGCCCTTAGAGAATTTCCCCCCATTAAACAGTCTTTAGAAGGCTTGAGCTTAAATACAACAAAGTCTTTTATTGATGAACAGTTAAACAGAAACTTCTTTTGTCTTCAAAGATTAAACAAATGCTTCCAGAATCCAAGCAACTGGTGGCTTCTAACTGTTTCTTTGCTTTACTTCCAAGGAAAATCCCTTTCCAGCTCCTCCCAAGCTAACTGTGAACCTAGACCTGACTGATGTGGATCCACTACCGGGCTGAACTGCTTCTTGGACGCCGAGTGGACCTACCAGTAGGCTTGTAGTCATTTAGCTGGAGTTCTTGGTGTTTAAAGCTGTTATTCCGTCCGAAATTCCTCAGGGCTGTAAGGCTGTTTCCCTGAAACCTTTGGGAATCTTTAGATGCTCTTAAGATTGTTCTTCCCTGGGAAGTCTTAAGGGTTGAAACCTTTGAACAGGATGAGGGCGAACAAACTGAAATTAAATCCAGACAAGACAGAGGTACTCCTGGTCAGTCGCAAGGCCGAACAGGGTATAGGGTTACAGCCTGTGCTGGATGAGGTCGCACTCCCCTTGAAGGCGCAGGTTCGCGGCTTGGGTGTGATCCTGGATTCATCGTTGAGCCTGGATCCCCAGGTCTCAGCGGTGACCAGGGGAGCATTTGCACAGCTTAGGCTCGTGCGCCAGCTGCACCCGTACCACGGGAAGTCTGACTTGGCCACGGTGGTACACGCTCTGGTCACATCCCGCCTTGACTACTGCAACGCTCTCTACGTGGGGCTGCCCTTGAAGACGGCCCGGAAGCTTCAGCTAGTCCAGCGCGCGGCAGCCTTGTTACTAACAGGAGCGGGACGCAGGGAGCACACAACGCCCTTGTTGTCCCAGCTCCACTGGCTGCCGATCTGCTACCGGGCCCAATTTAAGGTGCTGGTGTTGGCCTACAAAGCCCTAAATGGTTCCGGCCCAAAATACCTTGCTGACCGCATCTCGGCCTATGAGCCCACGAGGGCCTTGAGATCGTCCGGGGAGGCCCTTCTCTTGATCCCGCCTGCCTCACAGGCACGCCTGGCGGGGACGAGAGATAGGGCCTTCTCGGTGGTGGCCCCCCGGCTGTGGAACACCCTCCCTGTAGACATCAGACAGGCGCCCTCCCTTATGACATTCCGCAAGAGCCTAAAGACATGGTTATTTGAGAAGGCGTTTAACTAAGTGCTATAACAATTGGCAATGACAACTGGAACGGAATATGGATTACGAGATTGGATTGTGATTCTACGACGAGACGACGCGGATGATTTAGTGTAATTATATTATTGTTGTATTGCTGATTGATATGTTGATATGCTGTTGTGTTATTGCTTCATTGTAAACTGTTTTTATATGTTGTACACCGCCGTGAGTCGCCCTAGGGCTGAGAACGGCGGTCAACAAATGCAGTAAATAAATAAATAAATAAAATGTCCTGTACATTGACTTCCTAGCTGAGACTAACTGAAAAATGGCTCCCTTCCCTTCCCAATTGCCCTGAGCAGGGGCGGGACCAAACTCAACGATGATGGACAGGTGGCTTGCCCTATAACTGCAACCAAAAGAAGCCACCTATCTGCAGAGTCTCTGAAACGTAGGACTGCAAACAAACATTCAATGCAAAGCAAATAAAGTGGGAGCTTCTGGTACAGCTGTACCTGCACAATACATACTTCGACTTTCACATATTGTATATAGATATCTTGTAATAATGTTAATGCTCTGTTTTGCTTGGTATGATTTCCATTGAACCGTGCTGAATTTTATTCTGTTTTGTTGAATGTTGTTGCAGATTGTCATTACCTGGAATAATAATAAATGAACACGAGATCTCTCGCAGCCCAGCGCCTCCCCTTTTGTGCATCGTTAAACAACCTATGGAATATTTCAAACATTGAGTTGGGGAAATGATGTAGTTACAGTGCTTTTAGCCCTAGTTGGATCCACAGCTCCGAGCGAAATGGTTTTCGAAATGCTTTCTGGATCCTTTCCAGCAAACATCTTCCCAACGTCAACAAAAAGCTTTCTCGCTCACAGCCCCCTTCCGTTCCCTGTTTTCTCGAACAGTTGACCAGCACAGACAAAGAAGAGATGCAAGCCAGATTTATGTAACTCCCATTAGTTTTTGAAATACAGCGTTAATGGTATTTTTTATATACTGCCTCCCCGAACAAATAAGTAGGTTGCATCACAAGACATTAAATTCACCAAAGGACAATTTTATATAGCTCCCTGTCCTCGGAGACATCGCTGGTAAATGCACTAATGATTCAATAGGCTATTACCCTAATGGCCAATCCGGTGGCTTGCTTCAGCAAAAATGTGTAGAGCAAAAGGCTAGACTGGCATTGGCTTGACCTTTGAGATCATAACCTTTTGGAAAACCAGAATCTCCAAAGACCTTTTGGGGATTAATTTGGCATTCACACCATTTGGAAAACCATAACCCTTTTGTAAAAGTATGATCTTCCTGAGAAGACCTAAAAACTTGTATTGTCGAATGCTTTCATGGCCGGAATCACTGGGTTGTTGTACCTTTTTCGGGCTTTATGGCCATGTCCTAGAAGCATTCTCTCCTGACGTTTCTGTTTTGGTACAGCCGCACCAGGAGTTCTAGCTTATCTAGCTATTTGTTCGTTGCTGCATGTATTTTGAAGTTATATGCCTTTACAGTTAGATGGCTCTCCTTATTTTGCAGTTATTGGATCAATTGCTTGTCAATTATCCTTAGGTTCCCTAGTCCCTCCCCCTTTTTGGGCTTTGGTAGGGAAGTGAGCCATTTTGTGTTTAGTTTCAGCCAGGTTAACCAATGTATAGGATGTGTGTTGCTTCCCCTGTACAAAGGATTCAACCTTTAAGAATTCCAGGGTCACAGAAATTCTAACAGAATCTCCAGGGAAAAAATTTTCAGGAGAGAACAGCCTTGAGAGTCTCCTAAGAACTCCAGGAAAGCCTTCCACAGTGTTGAGAGTTTCCAGGAAGACAGCCTTAAGGTCTAAAGAACTCCAGCTGGAGAACACCCATTGCCTTGCTGGTAGATCCTCTCAGCACTCGAGAAGCAGTTCGGCCTGGCAGCGGAACCCACACCAGTGAGGGTTGGATTTTAGTCAGCCTTGGGAGAAGTTAAAAAAGGGGAATTTTCCTTTAGAGAAAGTTACTGAAGATAGTGCCTGTCCCCTGTGGGCAAGATTGAGAAAACTAATTCTTTATCAAGAAAGCTTTGAAGTACCTGTTTGTTTGATTCATTAATAAAACACTTTGTTGTATTTTTCAAGCCATATCAAGACTCTTTTGTAGTGGAAACCTCTGAGAACTTCTTCTTAGGCCCCTGGCTTCCCGCTGGGCAAAGGTTACACATCCTATATTTAAAGCCAACCAAATACAGGCCCAGCAGCGACAGAACAGTTTCACCTGCATCTATAGCAAGCATCCTCAGAGGTTGTGAGGTTTGTTGGAAACTGGGAAAATTGGGTTTATATATCTGTGGAATAATGTCCAGGGTGGGAGTTGAAGGCTAAAACATCTGGGGACCCACCAATTGAGAACCACTGCCTTTGAGGGATCCCTTCCAACTCTTGTGAAGTCTAGACTGCCTGGGGTCTAATAATAATAATAATAATAATAATACTGGATATGACACGATATGAAGATTTAAAGATTGAACTGCAAAGACTCCGGCACAAGCCAGTAAAGGTGGTCCCAGTGGTGATCGGCACACTGGGTGCAGTGCCTCAAGACTTTGGCCTGCACTTAAACACAATCAGCACGGACAAAATTACCATCTGTCAGCTGCAGAAGGCCACCTTACTGGGATCTGCATGCATTATTCACCAATACATTCACTTGGGAAGTGTCTGAAGTGTGATCCAATACAACAGCCATCAGAGTGTCTGCTGTGGACTCATCTTGTTGTGTTTCAAATAATAATAATAATAATAATAATAATAATAATAATAATAATACGCTTTATTTATATTCTGCTCTATCTCTCTGAAGGATCTTTATTTATATTCTGCTCTATCTCTCTGGGGGGATTACAGTATACACATATATAGGCAAATATTCAATGCCTTTTATACAGTGAACAACAATGACATACAATATACAAACAAAGGCAAAGGTTTCCCTTTACATCTCCTGCGTCTCGAGACTCTACTGTAATAGAGTAAAATAATGGAAATATAATAATAACAGTAATAATAGAGTAGAATAATAAATGTAATAATAATAATAGAGTAAAATAATAAATGTATTATTTTACATGTTTTTGAACTGTTAGGTTGGCGGGAGCTAGAGCTGACAGTGAGAGCTCACCCCGACCCTTGAATACACTGAGACACAAGCATCCACAAAATTTGGTAGAAACAAGATGGTGATGTCCCGATAGCCAACCCCGACAAAGACAAGATGCCTCTGAGATTAACATTCAAATCAAAGTGTTGTACCTGGAATTAACCTTAAAAATCAATACTTAAAAAAAAAATGCCTGGCCTCAGGTAGTTCTCATTCCCAACACCATTGAGGCACCTTTCCTCGAATGGCCTGCGCGGCTTCTTTTCATCGCAAAGGCTTTGTTGAGTGTTGAGTTCATTGAAATGTGACTTGCATGCAAAGGGGAAGCATTTAGTCGCCGAAACACTCGGCCTTTTCACTGTGGATTATTATGCGTACAAGAGCAGAGTTTATTTAATGTTTTTGACTTTGCAAATGGTTTAAGGATTTTTTTTTATCAAAAGTATTGCGGAGATTAGGTTTTATCTCATTTGGTTCCAGTTTGCTGAAATGTGCTGAAACTGATTGGCAAGAACTCTGGAACGAGAAGGCAAAAGTGCAGCTTGCAAGTGCAATATACGGTCAGTGTGTAGACCGCTGCTTCTCAACCTTCCTAATGCCGTGACCCCTTGATAGACTTCCTCATGTTGTGCTGACCCCCAACCATAACATTATTTTCATTGCTACTTCATAACTGTCATTTTGCTACTGTTATGAATTGTAATGTAAATATCAGATATGGTGGATGTATTTTTTATTCACTGGATCAAATTTGGCACAAATACCCGATACGCCCAAATTTCAATACTGGTGGGGTTGGGGGGATTGATTTTGACATTTGGGAGTTGCATATGTCATCAGCTGGGGACACACACCTCCCAGCACCAACTGCCACTCTGGGCCAGAGTGAAGAGAGAAGGGCTGGGGGACAGTTACACCTTGTTTCCTGCATATGTCATCAGTTGGGGACCCCCCTCCCCAGAACCAACTGCTGCTCTGGGCCAGAGTGATGAGAGAGGGGGCCAGGGGACAGTTCCATCTTGCTTCCTGCACATGTCATCAGTTGGGGACACTCCCCACCCAGCACCAACTGCTGCTCTGGGCCAAAGTGAAGAGAGAGGGGGCCAGGGAATAGTTACATCTTGTTTCCTTCATATGTCATCAATCCCCCCCCCCAGCACCAACTGCTGCTCTGGGCCAGAGTGAAGAGAGAGGGATCCAGGGGACAGTTCCATCTTGTCTCCTGCATATGTCATCAGTTGGGGACCCCCCCCCCCCCCCACCAGCACCAACCGATGTTCTGGGCCAGAATGAAGAGAGAAAGGGCCAGGGGACAGTTCCAACTTGTCGCCTGCATATGGGGGGGGGTCCCCCCAACTGATGACATACGCAGGTGACAAGATGTAACTGTCCCCTGACCCCCTCTCTCCTCACTGTGGCCCAGAACATCAGTTGGTGCTGGGGGGGGGGGGTGTCTCCCCAACTGATGTTCTGGGCCAGAGTGAGGAGAGAGGGGGTCAGGGGACAGTTCCATCTTATCACCTGTGTATGTCATCAGTTGGGGGGACCCCCCCCCCAGAACCAACCGATGTTCTGGGTCAGAGTGAAGAGAGAGGGGGCCAGTGGACAGTTACGTCTTGTCTCCTGCATATGTCATCAGTTGGGGAAACACCCCCCGCCCCCAGTACAAACTTCTGCTCTGGGCCAGAGTGAATAGAGAGGGGGCCAGGAGACAGTTACATCTTGTCTCCTGCATATGTCATCACTTGGGGACCCACCCCCCAGCACCAACCGATGTTCTGGGCCAGAGTGAGGAGAGAGGGGGTCAGGGGACAGTTCCATCTTGTCACCTGCATATGTCATCGGTTGGGGGGACCCCACCCCCCACCCCAGAACCAACTGATGTTCTGGGTCATAGTGAAGAGAGGGGGGGCCAGGGGACAGTTCCATCTTGTCTCCTGTGCTATGCTAATAATATATTATAATTTAATCATAATATTTATAATATTATAATGTAGTACAATATAATGCTACTAATAATATGATATTATAATTATATATTACATGTAATATTACTAATAATATTACAATATAATGGTATAGTACAATATAATAATATATAATACTGATATTGTACTATGCTAATAATATAATATATTGTATGTATATGTATCTTGTAAGCCACTCTGAGTCCCCTTTGGGGTGAGAAGGGCGGCATATAAATGTCATAAATAAATAAATAAAATTTAGTTTTTAATCTGTGGATAGTTTAATTTTTGCGAGTCCGCTTGGGTTTTGGAAGCTTAGACCTTCAACTGGAGCAAGAGAATGAGCAAAACAGGGGAAAGTGTGGATCCAGAGAATATTAACATGATGCCAATTCTGTGAAATGGATTAAAATGTTTGACTCACCTAATGATGAATGCCATTTCCATTTTGATGCATGACCATAAAGGCCAAAACCGGGAATGTGGTTTCATAGTCCCCCTCTTTCCATGTTTGTACTCGTACTGTAGCCTCCCTTTTGTTTATTTCCACTGTTCCAGGAGGAAACAACTTATGCTTCATTTATTCATGGCTTCCAGCAGAAAACAGACAAATGAAGCATAAAACAGCATTGTGTAACCCTAGAAAGGCTTAAAATAGCCGTGTGCTTGGACAACAGGACGTCAACAGCCACCACGGGTGAGTGCCAAGTGATTCATTGTGCCATTCACAAATTGAGATGATGTGAAATTTTCTCGGGTCAAGAGGAAAATTTTAATCCTTTTGGCCTTGGGAACCTGTGCTGAAAATGGTTATGCAAAGGCTTTTCATTCCTGCAGCGATCCAGACGTATAATATCATGCAGGAGGGGAATGCAATAAAATACATCTCTATTGATTGGACTCTAACTTGAGAGGATTTTGAAACAACAGCTAATGATAGCAAAGGGTCTTCCGCAGAGATCCCAATTTCAGTGCCTTCCAAAATCTGGATATGAACCAAGCTGCTCCTCACCCTTGTACCACCTCACCCGCCTCATAGGAAACCTGCTACAAAACAGGAGCTTTTTTTTTTTTTTTAAATGATTTTTATTAAGTTTTTCACAATCCACACAAGGAAAGAGGGGGAACAAAAAACAAGAAGATAGATCAGTAGGAAAGGGATAGGTACACACGGAAAAAAAAACAAAAAAAACCCACCATATCTAACTAACATCTAATACATACAAAACAACTACTCAAACTATTCTAAAATGACTTCCACTCCAACCTCAGGATCTTTTCAAAATATTTCTTCACCTTAATTATCTATTCTTATCCCATTGTTTTTTCAGCTTTCTTCTCATAATCATATATCAGGGACCAATCTGTCCTCCTCAAAACTCTTCCTTCATTTCTTCTCAACAAAAAAGTTAATTCGTCCATGTCTCTTATTTCTTTAATTTTCTTCCACCAGTCTTCAATACTCGGGACCTCACCATTCTTCCAATATTTGGCAAAAACCATCCTAGCCGCCGTTGTGCAGTAAGTGAATAATTTATCTTCTTTCTCATCCAATTTACAATCATCATCTGTAAATCCCAGAAGATAATATTCCGGTTTCTTCTTAAAGCTTTTCTTTAATATTTTTTGTAATTCCTCATGGATAATAGACCAGAACTTTGTTGTTTCTTTACACGTCCACCACATGTGGTAGAAAGTGCCTACTTGCTCACTACATTTCCAGCACTTATCTGATATATTTTGATACATATGGCTCAGTCTACTCGGAGTTAAATACCACCTATAAAACATTTTATACCAATTTTCTTTTAAATCCATAGCATATGTATATTTCAATTTTTTATTCCATATCCTTTCCCATTCCCCAAAGTGGATGGGCCTTCTTATATTTTCTGCCCATTTAATCATAGAAGTTTTCACTTGTTCTGTTTCTGTCATCCACTGGAGCAATTTATTATATAATATTGTAACCGTTTTCCTTTGTGTTTTTAGTATTCTATCCCATGTATTCTCATTCCAATCGAAGCCTATTTTTTGGTCTTGTTTAAAATAATCTTTAATTTGTAGGTAATTTAACCAAGTTATATTGCTAAATAAAGTCTTTAATTGTTCAAGTGGTTTCATCTCTGTTGTTCCCTTCACCAATATATCCTTATATCTTGGCCATGTCCTCCATCCTAGTAGTCTTCTTTGATGCGCCTCCATCGCTGAGATCCATAATGGTGTTGTCTTATAAAAAAGAGCTTTATACCTCATCCATGTCCGTAATAGGGAGGCTCGCACGAAATGATTACCGAAATTTTTCTCCTTCACCTCTCTGTTATACCATATATACGCGTGCCATCCCACTCTTAAGTCATAACCTTCTAAGTTTAGGCACTTCTCTTTGTCTAAGGTCATCCAATCCCTGATCCAGGACAGTGCGCAGGCCTCATGATAAGTCTTCAGATCGGGAAATCCCAATCCTCCTCTTGTTTTCTTATCTATTAAGTTCACATAATTAATTCTTGGTCTTTTTCCTTTCCAAACAAATTTCATTAAGTCTTTCTTCCACTGTTTGAACAGCGTTTGACTTCTTATTATCGGTATATTCTGGAACAAAAACATAAATTTTGGTAATACATTCATTTTTATCAAGGATATTCTGCCCAGAAGAGATAGTTTCAGCCGGTCCCAGTTCTGCAAATCCTTTTGGACCTTCTTCCAAACTAATTCATAATTATTCTTTAAAAGTTGTCCATTTCTGGCTGTGATCCAGACTCCTAGGTATCTAATTTTCTTAACACCTTCTATTCCAACCTGTTGTTGGATCTTTATTTGTTTCTCCTTATTCACATTCTTAAATAAAAGTTTAGTTTTCTTCATGTTCATCTTAAAACCTGCCACCTTTCCAAAATCTTCTATTTTGTTAATCCAACTTTGTAAATTTTTCTCCGGGTTTTCAATTGTACCTATTAAATCATCTGCAAACGCTCGTATTTTGTATTCAAATTTACCAATTTTTGCTCCTTTAATCTTTTCATCTTCTCTGATTTTCTTCATCAGGATCTCCACTGCCATAACAAAAATTAATGGGGAGAGTGGACAACCTTGTCTCGTGCCTTTCGTGATTTCAAATTCTTGAGTCACTTGCCCATTCACTTTTACCTTAGCTTTTTGAAATTCATAAATAGCATTAATTGCATTATTAAATTTCTCTCCCATGTCCAACTCTTGTATCAAAATCTTGAAGAAATCCCAATTCAAATTGTCAAATGCTTTCTCAGCATCTATTGACAAAAGGGCAAATTCTTTTTGATGATTAGTCTCATAATATTCCAAAAGGTCTAGAACGTTGCGTATATTTTCTTTCATATGTCTATTTGGAAGAAAACCTGTTTGTTCTTCGCCAATCCACTTGCTTAAAAAAAGCTTTAATCTTGTGGCCATAATATTTGCAAACAATTTATAATCCATATTTAACAAGGAGATCGGCCTGTAATTTTTGATATCGTTTTCCAGTGATCCTTCTTTATGTATCACAGTTATTTCTGCCTCCTTCCAGGAGTCTGGAACCTTTCGATATTTTAAAGCTTCATTCGCTATAACTTTAAAAATGGGTATCAACTGCTGTTTAAACATTTTATAAAATCCTGCCGTAAACCCATCCGGTCCCGGGGCTTTGTCTGCATTCATTTTACTTATAGCTTTCTCAATTTCCTCTTCTGTTATTTCTTTGTTCAATTCTTCTCTATCTTCATCTGTTATTTTATCCAGTTTCATTTGTCCAATATATTCCATAATATCCTCTTTCTTTATGTCCTCCTTTGTATATAATTGTGTATAGAAAGTCCGAAACTCCTCCAAAATTTCTTTATCCGTTTTCAAATCCTTGTCCTTAGTACTTATTTTAGCAATATGATTGATTTGCCTCTTTTTTCTAACCTGGTTTGCCAACCATTTACCCGGTTTGTTAGCATTTTCAAAAGCCTGTTGCTTTAGAAATTTCATCTGTCTTGATTGGAATTCCAGCTCCACATGATTTTTTTCCTGTTTCAATGTCACCAATTGTTTCTCTATTCGTTTAGATGGGTTTTTCTTTAACTCCAATTCTTTTACTGCTATTTCTGCCCTCAACTCGTTTATTCTTTTATTTCTCTCTCTGTTCCTTCTTGCTCCTTGTTGAATAAAATGCCCTCTCATGACTGCCTTAAAGGCATCCCAAACCACTCGTGGCTCCATTGAATCTAATCTATTTATTTGTAAATAGTCCTGGATTAACTTCTTGAAATATTCTTTGTCATCTTCCGTTTTTATTAAGTTCTCATTTAATCTCCATTTTCTATGATAATTTTTTTGATTTACCACCATTTCCAGAGGGCAGTGATCTGATAAGTCTCGTGGCAGAATATTAATCTCTTTCACTTTAGTAGAGAGGTTTTTAGTAATCCAAACCATATCAATTCTAGACCAGGATTGATGTCTATTCGAGAAGAAGGTAAAGTCTCTTTTCTCTTTGTTTCTAATTCTCCATGCATCTTCAAGGTCGAAGTCTTTTTGTAAATCCATGAATTTCTGAGGGAGTTTCCCTCCCTTAAACTTCTTTTTCTTCAAACTTTTATCTATCTGACAATCGACGACCCCATTAAAATCTCCTGCCAAGATCAGTTCATCAAATTCTGTTTCTTTTAACTTAATATTTAAGAATTCAGCAAATTTTCTCTTCGGTCCATTGGGAGCATATATATTACAAACCAATATTTTGGAATCTCCAATTATTATTTTCACTGCCACACATCTTCCTTCTGTATCTCTAAATGCCAATTCTGAGTCTATTGAGTCCTTTACATATGTAACCACTCCTCTTTTCTTTTTTTCATAGGCCGAATAATATTCCTTTCCTAATTTTTTATTCGGAAGGTGTGCCACATGTTTATCACAGATGTGCGTTTCCTGTAACATTATTACATCAAAGTTCTGTTTCTTCAGGCTCCTCCATACTCTCTTCCGTTTTTGGGGGGAGTTCATACCATTAATATTATTCGAAAAACATTTTATTTGTCTCTCCATCATTTTATTTATCCTTATCTGATCCCAATCCTGTGTCGCCAAAAGCCAATTCCATTGTTCCAGTTGCCGATTGTTCCGAACTCTGACCTCCTTTTTCTTCCTTTTTCCGTGGTGTCATTCTCTGTGGTTTTGGTTCTTTTCCTAAAAAGCCATAATCCTTTGGTGATTTATATCTTGCCTTTTTTGCCTTTACTCCTTTCCTTGGTGTAGATAATCTTTCTTCACCTTCCTCTATCTCTGCTTCCTCTTCCTCTTCTTCTTCTCCTGGTTCTTCTTCTTCTTCCTCTTCTCCTTGCTCTTCATCTCCTTCCTTCTCTTTCATAAGTTTTTCATAAAAAATCTTGGCCTTATGTTCTGTTGTCAACCAGTATCTTTCTTCCTTGTATGTCACCACTATCCCTTCTTTTCTTTCCCACCTGAACCTTATCATTCTTTTCTTCAATTCTTCTGTTAAGAAAAAATATTTTCTTCTTCTTGATAAGGTTGCCTGTGGGAATTCCTTCAGAACCGCAATTTTCTTTCCTTTGTAAAAGATTGGTTTTTTATTATTGTTATAGAGCACATCATCTCGTACCTTCTTTCTTGTAAATTTCACTATCACGTCTCTGTCTGTCTTATTTCTTCTAGAATAAAATGATGATATCCTGTAAACTTGGTCCACTTCCTGTTCTAATTCATCTCCCTCACATTCCAAGCAATCTGCCAGAATTTTGATTATCAATAATCTTACATCTTCTTTGTCATCTTCCATTATATTTCTGAGTCTCAATTGAAAATCCATTTGCATTTGCAGTAGTCTTTCTTGTTCTAGTTCTATTTTTTCCCTTTGTCTATCCAATCCTTTTATTTTTTGTGTCATCTCCTTTTGTGTTCCTTCAATTTTCTCTTTAGAGGCTTTCAATTCCTTTACTTCTCCATCCAGCTGTGTTATATCTTTCCTTATCTGTCCAAATTCCTCTTTTATTTCTGTTTTCATTACTTTAAATTCTTCTGTCATTTTGGTAATTATTCCTTCTTGTTTCTTATAATACTCCTCATGTTTAGTCTTCATTTCCTCCTTCAATTCTGTTTTCAACGCATCTTGTTTCTCCGATATCTTTTTGATCTCTTTTAAAAGGTTGTCCATTTTAGGATTTATATCCAATGATCCTCTTCTTGACTCTGCTTTACCTGGAGTTGTCATTTCCCAATTGCCTCTTATTTCCCAAAAATCTTTATTCTAATTTCATCTATTATCAATTATAGTATTAATTTTCAAAGCGAAAGTCCATCAATTTAATTTAATTTCGTAATTGATTGTGATGTAAACCAATTTCTTCTTCTTACTTCTTAAAGGTCTTCAATTATTCAATTGTTAACAAATTATAAAGTTAATTCATTCACTCATAATATATCTACCCACTAAAGTTTAAAATCTAATACTTTCACTAATTTTAATTAATTTTATTTATTTTATTCTAATTTCCCCCCTTAAAAAGGATATGACACTATATTGTCTAAAATCAATTTCATATAATAATATAATGGCTACAATGGGTTATCAATTTATCACAAATATAAAATTTCTAAGATACCAAATTTCTGATAGGAAACACAAACTCTTTTCCCCCACTTGGGAGCACCAAAATTTTAAATTAGTCCTTTACTTATCTATTCCTCTTTATGTATGTTCCTTCAATGATTGTTTGTCATCCAGTTCTCCTCCCTATTATAGTAACTTTCATCTGCTTCTCTTCCTGGTCCGATGTCGTCTTCTTCTCTTCCTGGTCCGTCGTCGTCTTCTTCTCTTCCTGGTCCGTCGCCGTCTTCTTCTCTTCCTTGTCCGTCGTCGTCTTCTTCTCGTCCTCGTATCTCCTCTCTGTCACTTCTATTTATGACTCTTATGCTTGCTCCGCCACTCCTTTGCTCCTCCAATTCTCCCTGTCTTCCAGATGCACAAATTCCTTCTCTGCCAGTCTATAACGTTTTTTCTCTATGATCCAAGATGGCGCCAGCTCTCCTTCCGCCCCGTCACTTCCTCCTTCACTCCTCTCCGACCCTTCTTGGTTCCTCTCTTTTCTTAATCCTCCAGAGTCTCATGCCTTCCTGTTCCTGTTCCGTCACTTCCTTTATTTCATGCAGCCAGATTGTTTATAGAGAAGGCTGGGGTAGACTCAACAATAATGGCGTCAAGGTCGGTGTTGTTTATCTTTCTTTCTTCCGTCTCTGGTTCCAAAGGGAGCCTCCCCTAAGATTGCATGGGGGGCTCTTTATCCTCCTTACTTCTTTTGTAGTAAATTATAATATATATATATAAAACTTAGAGATTAATTTCCATAGATCAACTTATTTTCCATTAATTTAATCTATTTTCGCCAAATTTCCACTTATCCAATTTAGTCCAATTTGCCCAAGTTATCAAATCACCTACATATAATTTATATAATTTATGTTCCTTGATTGTCTTTGTTTTCTGATTCTGTATTCTTTATTCTTATTTCTTATTGTTTGTTCCTTCTTCAGCCTTCCTTGTCTTTCTCTTCCCTCCGTTCCTCCCTTCCTTCAGATATTATTAATTTGGGAACACCTTCCCGTTACCTGGGGTTGGGGTCTTTCTTTTTTCCTTTCCCCAGCCGGGGTTTCTTCTATCTTCCTCTTCTTCTATTTTGAGTGGTTTTGGCGGCGGTTAGACAAGCCTCGCGGCTTGATCCTTGCGGGGTGGCTCGCTTCCCCTTCCCGCTCGGACCCTCTCGACTTCTCCTCCTTGAGGGGGGAGAAATCTTTGGGGCCTCAAGCGTCCTTGGGGTTCACGACACCTTTGCACTCAATCCGGCAAAGGGGGGAGCTTTTTTAGCTCTGCCTAACCACCCAACGCTGGTCCTCGTCGGGAGCTCCCTCTCGACGAGGCTATCCCGTCGCCATGTCCACCGGAAGTCTCCAAAACAGGAGCTTTTTTGTTGAGTTCCAGGGCCAGAAAAACAGATGGCGGAAACAGAAGAACGGCCTGCCTCAGGGGAGCGTGCTTGCTCCATCCATGTTCAACAACTACACAAATGACCAGCCACTGCCAGAAGGGACAGAGAGTTTCATCTATGCTGATGATTGTGCCATTACCGCTCAAGCAGGGAGCTTTGAGATGGTTGAAAAGAAGCTCTCCGAAGCTCTAGGTGCCCTTACTGCCTGTTACAGGGAAAACCAGCGGATCCCTAGTCCATCTAAAACACAGACATGTGCCTTTCACCTTAAGAACAGACAAGCATCCCGAGCTCTGAGGATCACCTGGGAAGGAATCCCACTGGAGCATTGCAGTGCACCCAAGTACCTGGGAGTCATCCTGGACCGTGCTCTGACCTACAAGAAGCACTGCCTGAATATCAAGCAAAAAGTGGGTGCTAGAAACAATATCATACGAAAGCAGACTGGCACAACCTGGGAATCACAACCAGACACAGTGAAGACATCTGCCCTTGCGCTATGCTACTCTGCTGCTGAGTATGCATGCCCAGTGTGGAACACATCTCACCACACTAAAACAGTGGATGTGTCTCTTAATGAGACATGCCGCATTATTATGGAGTGTCTGCGCCCTACACCACTGGAAAAATTACACTGTTTCGGTGGTATAACACCACCTGACATCCGCCGGGAAGTAGCAGCCAATAGTGAAAGGACCAAGGCAGAGACATCTCCAGCTCATCCCTTGTTTGGGTATCAGCCAGCACGTCAATGACGTAAATCAAGAAATAGTTTTCTAAGATTTACAGAAATACTCGCTGGAACGCCTCAGCAAGCGAGAGTCCAATAGTGGCAGGCTCAAACCCAGAACTTCAATCAATGGCTGATACCAAATGAGAGACTCCTCCCTGGGCACACAGAAAACTGGGTGACTTGGAAGGTGCTGAATATGTGAATGTGAAGAAGAGTAAACCACAGACCATTTACCACAATGCAGCCTGAGCCCTGCGACATGCTCAATGGAGGATCTTCTCACAGTGACAACAGAGGCATTCCAAGTGGCCAGGTTCTGGTCAAAGGAAATCTAGCATAATGCCAAGTTTTTAACTTTGTTTGTGTTTTTTGAAATACATTATAACAGTACCACTTCTGACATGATAAATAAATAAATATTAGTCCAATGTATGCATGAGTACCACATATGCAGGAGTCTGACTTATATAGGTAAAGATTTCCCCTTGAGTTCAACTCTGAGGGGTTGTTTTCATCTCCACTTATAAGATGAAGAGCCGGCATTGTCCATAGACGCCTCCTAGCTTATGTGGCCAGCATCACTACATGGAGTGCTGTTACCTTCCCACCAAAGCAGTACCTATTGATCTACTCACATTTGCATGTTTTCGAACTGTTGGCAGAAGCTGGGGCTAACAGCAGGAGCTCACTCCATCCCGCGGATTTGAACCACCGACCTTCCAATCAGCAAGTTTTGCAGCTTAGCTGTTTAAGCCACTGCAGCCCCCTGACTTATATATGAGTCCGATTTATACATGTGGTTGACCTATACATGAGGTCAACTTATATATAAGGTCAACATATACATGGTTATATGTGATTTGTAATGATCACTGGTAGACACAAATATGAAATTATTATCATAGTCATACACCATATAAATGAATGATTTATCATCTTGGTATACTTAATTTTTTAAATACCATCTGAAGTCCATAGCACATGCTCAATGGGAACTTCTGTTGCCTAGCAATATCTGTTGCTTAGCTGCAGAAGTTCCCTGTTTAATGAAGACCATTGGGAAAAGGCTGACATCCCTGCTTTGGACACTCCGGCTGGATCCACACTGCCAAATAATGCTATTTGAAGGCATTAGATCAGTGTTTCTCAACCTGGGGGTCAGGACCCCTGGGCAGGGTTGTGAGGGGGGGTTCAGAGGGGTCACCAAAGATTTCTGGTGGTCTTAGGCACCCCTTTGGCAGAGAAGGCTGTAGATCTGTCCACCTGTCCTCCTCTTCCTTTTGGTGTTGGTGAACTACAACTCCCAGAATTCAAAAACAACCTCCCCCAACCCCACCAGTATTCAATATTGGCCATGTAGATAGTGTGCCAAGTTTGGTGCAGATCCATTGTGGGCTGGGTTCAGAGTGCTCTTTGATTGTAGGGGAACTATAAATCCCAGCAGTTACAACTCCCAAATGTTAAATACTCCACCAATATTTACATTTGGGCAGATTGAGTATTCATGCTAAGTTTGATCCAGATCCATCATTGTTTGAGTCCAATGCTCTCTGGATGTAGATGAACTACAACTCCAAAACTCAAGGTCAATGTCCACCAAACCCTTCCAGGATTTTCGGTTAGTCAGGAGAGTTTTGTGTGCCAAGTTTGGTTCAATTCCATCGTTGGTGGAGTTCAGAATGCTCTTTGGCTGCCAAGTTTGATGCAGATCCATTGTGGGATGGGTTCAGAGTGCTCTTTGATTGTAGGTTAACTATAAATCCCAGCAACCACAACTCCCAAATGACGCAATCAATCTTCCCCCAACCCTACCGATAGATAGTGTGCCAAGTTTGGTGCAGATCCATTATGGGCTGGGCTCAGAATGCTCTTTGAGTGTAGGTGAACTAGGAATCCCGGCAATTACAGCTTCCAAATATTAAGGTCTATTTTCCCCAAACTCCACCAGTATTCACATCTGGGCATATTGAGTATTCGTGCCAAGTTTGGTCCAGATCCATCATTGTTTGAGTCAAGTGTTCTCTGGAGGCAGGTGAACTACAATTCCAAAACCCAAGGTCGATGCCCACCAAAGTATTTTCTGTTGGTCATGAAAATTTTGTGTGTCTGGTTCAATTCCATCATTGGTGGAGTTCAGAATGCTCTTTGATGGTAGGTTAACTATAAATCCCAGCAACTACAACTCCCAAATGACAAAATCAATCTTCCCCCAACCCCACCAGTATTCAAATTTGAGCATATCAGGTATTTGTGTCAAATTTGGTCCAGTGAATGAAAATACACTCTGCATATCAGATATTTACATTACGATTCATAACGGCAGCAAAATTACAGTTATGAAGTAACACTGAAAATAATGTTATGGTTGAGGGTCACCACAACATGAGGAACTGTATTAAGGGGTCATGGCATTAGGAAGGTTGAGAACCACTGCCTTATATGGTCAGTATAGACCCATATAACGCAGTTCGAACAGCATTATTTAGCCGTATAGATCCAGCCTTGGTTGGGTGGACTATAGTAATAACAACATCTAGGTCATGGTGATGAAGGCATGATGAAAATACATAATACATATATTGGAAAATATATTGGATGTAACCATATTAGAAATAGGAATTAGAAAATATATTTGAAATCACAAAGGGATATGTATGCATGAACTTCACTTCACTTGGGAAAATATGCTTGTATTAAAAGCTGCAAATTAGATGCCACAAGAGGCCAGGGTCTAGGAAAGGAATGTCTAAGGCTTCTGGCAAATATCAAAAGACCCTTTCATGCCAAGCAGGGCTTATCGTAAGATTAATGATGTAGTCTTGTCATCAAGAGGCTCCTTCTACCAGGAAAGACCTATCTCAAGATGGATGGAAGTTCTTGCTATCAGTAGCCGGTGTAGACACTCTGGTGCTATGGGGTACAGGATGGTCCTCTAATAGCAACTCTTTAGATAAAGGTGCTTAATGGAAGATTAAAGGTCTTGAAGTTAAAAAGATGCTGTTGGAAAGAACGTAAAGTGGAATTTTGTGATGCACATTATGATGCTTGTATGATGTAAAGGGTATATAAACCAAGGCAATTCCTTTGTTCAGCACCCTGTTTCCTGGAATACAAGCAGGGTCCATATCCAGTTGGCGCCAGCTGAGAATAAACCGTACTTTTGCAGACCTCAGGAACTCTCTTTTGTCTCTTTTCCTCAGCTATTTCAGTGGATTCAGTCCTATGTAAATCAACAGTGGTTTAATCCTTTTTTGCGACAGTTTTAAAATCAATGCTCCTCTCTACTGTGAAGAATTGCTGCCAAAGGCTTTTGTTGCACGTCTGCTGTAAGACCTTGCGTATATAGTTTCCAATATGGTCTATTTATACTCTATTTGAATATGTTTTCGGCGAGAATCTTTCACTCAGAAAACCATTTTGTTCTCCCAAGTCAGTGCTAAAGGTCTCCACTTACATCCTCCCCCCGCCCCTTTTTGCAAATGGATTGTTTTTAATGCTTGGGACATAGGTAGGCGGAGGAAATGGCATCACTCCTAGTTTAAAACAAATGATGTCTTAATAGATGGAAATTTAATTGGGAAGCTGTCGATGGGCTTAGCACTGGCGTGATTAACTGCAAAGGAATGCAGTGTCTCCCAGAAATGGCTCGCAGAGAACCCTTTGAGTGACTGGTCTAGCAAACAGTCTTGCATACACGATGCCGAAAATGTGTTTGCATTTTCAGCAGGGGTTTATAAATATGCAACGTTAATTCTTTATTCTATGCCATTCGTGTCATTCACAAGCCAATTTTTACTCCTGAGAGAGGATGTATTTTCTTTGAAGGGGTGTGTGTTATGGTTGCTGTTGTTGTTTGCTAGTGTAGATATAGGAGGGTGATCCGGAAAGTAAGGTTACAAGGTTTTTTTAAAAAATACATATAATGAATATATTTTAATAAAACTTACATAAATTGTAGCATAGGTATTACATTATTTTTCCACATAATCACTAGGCTTGGGCGGTTTCGTCCGTTAATTTCGTAATTCATTATTAATTCGTATTTAAATTAGCTTACGATCCAATATTGAGCCATGTAGGAATAGTGTGAGGAGTAAATTAGATTCGAAACAATTTTTTCAATTTATTTCGTAATTATTTCGTAATTATTTTCACATGTCTGGTGCAAGTTTTATAGTTGTTGTTTGTTTTATCACACCAACAGTCAACAACAGAGGGAGAGGGAAGCTTCAGAAGTTCCCCCTGTCCCATTTGGAGGTTTTTTTTAGCATATTGCGCAATCGCGTCCGCCATTAACGAATCGATTCGTAATTATACGAAATTTCATAAATTTCGAATTTTTTAAAAGGAAAATTTCGGAATTCTTTAAAAAAACGAAACGCGACGGACCCCTAAAAACGAAACGAGTTTAGAAACAAATTTTTCCGTTGTTACCCAAGCCTAATAATCACCATTCAGTTCAATACATTTTGTCATCCATGGGATGAGTTTTTGATGCCTATGTCATAGAAGTTTCCCAACACCTTTTCCAGCCACTTCATAACTTCAGTTTTCACCTCCTCCTCATCGCAAAAGTGTTTTCCACCCAGGTATTCCTTCAATTTAGTGAACAGATGATAGTCACCGGATGCAAGATCAGGGCTGTGAGAGGGGTGGCTTAAAACATCCCAGCCAAATGAAGACAACCACTCTTGTATCACATGAGCAGTGTGCAGACATGCATTGTCATAAAGGAGACAGACTCCCGCTGTCAGCATCTCACAATGTTTGTTTTGGATGGCTGTGTGAAGTTTCTTCATGTTCTCACAATATATCCTGTACCCATTTTGTCACATGCTGTCTTGACATTCCATCCTCTCCATAAACTGAAATGATTTCGCAATTAATCGCAGCGGCATTCATGCACTTCGCATTTAGGTAATGTATTCCAGCACTAACTTCACACTTGGAGGGAAATGGAATGGGGATGCTAGTCTCTAACACCAGTTGATGAGCTACTGATGACTGGCACTGCTCGTTCGCTTCCTGCTACATGGCAGTGATACCAATTTTCCCTGAGAAAATTCCCCATGACATCTATGTGCCTTGTAACCTTATTTTCTGGATATCCCTTGTACAGTGTGCAGGAGGGAAACGGAATGAGGACGCTCGTTTCTAACCATCACAACACCAGTAGATGAGCTACTGACGATTGCCATTGCTCGTTCACTTCCACTGGCTTCCCGCTACATAGCAGTGATACTAACTTCCCCTGAGAAAATTCCTCGCGAGAGCTACGTACCTTTTAACCTTATTTTCCGGATAACCCTCGTAATATATAAGTTTCATATACTGCAATCCTTACTGTGTAAACAAGGTTTCATTTTATTGTCGAAGGCTTTCATGGCCGGAATCACTGGGTTGTAGGTTTTTTCGGGCTATATGGCCATGTTCTAGAGGCATTCTCTTCTGACGCTTTGCCTGCATCTATGGCAAGCATCCTCAGAGGTAGAGAGGATTCATTTGTTTCCCCTTTCCTCTTCTTAATGCACTAAAGTTGATTCCTGTGTAGTTTCCTCTAGAGCTGCTCCATGTGGTTCATCAGAAACATCATTGTAACACATTTTCTTGTCTTAATTAGGAACTTATCAATTTTAGTGGTGATTACTGCAACTCAATCAACAAACTGTGAAAATTATTTTAAAAAATATAGCAGCACCTACACTTGAACAAAACCAACATTCAACTTCTATAGTGATTGAACCTCTCTGGAGGTTTTTAAATGGAGCCTGGATGGCTATCTGTTGGGAGGACCTTGACTGTGTCTTTTTAATGGCAGAAGGCGATGGAACTTGATGCCCTTTGAGCGATCTGTAGGGTCCCCAGATGTTTTGGCCTTCAACTCCCAGAAATCCTAACAGCTGGTAAACTGGCTGGAATTTCTGGGAAATCCCAGGTTGAGAACCACTGCCTTTGAGGGATCCCTTCCAACTCTAGTGAAGTCTAGGGGTCATGTCAGGAGCAACCGCTCCTGTTGTGAGAGAATTGGCCGTCTGCAAGGATGTTGCCCAGGAGACGCCCAGATGATTTCTGATGTTTTGTCATCCTTGTGGGAGGCTTCTCTCATGTCCCCGCATGAGGAGCTGGAGCCGATAGAGGGAGCTCATCTGCCTCTCCCGGGATTCGAACCTGCGACCTGTCGGTCTTCAGTCCTGCCAGCACAGGGCTTTAACCCACTGTGCCACCGGGGGCTCCAATATTATTATTAACTGCCTGAGGTCTAATAATAATAATAATAATAATAATAATAATAATAATAATAGGGTATATAAGGGAGTGCCAGCCGATGCCAGGCAATCCCGGCTTTTTGAATGTTTATGTTTTCAGCAGTAAAGTTTCTCTTTGATACCAGAGCATGGTCCTGTGTTTTCATTGGGAGCAGCCACTGTGAGCTTACAAATAATAATAATAATAATAATAATACACTACCTCACTACCTCTGAGGATGCTTGCCATAGATGCAGGCGAAATGTCAGGAGAGAATGCCTCTAGAACATGGCCATATAGCCCGAAAAAACCTACAACAACCCAGTGATTCCAGTCATGAAAGCCTTCGACAATACAATAATCATACACTTTATTTATATTCTGCTCTATCTCCCTGAGGGTTCTCAGAGCGAATTACAATATATACACATACATAGGCAAACATTCAGTGCCTTTTATACAGTGAACAACAATGACATACAATACACAAACAAAGGCAAATGTTTCCCTTTCCATCTCCGGCAGTGCTCAACTCTGGCCATGAGGAGGTGCTCTTGTTCCTTTCCCATGTCGAGGAGCCTTGTTGTCTGGAGACTCCCCCTGATCAAATTGCCAGCATGGCTCCCTGGGTGCCTTTTACCTTCCCGCCAAGGTGGTACCTATTGATGTACTCACATTACAAGTTTTCAAACTGCCAGGTTGGCAGAAACTAAGGCTAACAGCAGGAGCTCACCCCAACCAGTTTTCTGCAGATAGCGGTTTCATCCAATGGATTCTCCTTCTCTTGATGTTTTTGAACTGAAGTTGGATGGCCATCTGTCAGGAGGGCTTTGACTGTCTGCTCCTTCCAGGCAACCTTTGTTTATGGGGGCAGATGTGAATGTATGTTACTTGCCAAGATGGAGAACAAGGAAAATTCAGTAAAACACATCCTATGCCTCAAGTGACTTCTATAATTAGAACTTTGTTTCCCTTCACAGTGTCTGTATGTAAATGGTTATCACTGAAGCATTGTCTCGCAGAACGGAATACAAAGGCGTCATCAGATAAAAGCTATTACATATTCAGCCCTGCTCTGCTCCACTGATAATAAAGCCTTCCTAGATGAAGGTGACCTTTACACAAAAGGTTTATTAGCAGCAGGACTTCAATAACATCCACCCCACACCCCCATTCTGAGCCATGGGGGGCAGGAGAGGCATTTCAAACCACGGCACTGATTATCTTTAAAATCCGTCAGACCATAGACAGTTTTTAAGAGGGAAAAAGAAAGCGCTGTTCCATTGAAAGTTTCAAATTGTGAAGGTTTGCTTACTATACAACCCGATGCAATCATTATCATTTCTCTTAAGGAAGGAAGAATAGTGGGAGCAGAATTGGTCTGCCCAGTTCAGGGTTGCCTACATTGGCTGCCCATGTTCCTAGGGCACATCTATAATTGTAGTGATTTTAACTAGGACCGTGGTTAAAGCAGTCTGTGCCCGGTAAGCATCTGCTAAACCAGATCAGCCAGGACAGGGAAACAGTCTCCCCAGGTTAATGGCAAAGCCACTGAAGTTTATTATGATTAGGCCAAAAAAGAATGCAAGTACAAGCAATTCACTTCCAAAGCTGCAAGCATAAATTCACAGAGAAATACATTACATCTTATACTGTTCTGGCAGCTATCCAGATTTCCAGTTTCCTCCCCTGATTGGTTGAAAAGGAAGAAGTCTGAGGCTAACATTTACACCCAGTGGGTTCCCTTGATGTCATAGTCTGCAGGAAAAGATTTCCATGGCAGAAAGAACTACAGCTGGTGATTGGTCAGTTCAAAGGATCAATTTTTTGCAGAGATGACCCCTGACAGGGTGCAGCCCGTGAGGAAATGGTGACATGGATATACTGATAAGTCCCCGGTTAACTCAAATGTCCAGTTCTCTGTGAGACAAAAGGTGCAAGAACCAAAGGACAAAGGTGATGATTCCAGACAATTAAGGGTTTAGTTGCTTCTATACAGAGTTCATGTATTCATATTTGCTGACTCCTCTCTTCCACGGGAGTGGCAAACTCTCAGCCTCAAGCTGAATTAACAAACATGCTAAGTTTACCCTGGTAACAAAGAGGATCATCCATCTTCATACACACACAAAGGTTTTGATACTTATCTGACTTGGGGGCCCTGGTTGTGATTTTCCAAGAGGGTGTGGAAAGGTAGCGACCTTCTAAATACTTTCCGATACATTTCATGTGATACAGTTTATACAGTTTACACTTTGAGGGACTAGCACAATACATAAAAGATAAGAGTTATACAAGCATAATCAAAATGATACATTTTATTACTTACTTACTTTAGGCGATCCCTCATTGTCCGAGTAGGATCAGTGTGCTGGCGGGTCCGTTGGTGACTGTGGAGCCCTATTCTTGATCTGCATCTTCTCCCACAGTGAGGGCATCAGTTTCCAGTTGGGGTTGGCTTGATGCGCCTTCCTCTTGGCACGTTTCTCTCTTTCGCCCTCCATTCGTGCCTCTTCAAATTCTGCAGCACTGCTGGTCACAGCTGACCTCCAGCTGGAGAGCTCCTGGGCCAGGGCTTCCCAGTTCTCAATGTCTATGCCAGAGTTGTTATGGTTGGCTTTTAGCCCATCTTTCAATCTCTTTTCCTGTCCACCAACATTGTTTTCTGTTCTTGAGTTCGGAGTAGAGCAACTGCTTTGGGACACGGTGGTTGGACATCCGGACAAAGTCGCCGGTCCAGCGGAGTTGATGGCGGAGGACCATCGATTCAGTACTGGTGGTCTTTGCTTCTTCCAGCACGCTGACATTTGTCTGTTTGTCTTCCCAAGAGATTTGCAGGATTTTCCGGAGGCAGCGCTGATGGAATAGTTCCAGGAGTTGCATGTGATGTCTGTAGACAGTCCACGTTTCGCAGGCATAGAGCAGGGTTGAGAGGACAATAGCTTTATAAAGAAACACCTTGGTATCACTACGGATATCCCGGTCCTCAAACACTCTGTGCTTCATTCGGAAAAATGCTGCACTCGCAGAGCTCAGGCGGTGTTGTATTTCAGTATTGATGTTGACTTTGGTGGAGAGGTGGCTGCCAAGGTAGCAGAAATGGTCAACATTTTCTAAAATTACACAATGAAGCTGTATATCTGGCATTGGAGAGGGATTGGCTGGTGACTGCTGGAAGAGCACTTTGGTTTTCTCGATGTTCACTGACAGGCCGAACTTCTCGTATGCTTCTGCGAAGGTGTTTAGAGTGGCTTGTAGGTCTTCTTCTGAATGTGCACAGATGACATTATCATCAGCATACTGGAGTTCTATAACAGATGTTATTGTAATCTTGGTTTTGGCTTTCAGTTTGCTGAGGTTAAATAGCTTGCCATCTTTACATTTTATTAAAGGGTTAGATTTGATAGTTTGTAGGGTACAGTTTTGTAGGGTACAGCTGCTGCTGGGTCCATTCCAGAGTTTGTAGTGCTTTAGGATTTTGCAACTTTGGAGATGTGGAAAATGTTTTAATAATAAGGAAAAAATCATTGCTTGGAGTCTCTTTGTGATCTATAAATCTATAAACCTTTGCGGAGGGGGAGGTGCAGTGGCTCAATAACATATTGACCTATTTTTCCAAAAGATGAGCGAACCAGCAGAATGGGTTTAGTCTGGTTCGAGTAAATACGGTAACATTTCCAGTTAAAAGAATCTGGATGAGTGGGGGCAAAATAAGAAACAGAAAGAAATCTTCAGTGTTTTTGCTTCTGTCTTAGCAACACAAAGTTCATGGCCCTGAATTCAATCTGTAAATTAGCCAGGTCCATTTGCCGTGTGATGTAGCCGTCCTCGGTTTTTGCTAAAAACAGCCTGCGTTCAGCGTGTGCCACTCTGGATGACAGCCCCGACAACCTATAATTCAGATGGGGAGGGGGTGTTGATTGCCAAACACTCAATTTGCTCTGGGTTTCACTAAATCACATCTCCATTTTCCCTTGCGTACCTCTTGCCATTAAGCGACAGGTTGGCAGCAGCAAAAATCAATAGGTTGCAAACGCGCCTGTTGACAGCAAATCTGGAATCAAACAACCTGATCATTGAACACAAGGAACACGTGAACTTGTGTTTGGGAAATTTTCAAAAACATAAACCTTGCGTTGAGAGCAGCTTTCCTGCCATGATCCAAACCAATACCTTGAGTTTACTTAGTCTTTATTTACTACAAAGTTTGATGAAATACTTGAGCAGAGTATATTTAGAGATATTTCATCATTTGTTTAAGGCTTATCAAAAGGGAGGAGAAAGCTCCCAGCAAAGCCAACCTGTCTGTGCATATAGCACCTCATGCCACTTGCACTGTCATAGCCGCATCCTATCAAATAGCAGGATTGGTATTTGGCAAGTTTTCTGTTGGAAAATTCTACAAGAGGTATTCTTTAAGGTTTCCTCTTCTTCCTGTGGACTGAGAGCAATGCAATTTGGCCCAGTTCAGAGTCCTTTTCTCCATTGGTGCCACCAAAGGACACACACTTCTCCCATCTTTTGAAGCAACTGTAAACACCTCGCTTGTAGAAGTCGACAGGTTGCTCCCAAAGCCACGTTGTGCCTTTGGAAATCAGAATCTCATCATCTGAAAAATGCTTCTCCATCAAAAATAACTTTGTTGTTGGAAAGAGATGGAAATCTGATGGTGTAAGGTCAGGTGAATAAGAGGAATGTGGTTGAATTTCAAACCCGCAGGAGCATGCTTCCATTTAGGCAACATGTGAGTTGTGAACTGGTGCATTGTTTTGCAGAAGGCGGACACCTTTGGGGAGCATGTCATATTGCCTCTTTGTTTTGATGGCCTCCTGCAATTTCCTCAGTAGTGAAGCCTAGTATGCCCCAGTGATCATGGTCCCCTTTGCTAGGAAATCCATCCATACTACTCCGTGCTGGTCCCCAAATACTGTGAGTATGACCTTGCCTGTTGAGAGTTGGGCACGTGCCTTCTTTGGAGGTGGTGAGTCAAGATGCTTCCATTGCATCAACTGGACTTTGGTTTCAGGATCAGAGTGATGGATCCAGCTTTCATCCTGTGTGATCAGTCTGTTGAAAAAGTCCTCCTGGTCTCCATGGCGCTTTGTCAATAGAGCCTGAAAGCATTCGACTCACTCATTCCTGTTCTGGAAAGGTGTGAGCAGCCAGGGGACCCATCGAGTATATCCCTTATGCATAGAATCATAGAGTTGGAAGAGACCTCATCCAGTCCAACCCACTGCCAAGAAACAGGAAAATTGCATTCAAATCACCCCCGACAGATGGCCATCAAGCCTCTGTTTAAAAGCCTCCAAAGAAGGAACCTCCACCACACTCCAGGGCAGAGAGTTCCACTGCTGAACAGGTCCCACAGTCAGGAAGTTCTTCCTAATGTTCTGATGGAATCTCCTTTCTTGTAGTTTTTAGCCATTGTTCTGCATCCTAGTCTCCAGGGCAGCAGAAAACACATTCGCTCCCTCCTCCCTATGACTTCCTCTCACATACTTATACATGGCTATCATGTCACCTCTCAGCCTCTTCTTCAGACTAAACATGCCCAGCTCTTTAATCCACTCCTCATAGGGCTTGTTCTCCAGACCCTTGATCATTTTAGTCGCCCTCCTCTGGACACAGCTTGTCAACATCTCCCTTCAATTATGGTGCCCAGAACTGGACACAAGATTTTAGGTGTGGTCTAACCAAGGCAGAGCATGGGTAGCATGACTTCCCTGGATGTAGACACTATACTCCTATTGATGCAGGCCAAAATCCCATTGGCTTTTTTTCCCGCCACATCACATTGTTGGTTCATGTTTAACTTGTTGTCCACGAGGACTCCAAGATCTTCTTCATAGGTACTGCTCTCGAGCCACGCATCCTCCATTCTGTATCTTTCTGCAGGTGAAGATGGTCTTGGATTATTTTTTCCACGGACTACACACTAATCTGGACATTTTGGGCTAGGTGACGAAAGATTACGTGGTGATTTTCCAAAATGGAGACCTCCACTTGCTAGATGGTGGGTTCATCAATAGCAGAGTGGGGTGAACTGGGAATTGGAGCTGTTTCCACCGAAGTCTGACCACATTTGAATTGATGATACCAGTTCTTGACTACATCATATGATGGGGAATCATCACCTCTTTCATCTCCTCAAACATCTCCTTTGGTGTGCAGCCTTTCAAGTAAAGGAACTTGATGATTGCTCTGTATCCCACTGCGTCATTCTCAGAGGCGGTCCTAGGTAATTTTCAACTGTAAGCAAACAGTATTTTGACACCCCTCCCCCCCCCCCCCCCCCAATCATTGATATATATTTTCTGTTTGTCTTGGGAGTTCTGTGTGCCATATTTGGTTCAATTCCATCATTGGTGGAGTTCAGAATGCTCTTTGATTGTAGGTGAACTATACATCCCAGTAACTACACTTGCCGCACTTGCTCCCTTGCCTGGCCCGCTTTGGGTCCGGAGGCGTACCTGAAGACACCGGCGTGTGCACCGAAAGTCACCTCTTCTCCTGACTTTCTCCTCAGCCATTGGGACCGAGAGAGAGAGAGAGGTGGAGATGCCCACCTTTCCTGAAGGTAGGAGCAAAAACAAAGGAGGGGGTGGAGGTGGGAGATACCTCCAGCCGGAGGGGCTCTCTCTCTCTCTCTCTTGGTCCCAATGGCTGAAGAGAAAGTCAGGAGAAGAGGCAACTTTTGGTGCGCACGCTGGGGTCTTCAGACATGCCTCCGGACCCAAAGCGGGCCAGGCGTGGCGGCTCCGCCCCTTGGCCCACCCGCGGATTGGCGAGAGGAGAGGAGGCGGGTGGAGCACCGGGAGATTGGGAGCCGGTCATGGGGAAGGGATCGAACGCGGAGAACGATTGAGCGCCGGCTCTGCATGCGCATCCGGTGGCTGGGTGGAGCAGGAACGAGAGGGGCTAGGTGAGACTCAATGGCCCGGCCCCTTTGGGAAGAGGATCGCCCGGCAGCGAGGCAAGGAAGCCGAGGCTCCCCCCGGACTGCTAGGGCTGTTGTGAGCTGAGGGGGTGCTCCTCAAGTGGCGGTCGAGGGGCATTTACAGAGGTGCCTCTGCGCCCCTGCCAAAAAAAAGTGTTCTGTGGCCGCTTACTTCGCGTAATGGACGAGCCGCCCCTGGTCATTATCAAACCTCACACCACTTCAGCACATGTAACAGCAAGACTGTTATCAGTTCCAAGTTGTAAATTGGCCCATAACCTATAGAGACTTATATCATTACACATGTGCAATTTCAGCATCCTATGAGAAATAGAAGTGGGTCAGGGAAAATATTTAATGAAAGCCCCTCATAAATACATATCCAAGCTATTAATCCCACTTAGTATAGACGGCAACAGGGGTTCCAGCACAAATGACTGACCATTGTTCGTTTGGATGAAAACTTGCGAATTTGTGCCTATTGCGGTATTAAAGGGATGGAAAGAACCAGAACCCACAATTCTGATTGTGAAATAAAGCAAATTTGACATCATATTTTAGTACACCTCAAAAGTTCAAAGCCTTTTGGTTTAATTATTCCTCTCCAAAATGGTAAAATGAAGGAAGAAGCATCAAAGGAAAGATGAGAATAAAGGATCTTTCGGGAGGTGGGAAGGGGGTGGCTGCTTAATGATATTTTACAAGATTCTTCAGAGACAATGTAGACAGTAATGAAACCTCTCCATTTGTTTTATGCTAATGTGATATACCTGGATCCTTGAGTTAATGAAAACTTTATAACTTTCCTTTTTAATCCTCCCATCCTTCATGATGGTTTTTGCCTCTAAAACAGTGATTCTTGGCCTTCCTAATGTCGCGACCCCTTAATACGGATCCTCATGTTGTGGTGACCCCCAACCTTAACATTATTTGAATACTAGCAGTGTTGGGGGTGGGTGAAGAATTGATATTGTCATTTCGGAATTGTAGTTGCTGGTATTTATATTTAATCTATAATCAAAGAGCATTCTAACCTCCACCAGTGATGGAATTGAACCAAACTTGGCACACAGAACTCCCACAACCAACAGAAAATACTGGAAGGGTTTGGTGGGCATTGACCTTGAGTTTGTGAGTTGTAGTTCACCTAGATCCAGAGAGCACTGTGGACTCAAACAATGGTGGATCTGGACCAAAATTGGCACTGATGCGCAATATGTCCAAACGTGAACACTGATGGAATTTGGGGGAAATAGACCTTGACATTTCAGAGTTGTCGTTGCTGGGATTTATAGTTCACCTACAATCAAAGAGAATTCTGAACCCCACCATTGACAGAATTGGGCCAAAATTCCCATACAGAACCCCCATGACCAACACAAAATACTGTGTCTTCTGATGGACTTTGGTGACCATCTGATACCTCCTCCTCACAACCCCCCCCCCCCCAGGGGTCCCAAACTCCAGGTTGAGAAACACTGCACTAAGAAGTGAGTTCTTCCCTCTATGGGTGAACCCATGAGAAAAGTGTAGTTTCTTGTATGATGCATGGATGATGCTTCTTTTAGCTAGAAATCCTACCATTCCCCATAGATAGATAGATAGATAGATAGATAGATAGATAGATAGATAGATAGTAGGCTTGGGCGGTTTCGTCCATTAATTTCCTAATTCGTTATTAATTCGTATTTAAATTAGCTTACGATCCGATATTGAGCCATGCAGGAGTAATTAAAAATCGAAACAAATTTTTCAATTTATTTCGTAATTGTTTCGTAATTGTTTCGAAATTGTTTCGAAATTGTTTCGAAATTGATTCGTAATTATTTCCGTATGTCTTATCACACCAACAGTCAACAACAGAGGGAGAGGGAAGCTTCAGAAGTTCCCCCTGTCCCATTTGGAGGGTTTTTTAGCATATTGCGCAATCGCATCTGCCATTAACGAATCGATTCGTAATTGTTTTGTAATCGATTCGTAATTTTACAAAATTTCGTATATTTCGAACTTTTTTAAAGAAAAATTTCGGAATTCTTTTAAAAAACGAAACGAGTTTAGAACCAAATTTTTCCGTAGTTACCCAAGCCTAATAGATAGATAGATAGATAGATAGATAGATAGATAGATAGAGATATAGATATAGATATATAGATAGTGGCCCAGTCATAAAAGACTTGGGAAACACCAAAGGACTGCAATAGCAAACCAAATGGAATAGATACTTTCTTCTGAAAGTAGTGGAAAACGGATGGACATGCTTGAAAAATAGAAGCATAGAACATTACTTGCTAACTTGAATCTGCATACAGATATCAACATCTTTCCGCCTCACAAACAGAGAGGCAGACAAAACACACACACCACATGATTCCCAACTCAACAAATTCTAATCTGCTATACATAGGGACTCTCTGGTGTGATCTTCCCTCCAGCCTCACACATTCTCCCTCACCCGCTCATGTGCACTATGCTGCCATGCACTGAGCACGCCTGCTCTCCCCTCCTTGCTTGGAGTCTCAGAAACAGCCCTCCCCTTGGTTGCGGGGCTGGCCAATCACAATGGAGAAAGGATTTTGGTGGGAGGATTCACTGATTGTTTCAAAAAAGGAAGAGAAGGAGAGGCGGAGAGATCTTCAGCCTTCTCTGCCCAAGAGGTTCCTAAGACCAGCAGAAATATATGGTGTTTGGCAACCCTCTGAAACTGTCTTGCAACCCCACAGGGGTCCTGACCCCAATGTTGAGAAACGCTATCTTACAAAGTCAAATAGATGTGTGTTTAATTATAGAACAAAGTATGATAGATCTAGATTTGGTTTGGTCCATTGTTTGAGAACTTTGTCAGCCTTCATTCACAAATTCCTTTGTAAAGAGGTTGTAAAGAACCACCTTTGCCATCAAGATTAGGTAATAAATACATTCACAGGATCCCACAGGGATGCCATCCGAAGGGGATTGTGATCTGTTTTCAAGCTCTTTGTGTAAGCGATTTGTGACTCCTCTGTGCTAATAAAAGATAAGCATAACTACTCATCGTTTTTGGGAAATTTGCCAAAAACATTGGACCGCTGATTTCATGAAATATAACATTCCCAGCTCCCTTCTCATTACAAGGTAAAATACGTAATGGATGTAATGTTCATCATATACTGGTTTCTGCTAATAGTATTTGGAAAGCTGAAATAATGACTCTGCAGATGGTTTCCTCACCATGTTCTAATTAGTCAGAGGGGAATGAAAGGCAGATGGATGTACATTGGGCTGCCCCTTTCCCCCTCTAACAAGCTTATGTGACAAATTATGTAGTCATCTATCTCTCCATCTCTCTACCTAACTGCTTAAGTCAAAGCTAAGCTCAAAACAACCTTACTGATTTCAAATTTGTGGGTTATTCCGAGTCTGATATTAATATATTTGGGTTCAACATTACCCCTAGTACAAGGGAATTGGATACCTCCTTGCTTTCAACAAGCTCCCAAACCATGGATGTCCTCTCTCTGTCCAATTCTTTATACTTCCAATAGAAATCTTAGCAAGGAAATTACTCTTGTACTCCAGAGCAGCAATGTAATAAGAAATTCAACGTGCAGATTTGATAAATGTGAATTTAATATGATGTGTGGGAATGAATGGAAGAATGTATAGATGGAGTTAATAATTTTGGAAACACCAATAAAAGACTCAGACCTGCAATGACTAACTACCTGCTTGCTGGACTGTAATTAAAAGTTGCTAATGAGAAATGAAGAGTAAACTCTGATAAGAATTGGGACAGTGATAACAGAAATGTTTACAATGTTAAGAAGGAAGTCAACATAAGATCAACAATCAAGAAGATCAACATGTGGCCAGGAAACTGGGATGGATCCAGGATGGAAGACATCTATCATTAATTTACCACATTGGGACTACATCAGCAGAATGTTCCTATAAAATACTCAATCTAATAATGCTCAAAGTGTGGCTGACCTGAGGAGTCTGCTCCACCCGCTATGCTCTGCTCCATGGGAAGGAGAGATAGTTTACCTATGGAGAGTGGCAGATTTGCACGGGAGCAGTCTGGTCACTTTGGGGCTTCTTTCTCAAGGGAAGAGGAAGAAGTGCACTTTTGGAGTCTTGGATTTTTTGCAAGGAGTCAGGTTCTGCTGTATGGAAAATAGAGATCTGGTCCTGAGCATTGTTCTTAGGGAAATAAGTTTTGGCATAATGGAACTATGCATTGACAACCTGTAGGAAAGCAGGGTTTTCTCCAAGGAGGGAGAATATTTGGATGCATGAGGATGAATGCATGTACATGTGTGTGAATGTTGAGTGAAAATGTAATTCCCCTTTGTTTGTTTGTTGAAAAATATGTGTATGCAAAGCAGTAAAATGGTAAAAACAGTATAGTTCAAAGAGAAAAGATAGTCCATGAGCTTTAAGTCACAAAGCTAAAATACAAGATCCAAAGGTATAAAATCCATAGAATAAGGCATCATGAAAATCCAATATACAGATCAGGAGCTTGGCAAAACTTGGGACACAAAACTAGGAACATTTGAAAACAACACCGTCATGAAATTCCAACGTTGATGTGACTGAGCTAACTCTTTCCCTTGTATCAATTTAAAGGCTTTCCCAACCCCAGAACTGAAAGGAAAGCATTTCTCTTGCCTTTAAAACAAGGTAAGAGTTTCTTATCTCTCTTTTCCTGCAGACAAATTGACCTTCGTAGAGCCTGAGAACTTTGTCTCTGTTTACCAAAGTCTTGCTTCCTATCTTCACCCTCACTGAATTCTGCACCTGACAAATCATCCTCGGAAGACAGTTATTTCTCAGAGAAAGCCTGTTGAGGGCCTCTCCCAAGAATGTGACCTTGTGAATCTGCAGAAGAAACACTCTGTTCATGAAACACCCTAGGCCTCTCACCTGGGCGTAATTCAGGCCCAGGAAAGCCCTCATCCCCAGTGCCAACAGGCCCAGGCTCAGAAAACCCTTCAACCCCATTACCATCATAAACGTCAGACACAGTCACAGGCTAAACTATAGCAATCACACTAAGATGAAAACCTAATAGGAATAAAAGGGGAAAGCAAAAAAATATAATAAATGTATTTGTGGATGACATAAAAAATGAAATACAAAGATACAGAATGGGGGACGATGCCTGGCTCAAGAACAGTACATGTGAAAAAGATCTTGTTGTCCTCGTGGACAAAAGTTAAACATGTGATGCAGCGGCAAAAAAAGCCAATGGGATTTTGGCCTGCATTAATAGGAGCCTAGTGTCTAGATCCAGGGAAGTCATGCTCCCCATGCTCTATTCTGCTTTGGTTAGACCAAACCTGGAATATTGTGTCCAATTCTTGGCACCACAATTGAAGAGAGATATTGACAAGCTCGAAATTGATAAGACCTTTGATCATTTCAGAGGAGGGCGACTGAAATGATCAAAGGTCTGGAGAACAAGCCCTATGAGGAGTGGCTGAAAGAGCTGAAGAAGAGAAGGCTGAGAGGAGACATGATAGCCATGTATAAATATTGAGAGGAAGTCATAGGGAGGAGGGAGTGAACTTGTTTCTGCTTCCCTGGAGACTAGGACGCAATGGAACCATGGCTTCAAACTACAAGAAAGGAGACTCCATCTGAACATTAGGAAGAACTTTCTGACCATGAGAGCTGTTCAGCAGTGGAACTCTCTGCCACAGAGTGTGATAGAGGCTCCTTCTTTGGAGGCTTTTAAACAGAGGCTGGATGGCCATCTGTCAGGGGTGCTTTGAATCCAATTTTCCTGCTTCTTGGCAGAATGGGGTTGGACTGGATCGCCCATGAGGTCTCTTCCAACTCTATGATTCTATGATTCTATGACATTGTTTTAATGTCAGACCCAATGAAAAAAATGATATACCTGGTTAATCAATTTGAATTAGTTGTGGGACTTTCAATCAATCTACACAAAACAAGCTCCCAAACCCACTGCTCTTTATATGGAAGTGTAGTGGTGTCGCCTTCCTTTGAAGCTGGATGGCCATTTGTCAGGGGTGCTTGGATTGTATTGTATGTTCCTGCAAAATTGTGGCGTTTTGCAATCTGTGGCACCAGTCCATGGGCTTCCACCACATTTGCCAGCTCTGCTCTAAATGTAACTATTGGGATGGATTACTGTGTGGGATTCGGCACCCAGTTCATGAACACAGTGTTCTTGTGAAATGGTAGTTTTAGTCTCAGATTCATTGCCATGCCCAAAGAGGAAAAAGGATCTCTTTGATTGATCATGGCAAATAACTTTTCAGGACCTTTAAAGTGCCTTTCAATGCATCTGGCTTTAGATGTCGCTGAGGAGATGAAAGAAGGGAGCCTTAATCCAGTGAATAACGGATGCTCCCAGGATAGCACTGTCAAACATTGCAAAGTTGGCCCTTTGAAGGCAGTCATTTCACATTCCTATCTTTGGCCTTCGCTGGGGACAAGGCACTTTTCATGTGTGATTTCTGAAAACCTTGAGAGAGTCCGTTAGGGCTTATGGAAATACGGTTTCGAAAAGAATGCCAAGCAGAGAAGTTGGAGGGGAAAGCATAACAATTGGGTTTTGAAAAGTTTAGAGGACCAATTGCTACAGTGCAGAAAAGAATAAATTTGGCGATGTGGTTAACAATGTTGCACTTTACAGTGATGGCCAGAAGGCACCTTTATTCATAAGGTTGCCATTCTTTCACATTTCCTTGAAAATAAGTTCCAGAGCAATCATTTTGAGGAGACCTACCTTGGAGTAGACCTACCTTGGAGAGCAATGACCAATGACCTTGATAAAATTTTGAAGAGTAGAGACTAGGCCTGGGCGGTTTCGTTCGTTAATTTTGTAATTCGTTAAATATTCGTTAATTTTAGCAATTACAAAACGATTACAAAACTTATTTTTAAACCCGGAAGTGTTTTTTAAATATCGAAACGGCAGGCGCCAAAAATTTTTGTATTTCCGTCCATTTCGGAAATACGTAAGATGGCCGCCTGGCGATGCTTGCTGGGAGCTCTCCTCTCTCTCCTCTCTTAGCCAGTCAGAGGCAGGGCCTGAAAGAGGAGGAGGAGGAGGAGGAGGAGGAGGAGGAGGAGAGGGCGGGGAAGGCGCCGGCTGAGCAAGCGAGCGAGAGGGCGAGCGGCGAGCGAGAGGGCGAGCGAGAGGGCGAGCGGCGAGCGAGAGGGCGAGCGGCGAGCGAGATGGCGAGCGAGAGGGCGAGCGAGAGGGCGAGCAGCAAGCGAGAGGGCGAGCGGCGAGCGAGAGGGCAAGCGAGAGGGCGAGCGAGAGGGCGAGCGGCGAGCGAGAGGGCCCGCCAGAGTGAGTGCCTGCCTTCCCTCCTTAATAATAATTTCTCCTCCCTATTCTACTAAATTAATAATTAAATTAAAAAAATATTTAAAAAATATTGAAAATAAAGGGCGCCATCTTTACAAAATGTTTTGTAAATATTAACGAAATTTCGTAAATACCGAACTTTTTTAAGGGAAAATTTTGTAATTATTTTAAATATCGAAACCAAAAAAAACCCCAAATACAAATCGATTTTAGAAACAAATTTTTGCGTTGTTACCCAGGCCTAGTAGAGACATCACACTGGCAACAAAGATCCGCATAGTTAAAGCAATGGTATTCCCCGTAGTAACCTATGGATGTGAGAGCTGGAGCATAAGGAAGGCCTAGGTCTTTTAAGGTCATTCAGGATCCTGATCTCATCCTCAGGAGCAGTGTTTCCCAACCTTTTTTTGACCAGAGACCACTTGACCTGGGACACCTTTGACCAGAGACCACTCTTCAACATTAGTACCAAAAGGGTTACGAATCCATTTTTGTTCAACTTTAGATTTGGTTTGGTTATTTGGGGCACTGATTCAGAAAATTGCATTGGATAGACTACATCAGCTCTAGTTTCTGATCCAGAACATATGCCATCCATTAGTCACCGCCTGCTCACCCAAAGAAAACCATATTTAATAATTTAGAGCTGATATGGTAGTAGTACTCTTTCATGGATAGTCAGCCTCTCGCCTCCTGACATCCACATTCCCTCAGCACTATAAGAGGATTTTGCGAGACCAGTCGCTCTTGTTGCCGCATGGTTTCGAGGCAACAGTGTAGTAGTGGTGAGGCTGAAAGGGTCTTTGAGTGAAATTTGCAAATACGAAGCAAGGGGCTTTGAATGAAATTAACAGCAAAAGAGAAACATACCCTTTTTCTGTAGAAAAAGAGCAACACGGAAGAAAATGTTTTTAAAAAACAAGATGTGGCATATAGAGGTCGGAAGTTGTATTGTGGTTAAGCTCAAAGGTTGTGGTTAAGCGCAGGGTCTGCAGGTACAAGAAGGTACTTTCCATCAAAAGGTCAAGAGAGGGGGCTGGAAAGAGAGTACTTTCCATGACAAAAAAAATGTTCTTGTTTACTTGAGGTTATATATCAGTGGACAAAAGCCAAGGGGAGGCGGCAGTCACTTGAAGGGTAGCATCTGCGTATGCTGTCAGGCTGTCTGTCTTCTTCATGAAGAAACTAAAATAAACCTTGTTTTTTAATCTTTTTTGGGACTGTCTACTTCCTTTTGTGCTCCTGTGATGTGAACCTAAGAAAACCCACATCACGGACCATATTTTCGTTCTTGTAGTAGACCAATGGTGGTCCACAGACTATAGGTTGGGAGCCACTGTTCTGCAGTATTCACTATCCTTCAAAATTCATTTGCTCCAAACTTTTCTAAATCACTAGAAGCATCCGGCCAAATTGCCCCTTTCCAGACCTCATTGCTAGACTCTTGTGGGCTTCCTTTGAGCTCTGGAGGCAGATTCCAAGGAGAAAAAACATGTTAAAAACGAAGGGGGAAATGAGCCCATGAATATGCATAAGTGAGCAACACTGGGGACTCTCTGAACTTCCCTCTGCAAGCCCGCAATCTGTTCAATGCTGCATCAATCCTTTTGCAACTGCCGATGCCGACTTTATTTTCTTAAGATCTTCCTCCCAAGACCCCTGTCGGGGAATTAAAAATTGACCACCAAGATGTGCTGCTAGGACTTAGCAGGCCGATCTGCGCAGAACGTGTTAAGTATAAAGGACTGTTTGTGAATCATCAAGTACTTTGGCTTTAAATATATAATATGAATAAATAATGAAAGAACTGCCTTTTTTTTTCTTTCTTGAATTCACTGATGCCGTGAAAGCAAGCTCAGTGGTGAAGAAAAGTAGCTGAGAGAAAAGGGAGGGAGGGAGGACATCTTCATCCTCAGGGGAAAGGCTGTTTTGCTTCCAAACAGAAATCAGAGAGAGAATGGTTTTCTTTTTTAAAAAAGTACTCCAAATGTTGGATGTATCCTTCTGGTGCTGAATCCTTAATGCATAGGCGTCTGAAAAATCTGCACATCCAATTTTCTTCCAAACTCTAGGACCTCTGAATTAATCATTCTGTTGTGAAAGCTGAGTAAGAATAATAATAGTAAAATAATAATAATAATAATAATAATAATAATAATCTTCTTAAAGTGCAAAAGACAAAGAGTGAATATTGTAAAAACACAATGCAGAGCAGAAGAGAAAACTGGCGAAAGAAGGCTCTCCATGGACAGTTCCTGGGAAAACTTGAGAGCCAAATTGACAAAGAAAAAAACATACCTGTGGCTCACAAATGGAACTCTGAAAAAAAGGAGACAAAGGAAGTCAGATTTGGCCACGGTAGTCCACGCTCTGGTTTCATCCCGGATTGATTACTGCAACGCGCTCTACGTGGGGTTGCCCTTGAAGACTGCCCGGAAGCTTCAGATGGTCCAGCGTTCGGCGGCCAGGTTACTAACGGGAGCGGCACTCAGGGAGCACACCACTCCTCTGTTGAGCCAGCTCCACTGGCTACCAATCTGCTACCGGGCACAATTCAAGGTGCTGGCTTTAGCCTATAAAGCCCTAAACGGTTCTGGCCCTGCTTACCTCTCCGAACGCATCTCCACCTATGAACCGACGAGGATGTTAAGATCGTCCGGGGAGGCCCTGCTCTCGGTCCTGCCTGCATCGCAGGCGCGCTTGGCGGGGACGAGAGACAGGGCCTTCTCGGTGGTGGCCCCTCGGCTATGGAATGCCCTACCCGTAGACATCAGGCAGGAGTTCCGGAGGAGGGTCAAGACGTGGCTCTATGAACAGGCATTCGGTCAACAAGGCAACTGAACTCATGAAGACGGTATAAATGAACAAAGGAATGGTAGAAGGATTATGAGAACGGAATCTGATTTTACTGAGGCGTTGATGACCACGTTGTTTGTCTTGTATTGTCTGTCGTGTGTGTTGTGTTTTAATCTAACTGTCATTGTTATATAAATTGCATTGTAAACCGCATTGAGTCGCCGATTTAGGCTGAAAAATGCGGTATAAAAAATAAAGCAAATAAATAAATAAATAAAGGAGGGCCTGATTCTGGCAGCTCAAGAACAAGCCATTCGAACCAATGCCATCAAAGTTGATGACTGTTCCCAAGTGTAGATGCTGCAAGAAAGCAGATGAAATAACAGATCCCATCCTCAGTTGCTGCAAGAAGATTGCGCAGACAGATTATAAGCAGAGGCATAACACCGTTGCTAAGATGATTCAGTGGAACTTGTGCCACAAATACTGTGCCATCGCGCCTGGGGGCTACTATTCTCAATAAAGGAGGGATGTACATGGCATCTTTCCCCCAGGGGATTGCTTCATGCCCTCCTATAGCAAACTGGAACTCCCAAAAACCCAAAACGCTGTAAATTGCTCAAAATAAGTTTTATTTATCACAAAGTCATTTCTTCAAAGTAATGAACTGGAAAACTTTAGAGGGGTGAAAGAAACATACGTTACAGCCTCTATTAGTCCTGGGTCCAAGGGGTTTGAAGCTGAGAAGCCTCACCAAGTTTCCTCTTTCCTCAATGGCTGTGAATGCCGGAGCAAACCACAACCCCAGTTCAGATGGCCTATGTCTTGAAGATTCAGGATCTTCCTCTGGTGCCAAAAGAACCGGCTTGAAGGCGCCTGGGTCTCCTCAATAATTGTCCAGGACGATCTGGACATAAAGCATGAGTCCCAGGGGTAAAAAACCTCAGAACTGGTGTTAAGAGGTAACTTAAATTGGGGTCCTTTAGAATCAAGTCTCTTACTCACGTCCATCTAGCAGGACCTCTGACGGCAGAATGAAGAAGGAAACCACTCCTCCCCTCCAGGAAGAGGTGGAGCCAAACAGTACTGACTGACAGCTACAAGCAACCAATCCATACAACTGTACATAAACATGGTAAAGGGGGCAGGATTAAGCATAATACAACAGTTTAAATTTGCAACTAACAGTTCTATACATAGGTGGCACCACTCGTGCCATCACAAATACCATCTGCCTGCGACAACTAACTGGTGGGATCACAAGCCGGAAAAAGTTACAGAGAATGAACACGTCAAACTCCTCTGGGACTTCTGAATTCAGACAGAGTTTTGGAGCACAATACTCCTGACCTCACGATTGTGTTAAAAAGCAAAGTATGAATTGTCAATGTTGCAATCCCAGGTGACAGCAGGATTGAAGAGAAACAACTGGAAAAGCTGACACGATATGAGGATTTAAAGATCGAACTGCACAGCCAGTCAAGGTGGTCCCAGTGGTGATCGGCACACTGGGTGCAGTGCCTAAAGATCTTGGCCTGCACTTAAACACAATCTGCACTGACAAAATTACCATCTGCCAGCTGCAGAAGGCCACCTTACTGGGATCTGCACTTATTATTCTCCGATACATCACACAGTCCTAGATACTTGGGAAGTGTCCGAGGTGTGATCCAATACAACAGCCAGCAAAGTGATCTTGTCTGCTTTGGACTCATCTTGTTGTGTTTCAAATAATAATAAATATAATAATAATCATACTTTATTTACATTCCTCCCTTCTCCCCGAGGAGACTCAGAGTGGATTACAGCAAATAAACCAGTGGTTCCCAATGAGACCTAAAATAAGATTATTAAATATGTATTGTCGAAGGCTTTCATGGCTGGAATCACTAGGTTCTTGTGGGTTTTTTCGGGCTATAGAGCCATGTTCTAGAGGCATTTCTCCTGACGTTTCGCCTGCATCTATGGCAAGCATCCTCAGAGGTTTATTAAATATGGTTTTCTGTGAGCGAGCAAATGGGGACTACTGGATGGCATATGTTCTGAAACTAGAGCTGATGGGGTCTATCCAATGCAATTTTCTGAATCTGCACCCCAAATAACCAAACCAAATCTAAAGTTGACCCAAAACTGAGTCATAACCCTTTTGGTACTAATGTTGAGGAGTGGTCCCTGGTCAAAATGGTCCCTGGTCAATAATAGCTTAGGAACCACTGATATAAACAAACACAGGCAAACATTCAGTGCCTTGTTATGGTGAAATACAATGAAGCACACAAACACAGACAAAGGCAAAGGCTTCTCCTTTCATTTCCGGCTTTGGGGGTAGTGCTCATCTCCAGCTCTGGGGGAGGTCCTCATTTCCATTTCCAAGTCGAGAAGCCTGCGTTGTCCATAGATACCTCTTGGTCATGTGGCCGGCATGACTACATGAAGCATCTTTTTGCTTTTTCCCACCAACGCGGTACCTATAAACAGTTTTGAACGGTGTATTTTAATATTGAGATAAATGTTTTTAATGTTTATGCATGCGTATATGAATTTGTGTCCCAGCATTGAATGTTGCCGTATATATACTGTCCCCTATAAAAGACTAGATGTCCACCACCACTCCCTTCTTTTACTCTTTCATTGGAATTAGTAAGCAGACCCACTTTCCAAAACTTGCTGCTCTTCGGTCTGTTTCCATTCTTTCTCCTCCTTCAGCAAGGAGAGAGAGAGAGAAGGAGAGCACGAGATGTTGCTTTCATCAGAAGCCAACTACTGTGAATCTAGACCACATCTTTTATTGATAAGAGCAGCATTGACTTTGAAACAGGAAAGGAATGGATCAAAAACCCGGCCTCGATTCCCAAAAGGCCTCCAAGGAAGCTGAAATTATTAAAACATATGCTGCCGCATGCTGATTCTCGACAGTTCTATCTGTGTCTATGAAACCTAATTTCTATTATTTCCTGTTTGGGAATAAAACTAAGAACACTCTTTCAAATTGAAGTAATTCTTTTAGATCATCTCTCAGATCCTTCTGTCTCTTGAGGTTGACTTGCAATGAGAACACAGAGGGTGAGATACTATCTACATTAAGTCCAGTCATGTCCAACTCTAGGGGTTGGTGCTCATCTCAATTTCTAAATCAAAGAGCCGGCGTTGTCCGTAGACACCTCCAGGGTCATGTGATCAACATGACTGCATGGAGTGCCGTTACCTTCCCGTTGGAGCAGTACCTATTGATCTACTCACATTTGCATGTTTTCAAACTGCTAGGTTGACAGAAGTTGGGGCTGACAGCAGAAGCTCACGCTGCTCCCTGGATTTGAACCTGGGGAGCAGCATGAGCTTCCACTGTGAGCCCCAGCTTCTACCAACCTAGCAGTTTGAAAACATGCAAATGTGAGTGGATCAATAGGTACTGCTCCAATGGGAAGGTAACGGCACTCCATGCAGTCATGTTGATCACATGACCCTGGAGGTGTCTACGGACAACGCCAGCTCTTTGATTTAGAAATTGAGATGAGCACCAACCCCTACAGTTGGACATGATTGGACTTAATGTCAGTAATTAAATTACTGACTTAATGTCAGTAATTAAAAAGTAAGAAATGTTTGGTTAATGGTCAGGGCAATGATGCAGAACATTTGAAAAGCAGAAATAACAATGTGACCTGAATAATTTTTTCATACGTACCGTATATAACTGAAGATAAGCCGAGATTTTCAGATCTTTGTATGTGCTAAAAAATCCTCCCGAATATAAGCCGGGCCACCTAATAAAATTACAATAATGGAGGCATCTGTAGGTAAAATATTTTTGAATATTTATTTCAAAGAAAAATGTTAAACTAGCTCTGTAATTGGAAAAGTAGAGTCAACAAAAACAATATGGTATCAACAGTAACTTTAATAATAATAATAATAATAATAATAATAATAATAATAATAACAACAACAACCACCTCACAACCTCTGAGGATGCTTGCCATAGATGCATTTAGATACACAAAAAAGCCAGGAAATAGATTGGGTTTGAAGGAGAACCATATAAGCAAGGAGGACATGAAATAAATCTCCTTTTCCCTCCTTCTCTCCCTTTTGACTTGAAAAGAAAACACACTGCTAAGGGAGAGAAGAGGAGAGAGAAATATATCATATATTCCAAGCAATTGCCTCCAGGCTCCGCTGCCTGGCCTTGACCCCATTATAAGCTGAGGGAGGCTTCTTCAGCTAAAAAAGGGGGCTGAAAAACTTGGCTGATCTTCAAGGGTAAATAGTAAAATACATTAAATCAATGCGACAAGGCTGTGGCACAGCTAGTTAGTAGCCAGGTGCATTAAATCACTACTGACTGAGAGGTCATGAGTTCGAAGCCAGCCCAGGTCGGAGTGAGCTCCCAAGCTTGCTGTTGACCAATGCATCCCAAAAGACAGTTGCATCTGTCAAGTATGAAATTTAGGTACCGCTTTATGCAGGGAGGCTAATTTAACTCATTTACAACACCATAAAACCTTCCAGCAGTGTGCATAAGAATGAGGAAGTACTCCATCAAGGACTTGATGTCATAAGTGGATGGTGAAGCAGCAGCTCCCCCTGTGGCTGGAATCGAACATAATTAAGCCGGAAAGCTGGAATGTGAAATGCCTCTGTGTCTGCCCATATATGTTGTATGTCTGTGTTGGGAATCAGCCTGTGTTTGTGTTCCAGGATCATGCTGCTTCTGATGATGTTTCTGATGTGGGCAATGCTGTGAGAAATGATGGTGCTGAGGCTGAGGTGCAAGATGGGGATGGTTTGGTCAATGATCTTCATGCAATAACAGAGAGGCCCCAGTGCAAAGGGCAGTTTCTCATGAGAGTCTTCCTGCTGGGCATAGGGATTATAGTTTTCTCCCTCTTTCTGTGAGCTCTCAAGATTTGGGTTCGGAAAACAGTCTGACACCTGGAAATTTTAATGAGCAGCCAGAAAGGGAGTTGAAAAACAGGTGGCTGGAGTTCAGCCAGGACCAACAACAAACTCAAGGTTTACGTCGCTCTGAAAGGCTTTGTCAGGTTAAGAGCCAAAGGTGGGGAGAAACGAAACCAGTTTCTGGGTTTTGGGATATAAGGTTTGCTTTAAGGGAAAACCTGTCAGATCAGGCATTGTTTGGAAAACAAGTTCATGTGCCATGGAAATCCTGTTTAAGACAATAACAATAACCACAATAGCTAAAACATTCAATTAATACAATAACAACTAAAAAGCCAAGCTAGTGGCCAACATTCACCGAGTTCTAAAATCTGTAAGTCCATTCAGCATTACCATAGTCCTTTCCAAATTCTGGTCATCATTACCTTGTCAGTCTGCCAGATTACCCAAAGGCCTGGTCCCATATCCATGTTTTCAGCTTCCTTCTGAAGGAGAGGAGGGATGTTGATGACCTAATTTCCCCAGGGAGTGTGTTCCACAGGCGAGGAGCCACCACTGAGAAAGCCCTGTCCCTCATCCCCACCAGCCTCACTTGTGATAGAGGCGGGGCCGAGATCAGGGCCTCCCCAGAAGATCTTAAACTCCGAGGTGGGACATAGAAGGAGATATGTTCGGACAAGTACGCTTTCCTATTTTTTTACAAGCATTTATTTCTACTGGCTATTTTACTAAGCTTCAATAAAAAAGGATTTGTTTTTTCACTCAGCGTGTGGTGTGTTTTAAAGTCAGAGGGATTTTTCCTGTTCTGGAGTGCAATAGTCTGATGGCATTGAATGATTACCATGTATACATGCATTGTAATCCGCCCTAACCCGAACCCAGCCCTTCTTCCTTTCTGCTTGCTTGCCTGCCGTGCTCTTCTTCCAACCTCCTTTCAACACAACATCCCTTACTTTTTGTCTTTCCCTTTCCCCTTCTCCCTTCCCTTCCCAGCTCCGGATGAGCCTCTGAGCCATGTGCTCCCCTTTATATACAGCAATGGCTGCCTGTGCCGTGCCGAAACCCCTCCCCTCTCCAAAACTTCTTCCCTGATTGGCTGGGAGGAGAGGCAAGGAGCCTCCCAGCAGGCTAGAGGGCTGAAAATTTCCGACTCACTTCCTGAGTCGTAACAAAAATGGCGGAGAAAGCTTCGGAAGGGCAAGGGAACTTCCAGGTTTTTTAAATGCTTCGAAATCACTTCAAAAACATAACTTTAACGAAATTATTATGAGTAACGAGTAATCCGACGCAGCTCTATCCATACTGTAAATAAATGATAGATAAACTATCGATTCATTGAGTCTGCTCATCTGGGGCTACCAATGGAATTCAATTACAAAAGAGTTGTAGTACTTTGAAGATCTCAAGAGAGGTGTTCTAGGATCGACGTCGCGAGAAGCTCCTTCTCAAGTGCCAAAGCTTCAAAGGCTTCACCTGTAATGCGCTGCGTTTGTTGTTTATGAACTTCTTCCCACCACGCAATTTTCTCAACATTGTGTACCTTGACTTACATCTGCCGGCATCAAACAAGGTTCGGAAGTAAACAGGGAAATGAAAGCGCTCCCAGGCTTTGCAGAAAAAGAAGAAGAAGAAAGATTTCACTCTTGAATCAGGAGGGTTTTAAGGGAAGGGAGCGAGAAGGCAACGTTCGAAAAAGCTTTCATCTGAGGATTCAAAATTCTTCAAGCAACAACAACAAAAATGTGCAGTTCCATTCTCTTTGTTCAGTGCAATTGCTTCGATTTTTATCCTCTTCAAAGAATAACAGGGTCTGGACTGTGTTTCAGCACTACGAAACAAACAAATATTACGACAAATGGCTTGTACTGAAGCGGAGGCTAGAAAAAAATGGGATCCTCAATAGGGATCCTCAAACATTTTCAGCAGAAGGCCAGTTTGTGGTCCCTTAGACTGTTGGGGACTATAGTTTTGGAAAAAAATGTAAACAAACTCCTATGCATGTTGCACGTATCTTATTTGTTGTGCAAAGAAACATGAACAATAGGTAAAGGTTTTCCCTTGACATTAAGTCTAGTTGTGTCCAACTCTGGGGTTGGTGCTCATCTCCATTTCTAAGCCAAAGAGCCGGCGTTGTCCGTAGACACCTCCAAGGTCATGTGGCCAACATGACTACATGGAGGGCCATTACCTTCCCGCCCAAGCGGTACCTACCGATCTACTCACATTTGCATAATTTTGAACTGCTAGGTTGGCAGAAGCTGGGGCTATCAGCAGGAGCTCACCTCGCTCCCTGGATTCGAATCAGCAACCTTTCAGTCAGCAAGTTCAGCAGCTCAGCGGTTTAACCTACTGCACAATATTTAATACAATATTTAAAATGAAGAACAATTTCAGCCAAGATTTTATTTATCGTGTCAGAAGTGAATTGAGAATACAGTTATAATGTATAGAAAAACACAAAGTTAAAAACGTGGCATTATACTAAGTTTCCTTTGACCAGAAATTGACCACTTCAAGTGCCTCTGGTGTTGCTGTAAGAAGGTCTTCCATTGTGTATGTGGCAGGGCTCAGGCTGCATTGTAGTAAGTGGTCTGTTGTTTGCTTTTCTCTGCACTTGCATGTCATGGACACCACTTTGAAGCTCAATTTCTTAAAGTTGGTTCTTCATATTGTGGTCCCAGAGTGCAGAGTGTTCAGTGCCTGTCTTCTGCATGCTCAAGGAGGAGTTTTCTCATCCAGTCTCGGCCACTGATTGAGGTTCCGGGTTTTAACCTGCCATTTTTGGACTCTTGTTTGCTGAGGTGTTCCTGTGAGTATCTCTGTAGATCTTAGGAAGCTATTTCTTGATTTATGGCGTTGGCTTACTCACTGATATGCAAACAGAGGATGGGCTGGAGATGTCAATGTCTTGGTCCTTTCATTACTGGCTGCTACTTCCCGACGAATGTCAGGTAGTGCAATATCATCTAAACACTATAACTTCTCCAGTGTTGTAGGGCATAGGCATCCTGTGATAATACAATATGTCTCATTAAGAGCCACATCCACTGTTTTAACGTGGTGAGATGTGTTCCACACTGGGCATGAGCATTCAGCGGCAGAGTAGCAAAGTGCAAGGGCACATGTCTTCACTGTGTCTGGTTGTGATCCCCAGATTGTGCCAGTCAACTTTCATATGATATTATTTCTAACACTCACTTTTTGCTTGATATTCAAGCAGTGCTTCTTATAAAACAGAGGACAGTCCAGGGTAACTCCCAGGTATTTGGATGTGCAGCAGTGCTCCAGTGGGATTCCTTCCAAGGTCATCCTCAAAGCTGTTCTCTAGATGGTAAACACATGTCTGCATTTTAGATTGATTAGGAATTAGTGGGTTTCCCCTGTAATAAGCAGTAAGAGCACCTAAAGCTTCAGAGAGCTTCTGTTCAACCATTTCAAAGCTCGTTGCTTGAGCGGTGATGGCACGATCGTCAGCATAGATGAAACTCTCTACAACTTCTACTATGGTGAGTCAGTCCCCTCAAACCCTTCCAATAGGTTGTGTTAGTCATGGGGTTCTGTGTGTCAAGTTTGGTCCAGATCCATAATCGGTGGTTGTGGGTAAACTACAACTCCCAGAAAGAAAGGTCAGTTCCCCCCAAACCCATCCAGTAATCAAATTTCGGCATATCAGGTATGTGTGCAGAGTTTGGTCCAGATCCATCGTTGTTTGGGTTCATAGTGCATTCTGGAAGCACTGTAGGTGAACTACAACTCCCCCAAATCAAGCTGAATTTCCCTCAAAGACCTCCAGTACTTTTTTGCTGGTCACGGGGGCTCTGTGTGCCAAGTTAAGTCCAGGTCCATCATTGGTGGAGTTCAGAGTGGTCTTAGATTACGGGTGAACTTTACATCCCAGGACCTACAACTCCTATAAGTCTTCTCTAGTATGTTCAGTTCCTCTGTTTTCTATGTACCGTAGAAAAGAATAGGAAATGGTTAAGGGAGAGGCAGTGGGAGGGGTTATGCAAATTCCACACCAATGGAGAGAGTAGGAAACACTGGGATGTCTGTGGTGGAGGAAACACATGAAAATTTAGGAAGAAATGGACTCCATATTAAAGCACTCACTTGGTGGTGGGCAGTATGGTGCTTGTGGAGGCTCTTGGACATGTTCACTGGACTCACTATAAGCTGCAATGTCATTGGAGAGAAGGCCGTTGGTGTCTCCTGAATAGTGAGAGCTATAGCTCTTTGTGGTGGGAGCTTGCCTGTGAAAGTGGACACCCTAGTCACATACACACAATACATATTTTCAATTTTATTATGAGTTTAGAGGAGACCCTGGTGGTGCAGTGGGTTAAAGTGCTGAGCTGTTGATTGAAACAGGGTTCGATTCTGAGGAGCAGCGTGAGCTTTCGTTGTCAGCCCCAGCTTCTGCCAACCTAGCAGTTTGAAAATATGCAAATGTGAGTAGATCAATAGGTACTGCTCTGGGGACATAATAGAAGCCTCCCACAATGATGGTAAAACATCCGGGAAACGTTCCCTGGGCAACGTCCTTGCAGACAGCCAATTCTAGACACACCAGAAGCTACTTGCAGTTACTCAAGTCGCTCCTGTCATGAATAATAATAATAATAATAATAATAATAATAATAATGACAGAAATAAGCAGAAAGACACCATTGGTAATGTGAGGACATGGCATGGTGTGAAGAACGTGTTTATATCCAACCGAAATGCCCCAAAAGAACTATAGAAAATTCCTAAAATATCGGTTTCAATTCAGGTTGAGTTATTCAACCTCTCAGATCCCAGTGAAATATTTATGTTCAAGTTTGAGGAGCATTTCGAACTCTGCTCTACACCAAACTGGAGCAAAATTAGTGTGCCTGCTCTGAAATAACATTATTCACCCCTTCAGGAGAAATTGCTTCTCAATTTAGCATGACCGGAGTGTCAACATTTTCTCAGAAAGGAAAAAACAACAAATGTAAAATGTCACTTGGAACATTGGAAACGGCCCGATATTTGCTCACAAGTCAAACTTTATAAGCCTTGGATTTCTCTTCCTCCTGGGAAATCAAGAGCCATGCTAACTCTTCACGACGTGGCAAAGCAAGCAGCAGCCGGGAGATAAATACTGCAAATAGATGGATTCATTTGGCTCATAAACACGGTGTTAGAAGAAGGAAAACAAATTATGGATCATGCCATACAGCCTCGTATTGATGAAATCCTGACTTGGGGAAGGAGAACTCATTCATGTTATTTTATTGCGTTGGTACTCCAAAGAAGGCTGGGAGTTAGATTAATACCTGGAAGCGATTGGAATTTCATTGATACTTACACTTGCACACACTCCTCTGTACATGTTTGTGGAAATAGTGTAGTACTGTTGTTATACTGCAGTGTTTCTCCATCTGGGGGTCAGTATTTTCTGTTGGTCATGGGGGTTCTGTGTGCGAAGTTTGGCCCAATTCTATTGTTGGTGGGGTTCAGAACGCTCTTTGATTGTAGGTGAACTATAAATCCCAGCAACTACAACTCCCAAATATCTAGGTCTATTTTCCCCGAACTCCACCAGTGTTTACATTTGGGCACATTGAATATTCATGCCAAGTTTGGTCCAGATCCATCATTGTTCGACAGCACCCCCTCCACTGTGGCTGGATTCAAGCACAACATCCAAGGCGCCAAAAAGCTGGGCATCGACACAACATACCTCCTTTCTGTTCTGTCTGTCTCTGTCCTGTCTGTCCAAAATGTTATTCAATGTTTGTGATGTATGTATACTGTGGTCTGCCCTGAGGAGATAGGGCAGAATATAAAGTATTATTATTATTATTATTATTATTATTATTATTAACACAACAAGATGAGTCCACAACAGACAAGATGACTTTGCTGGCTGTTGTATTGGATCACACGTCAGACACTTCCCAAGTGTCTAGGACTGTGTGATGTATTGGTGAATAATGTGTGCAGATCCCAGTAAGGTGGCCTTCTGCAGCTGGCAGATGGTAATTTTGTCAGTGCCTATTGTGTTTAAGTGCAGGTCAAGGTCTTTAGGCACTGCACCCAGTGTGCCAATCACCACTGGGACCACCTTGACTGGCTTGTGCCAGAGTCTTTGCAGTTCGATCTTTAAATCCTCATATTGTGTCAGCTTTTCCAGTTGTTTCTCTTCAATCCTGCTGTCACCTGGGATTGCAACATCTATTATTATTATTATTATTATTATTATTATTATTATTATTATTATTCTCCTCAAACCCCTCCAGTACGTTGAGTTGGTCACGGGGGTTCTGTGTGCCAAGTTTGGTCCAGGTCCATCATCGGTGGAGGCCGATGTTGTGGGTGAACTACAACTCTCAGAAAGGAAAGTCAGGAAGTGGACACCCCAGTGTGTGGCTGGGGTGTAAGTGGGCACCCCAGCCACACACACATATATTTTCACTTTTATTATGTTTATAGATAGATTAAGCAAAGCTGAAAGATGGAGTATTGGGAGATTTCACCAATAAGAAATTAGATATCATCATCTGGAGGGTCATTGAGGTTGGCAGAATGTCCTTGGGGTTTGCGGCCATCTAGATCAGGATTAGGTTCTTGTGGGTTTTTTCGGGCTATAGGGCCATGTTCTAGAGGCATTTCTCCTGACGTTTCGCCTGTATCTATGGCAAGCATCCTCAGAGGTAGTGAGGTCTGTTGGAATTAGAAAAATGGGTTTATATATCTGTGGAACGGCTGGGGTGGGGCAAGGAGCTCTTCCCTGCTGGAGCTAGGTGTGAATGTTTCAACTGACCACCTTCATTAGCATTTGAAGGCCTGGCTGAGCCTGGGAAAATCCCCTGTTGAGAGGTTTTAAGATGTGCCTGGTTGTTTCCTCTCTGCTGTTTTGCTGTTGTAATTTTAGAGTTTTTTAATACTGGTAGCCAAATTTGGACACAGCATATTATTTGAGAACACAGAAATGCTGGACCACACCAACAACCACCATGTCAGACTACACAGAGAAGCCACTGAAATCCACAAGCATGTGGACAATTTCAACAGAAAGGAAGAGACCATGAAAATGAACAAAATCTGGCTACCAGTATTAAAAAAAACTCTAAAATTACAACAGCAAAACAGCAGAGAGGAAACAACCAGGCACATCTTAATACCTCTCAACAGGGGATTTTCCCAGGCTCAGCCAGGCCTTCAAATGCTAATGAAGGTGGTCAATTGAAACATTCACACCTAGCTCCATCAGGGAAGAGCTCCTTGCCCCACCCCAGCCATTCCACAGATATATAAACCCATTGTCCTACTTCCAACAGACCAGACCTCACTACCTCTGAGGATGCTTGCCATAGATGCAGGCGAAACGTCAGGAGAAATGCCTCTATAGCCCTATAGCCCAAAAAAACCCACAAGAACCTAGTGATTCCAGCCATGAAAGCCTTCGACAAAAGCCTTCAACAGGATTGTTATGGCCTAATCCATTGTCCACACACAAACCATCATCCTTTCCAAAATTCTTCCAAATGTTTAGATGGAAACTGTGTTCCTGCAATTTGAATCCATTGAAAATAATCTTGCCTACTGCTCAATGTGGTATATTTTCAAATACTTAAACATGACTATTAGTGGTATATACAATATTTGTTTCATATGTTTCATTCGGGTATTTGTTTCGTACCATCCATTCAGAAGACACGAAATGAAAGACCCATTTTCAGATAAAATGAAAGGCGATACGAAAGATAAAGTTGTACGGTCACCGTTGCTTTCTTTCGTTTCCGCACCGCATGGCTTTCCAGGAAGCCCTTCCACATGCCTTAGAGGAGGAGAAGGAGGAAATGTTTGAGCGAATCAGTACCCAAGAAGGCTGTGAAGTCAGCAGGGTATTTATGGGGGGACCACCCCCATAAGTTCGCATTATTGGCGTGTCCTGCTGGTGAGCTAGCTTGCTCTCTCTCCTGCAGTGTTTGCTTGGCTATCATGCCCTCTCTCGGCCTTCTTTTCTCCAAGCTAAGCATACCCAGCTCTCTAAGCCATTCTTCATAGGACTTGGCTTCCAAACCTTTGGTCATTTTGATCCCTTTTTCTGGACACATTCTAGCTTGTCCATATCCTTCTTGAATGATGGTGTCCAATATTCCAGATGAGGTCAGATCAACCTACCACCGCATCCTCTCCACCACAGCAGCTCCGAACGGAACCCTCTTTTCCTCGACAAGCCGTCCGCACCTCATTCAGATGCATACCCACTCCCCAAGCCATTAGCAAGAGTATTGATTCAGCAGTACCAGTTTGTGCATCTGCACACATTTATGTAACAGATGTCCAGAGCACTTGGAGCAGAATAGTAAAGTTATTTCAGATAAGCCAAATAATCTTTTCAGTTATCTTTGACTGAAAATATTGTATTTTCTTTTCTGGCATTCAAGAGCATTTGGGCATGAAGCACACTGCCTCATTATCGTTATCTCTACTATTATATAGGCTTTGTCAAATGTGCTACTATTTTGTTATTTTGGGAAAGTTTCCAAAATCACTTCCCAGCTGTCATATATCTTTGTTGTAGATAACCATGTGGCGATGGGACTATGGAGCTGTGGGGCTGGCGTTAAGCAATTCATCAGGAAGGAAAAGAAAAGAGGAAGAATGACATAGAGAGAAAAAGGTGGAAACAAGACCAAGTTGTCTTCTCCATTCCTTCTTACGTACGCAATTGCCATGTCGCCTTTTTGTCCATAGTAGCTGGGAGCAAGTCCAAAGCAACTTGTTCTTATGGTCCAAAGGAACCATCTTGTAAATCAAACTTCTGAGAGTATGAGGAACATAATACAAAGAAGGTGATCCCATACCTGATCCCAAACCAGGGATCAGGATTGTTGAGAAACTGCAAATCACTTCCGGTGCGAGAGAATTGGCCGTCTACAATGACATTAGCCAGGGGATACCCAGATGTTTTGATGTTTTACCATCCTTGTAGGAGGCTTCTCTCATGTCCTTGCATGGGGAGCTGGAGCTGACAGAGGGAGATCAACCCACTCTCCCCGGATTTGAACCGCTGACCTGTTGGTCAGGAGTCCTGCCGGCACAAGGGTTGAACTCATTGTGCTACTGGGCAATAGAGTGGTTTTAATATAAGCGTAATATGATCAATGTACTGTCGAAGGCGTAATATGATCATTCCTAGATGTACCAGTAACTGATCTGGGTGCTAAGTTTTGAATTACAGTAGAGTCTCACTTATCCGACCTTCGCTTATCCGACATTCCATCATATCCAACGTTCATATCCAATGCCCCCCCCCCTCCTTTCCTCCAGCATTTTCCTTCTCTACTGTACTTGGAGTGTCCAAACTTAGGACAACGGAAACAAAATAATTTTATGGTTGGGGGTCACCACAACATGAGGAATTGTATTAAGGGGTCACGGCATTAGGAAGGTTGAGAAACACTGCTATAAAGGCAGATGTTTCAGGTACAGTGGAGTCTAGTTTATCCGACCTTCGCTTATCCGACATTCTGTCTTATCTGATGCTCTTGTCCGCCGCCCCCCTTTTTCTCCAGCATTTCCCCTTCAATTAAAGGAGTGCTCCAACTCTCTCCCCATTACCAATAAGTGAAAAAGGGAAGACAAGGAAGAGGAGGAGAAGGGAGGAAAGGGAGAAAAGAGGCAGGACCGGAAGCAGAAGAGTCCTCCTTCCTTCCCTTTGTGATTTCCATGCTCCTCTTCCGCATCCGGGCACTTCCTGCTGGGCTGCTCTATCCCCAAACGGTTTCCTTGCCTTAACCCTTTGAGTCCCTGTTGTTAGTATTCTAGGCGTCTACTACCACGTTGGACAGGTAACAGTAGGAGGCTCCGTGTTATCCGACATTTTCATTTATCCAACATTCTGCCGGCCTGTTTATGTCGGATAAGCAAGACTCTATTGTACTTGGAGTGTCCGAACTTAGGACAACAGAAACCCAAAGTACTGTGCATTGCAGGTGTCCCTGCAATAATAATAATAATAATAATAATAATTATTATTATTATTATTATTATTATTGGTCATGTCAGGAGCAACTTGAGAGACCGCAAGTCACTTCTGGTGTGAGAGAACAGAAACCCAAAGTACTGTGCATTGCAGATGTCCCTGCAATTATTATTATTATTATTATTATTATTATTATTATTATTATTATTGGTCATGTCAGGAGCAACTTGAGAGACCACAAGTCACTTCTGGTGTGAGAGAATTGGCCGTCTGCTAGGAATTTGCCCAGGGGACGCCCGGATGTTTTGATGTTTTATTTATTTATTTATTTATTTATTTGATGCACTTATTAACCGCCATTCTCAGCCCATAAGAGCGACTCATGGCGGTGTACAGTACACATAAAAGACAATTACAAATAAGTCAATTACAACAACATATAAACTACAACAATTACAGACTACACTAAAAATCCGCTTCGTCTCATAGTGGAATCATAACCAGTCTCATATTCCTTGTTCCATTCCAGTCCTCTTTACTGTATTGTTTTAGCACTTAATTAAATGCCCTCTCGAACAGCCATGTCTTAAGGCTTTTTCGAAAGGACATGAGGGAGGGCGCCTGTCTGATGTGTGCAGGGAGAGTGTTCCACAGCCGGGGGGCCACCACCGAGAAGGCCCTCTCCCTCGTCCCCGCCAGACGTGCCTGTGAGGCAGGCGGGATCGAGAGAAGGGCCTCCCCAGACGATCTCAAGGTCCTCGTGGGCTCGTAGGCCAAGATGCGGTCGGAAAGGTATTTTGGGCCGGAACCGTTTAGGGCTTTGTAGGCCAAAACCAGCATCCTTGTAGGAGGCTTCTCTCATGTCCCCACATGAGGAGCTGGAGCTGACAAAGGGAGCTCATCCGTGCTCTCCCCGGATTCAAACCTGCGGCCTATCGGTCTTCAGTCCTGCAAGCACAGGGGTTTAAACCACTGTGCCACCGGGGGCTCCAATAATAATCATCATTATTATTATTATTATTATTATTATTATTATTATTTATAACCTGCCCTCTCTCCCAACAGGCCTCAGGGCGGTTTACAAAAATAACAAAAATGGCAAACATTCAATGCCCATGAGAAAATAATAAATAAACAACAATCAAAGTAAAGAAAACAAAAATACAATGAACTCAATCTAATCTATTAACAACCAAAACCTAAATTAAATAAACATAACAAGTGCAAGGAATCAAACCAATTAAAACACACTGACTTTAAAAGCATATTATATTATATGGCATCAACGGGCTAGAGTGAGTATCCGATGATGAGGTGAGAGTGTATATAAGATGCTAATTTTCCCTCTCTATATATACTAGGCTACACAAATGGGTCTTTAAAGAGCTTTTTGAAGGAGAAAGGGGGCCATTTTTAGTCCTTTAGGGAGGTGTTCCAGAGGTGGTGAGAGGCCATGGAGGCCCTCTCTCAATCCCACCAACTGAGTTTGGGAGGGGAGTGGGACCGAGATTAGGGCCTCCTCCATGGACTGCAGTGCTTGTGTTGATTTTTTGCGGAGACGCGGTTTTTCAAATAGTTTGGGCTGAACCATTTAGGACTTTATAGGTAATGATCAATACTTTGAATTTAGCCGAGAAGTGGATTGGAAGCCTGTGGGAGTCATCTTCCTATGGTACGGCGCTCCAGTTAAGAATCTGACTGACGATCTCTGAACTCGTTGCAGCTTCTGGACTATCTTCAAAGGCAGCCCCGCATAGAGAGTGTTGCAGTAGTCCAAATGGGAAGTAACCTACTATGGCCAGATCTAGCATCTCAAGGTTTGGGTGCAGTTGGTGTACAAGTTTTAATTGTACAATGGTGCTCCTGGTCACTACTGACACCTGGGGTTCCAGGGTCAGCAATGAGTCCAGGATCACCCCCAGACTGCAAACCTGTGTCTTATTTATTTATTTAGTTTACTTTTACCCCGCCCTTCTCACCCCGAAGGGGACTCAGGGCGGCTTACACATCCAAGGCACAATTCGATGCCCGTAACATACCACAGCAATAAAACAAATAACACAATTTAACAATCAACAGCAATACATTACATCTATACCCGTTAAAACCAATAAAACCAATAAAAATTTCATACAAACCGATACAAACCAATTACTCCTTATTGCCGGTCAATGTTCGCTATCTCATAGTTGAGAGTTTCCTTCCACATTTATCTGTCCTGCCGGTCCTGTTTGTCTGGTTGTCCATACCTAGTTAGCAGATTGCCTGAAGGCCTGGTCCCACAACCACGTCTTTACCCTTCTCCTGAAAGACAGGAGTGATGTCGACGCCCTGATATCCACTGGGAGTGAGTTCCACAGGTGAGGGGCCACCACTGAGAAGGCCCTGCTCCTTGTCCCCACCAGCCTCACTTGGGAAAGCGGTGGGGTTGAGAGCAGGGCCCCCTCAGATGATCTTAAATTCAGGAGGAGTGTGACCCCATCCAACACAGGTTGTAATCTAATACCCTGATCCGCCTTCCGACTGACCAGCAGTGCCTCTGTTTTGTCTGGATTTACCTTCAACTTATTAGCCCTCATCCAATCCATCACTGATGACAGGGTCAGGACGGCACCATTGGATTTTGGTGGAAAGGAGAAATAGAATTAGGTGTTGTCAACATAGATTTGACACCAAAGTCCAAAACTCCGGATGTTCTCTTCCAGCAGTTTAATGTAAATGTTGAACAGCACGGGGGACAAAATTGAACCCTGAGGAACCCCATGGGCCAACGGCCAGGGAGTCAAACAAGAGTCCTCCAGCTCTACCATCTGGGTGCGGCCCTCCAGGAAGGACACTGCAAAACAGTGCCTCCCAGTCCCATCTTGGATAGGTGACCCAGAAGGATACCATGATCAATTGTATCAAAATCCACTCAGAAGTCCAAGAGGACTAGCAGGGACACACTCCCCCTGTCTAGTTCTCTTTGTAGAACATCCACCAAGGTGATCATTGCCCTCTCTGTCTCATGGCCAGGCCTGAAACCAGATTGAGATGGATCCAGATAATTGGTTTCAACCAAGAAACTTTGGAGTTGTGAGGCCACCACCTTCTCTAGAACCTTGCCCAGGAAGGGGAGTTTTGATACTGACCAAGTGACTGAATGGCAACAAGCAGACTTTGGCTTGATCAAGACTTCCGTACATATATTCCAAAGTTGTCCTTTTGGGCTTTCTTGGTCAACACAGCAAGCCAACCATCTGTTTGCTAGAAAGCTAATTATGTCTCAGCCGTAGCTTTATTCAGCTTCGGTATGGATTGCTTGAAAGCGGCTCATGGAGACAAATGGGCAAGGGCTATTGCATTGCTCTTTTCTTCTGCTCGCTCTTCTATCTTTGCCTTATTAACAACGTATGGTGACCTTACTTGTACGCTAGTTTTTTCTCCTGTCCTCCCTCTTTTCTGCAGCACTGGAGGTGCATGCTAATTAGAAAATGCTTTGGCCAAATGGAGTAGGTTCGCCAACTCCACAGCGTGTGAGGTTAGCCTACCTGAAACTATTTCGCTGGAATGAATTACATATTTGAAATAAAGGTTAATTGTTTGCTTTCATTTGCAGCCTTTTGCTTGAACAGCTTGAAAATGATATTGTTTTGTTTATATGTTGCTTTATTTTGGAGCCTTCAGGAAAGGATTGTTGCCTTGTCACGTTGCTGGAATTTGACCGCCTCAATCATGCTACCACCGAAACCATGAAGGGACATCCAAGACGGGAAGATCATGGCAGACTAAATACGATCCCTGGGGAAGGTAACAGCACCACCGCAGTATTCTTGCCATAAAAATTAGATGGATCAGTACAACCAGTAGCACAATGCCTTAAACCCTTGTGCCAGCAAGACTGAAGACCAAAAGGTCAGAGGTTCGAATCCAGGGAGAGCGTGGATGAGCTTCCTCTGTCAGCTCCAGCTCCCCATGTGGGGACATAGAGAAGCCTCCCACCAGGATGGTAAAACATCAAAACTGAAGGTCATGACTGGGACTCTGGTGCAACTAGCTGGGAGTCAGCTGCATTAAGATCACTACTGACCAAAAGGTCATAGTTCGAAACCAACCTGGGTCAGAGAGCTTCCGACCAATTTGTGTAGCTTGCTGTCGATCTTTGCAGCCCGAAAGACAGTTGCATCTGTCAAGTAGGAAATTTAGGTACCACTTATGCAGGGAGGGTAATTTACGATGCCATAAAAATCTCCAGCAAGCATGCAAAGAATGAGAAAGTGTCACAAATGGTCGGTGAAGCAACAGCTCCCCTGGTGGCCAGAATACCCTCATGAAAAAGCTGGAATGTTAAATAGCTTCTATGTGTCTGCCTATATATGTTGTGTGTCTATGGCATTGAATGTTTGCAATGTATATGTACATTGTAATCCGCCCTGAGTCTCCTGCGGGATGAGAAGGGTGGGATTTAAATACTGTAAATAAATAATAAATAATGACAAAAGCATTTGGGTGTCCCCTTAGCACCGTCCTTGCAGACAGCCAATTCTCTCACACCAGAAGTGACTTGCAGTTTCTCAAGTCACTCCTGACGAAGGGGAAAAAAAGTACAACCAGAGATATATTGATATACCATTGGAAGATGGGACTCCCAGGTCAGAAGATGGTCAAAATACCAAAAAAAGAGAAATGATAAAGAATGCCCAAACGTTTGTCCAGTGGCACTTATTTCACATGCCAGTAAGCAATGCTCTGTGTCTGTCAATATATGTTGTGTGTCTGTAAATACTGCAAACAAATAAATAAATAAATAAATAAATAAATAAATGTTCTTTTGTTTTTTGAGGTCCATAATGTGAGCCTTCTTTCAAAAGACCTCCTCCTACTGTTCAGGAATTTGCCTCCCTCCTTCCGCCTCCCATCCAACGATCTGTCTCCTTTCTTGGGCTGACAGTTGTGGACCCGTCCAAATGTAGTATGCTTCTCAGAACTAAACATTTGTCTTCAAAATCTGATTTAAGCGGAATTTCGTAACATGCCATGGCTTACAACAGATGCATGAATACATGACAGCGCCTCAGATGACCTCTCCATTTTGGATCACGGGCTATATTTAGTCGGATATTAATGTAATTCCATTTCAGTCCAACTCGATGCAGTCTCTTCTTTGCGAAGGCCTGAGTGCTGAAACAATCGCTCCGAACGGATGGAGCCAACCCTGTGTCCTCAGACCTCTTTGCATTTTTCACATTGACCTACTTAAGTGGATTCCTCAGAAGCCATTCATTTAAAAGAAGGTCGAATGATTAAAATAATGAAAACAGCCGTGGCTCCAGAAAGGAATTCATTTCAAAATGTGTGCGGTTCTTAAGCTAAGCTCCTCTTCAAACTGGATCAAGTTTAAATCAATAGGAGCAGAGGATCTCTATTAATAATTCCACATGGTGAGAGAAAAGAGGTGGCATCACCCCAGCTGAGTCGCATATTTGCCTTCCCTTTGATTACAGGCTCGGAAAAGAAAAGACAAATGGGGGAAAGTGGATGTACATGACACAGAAACAGATGGGAATGTTTGCAAAAAGCGGACAAACATATCCAGTTAATTGCCTTTAAAATCTAAGGATGTTATCACAGGGAGTCAGCATTGACACAGGATCTCACCTTTGGAGATGGTTCCTATTGCATTATAATTCTTTGTATTTTCTCTCTCGCAATATAACGTTCACCCTAATGAAGTTCATCTTCAGAAAAGAAGATGGATTTCATTCTTTTCTGGTGGTGGCGGAGCCGTGCTGGCACAATGGGTTAAACCCTTATGCTGCTGAACTGCTGACCTGAAGGTTGGCTGAACTGCTGACCTGAAGGTTGGCAGTTTGATCCACAAGATGGGTTGTCAGCTCCAGTTCTTGTCAACCTAACAGTTCGAAAACATGTAATAGGCACCACTTCAGTGGGGAAAGGCAAAGAGACACTCTGAGCAATCTTTCCGGCCAAACTATGAGATGACAACGGCTTGAAAAATGGACTAGAGCACCTCCCCACAGCCAGAAATGAGCAGCACTGCCTCCAGAAGCTGGAATTGAAAGGAGAAGCCTCTGCCTTTGTTTGTTTGTGTTTGTGTATCTCATTTGTGTATGATTGTAAAGGCAACACTGCATTAGAGTGAGAAGCTAAACCTGAGTTCTCCTGTTCTGATTCAAGTCAAGCCTTGGTTTTGGATTTTAATGTCCTGGAAGTTTTCTATGTTCCTGTTCATGTACTTCTGTTCAAGTTTTTAGTAGTTATACCTTCTTGCTTACTTGTGATTTTTGGCTGTTCCTGAACTTTGTTACCTAGCTGTACCCGCCACATGTTGCTATGGCCAACCTTCCCTCCCTCTTTCTCTCCTCCCTTCACTCTTTCCGTCCTTTCCTCTTTTTCTTTCCCTATCTCTCATCTTTCTTCCATCTCTACCTGTTTCTTTCCTCCCTTTCTTTGCTCTTTGGTTACATCCATTCTTCCTTCCTTCCTTCCTTCCTTCCTTCCTTCCCTATCTTTCGTTCCTTCTCTCCTTCCTTGCTTCTCTTTCTTTCTTTCCTTCTTTCCCTCCCTCCTTCTCTCCTTCCTTCCTTCCCTCTTTCCCTCCTTCTCTCGTTACTTCTTGACTGTCCTTTCCATTTAATATTGTATTTATATTTTACATAAAGGTAAAGGTAGTCCCCTGACATTAAGTCCAGTCATGTCTGACTCTGGGGTGTGGTGCTCATCTCCATTTCTAAGCCGAAGAGCCAGCGTTGTCCGTAGACACCTCCAAGGTCATGTGGCCGGCATGACTGCATGGAGCGCCGTTGCCTTCCCGCCGGAGCGGTACCTTTTGATCTACTCACATTTGCATGTTTTCGAACTGCTAGGTTGGCAGAAGCTAGGGCTGACAGCGGAAGCTCACGCCGCTCCCCGGTATCAAACCTGCGACCTTTCGATCAACAAGCTCAGCAGCTCAGTGCTTTAACCCACTGCGCCACCGGGGGCTCCAGGAAAGGAAGAAGGAAGGAAGGAGGGACAGGAAGGAAGGAAGGAAAACGGGAGGGAGGGAAAGAAGGGAAGGAAGCAAAAGAAAGAAGGAGGAACAGGAAGAGAGGGAGGAAGGAAGGAGAAGGAAGGAAGGAGGGAAAGAAAGGAGGGTGTGAAGAAAGGAGGGAGAGAAGGAAATGAAGGGGAAGGAAATGAAGAAAGGGGAAGAAAGAGGAAAGGGAGGCAGGAAGGAAAAGAAGGAAAGGAAAAAGGAAGGAGGGACAGGAAGGAAGGGAAGGAGGGAAAGAAGGAAAGGAAGGAGAAGGAAAGAAGAAAAGAAAAGAAAGGGAAGGGAGGAAAGAAGGGAAGGGAGGGAAAGAAGGAAGGTCCTTCATTCCTCCTTCCCTTCCCCCTCCCCCTCCTCCTCCTCCTTCCCTTCTTCCTTGTGTGGAGCACTCCGTTGCTGCTGCCGGCACTTTCCAACAGGGAAAGGAGGAGGAGACTGCTCTCCTGACATAGGAGGGGAAGAGAAGGGGATGCATGCGGCAAGCCTCCATCTCCACTCCACTCGCTTGTGTGTGTGTGTGTGTGTGTGTGTGTGTGTGTGTGGCCATGCACCTATGCCTGGCTTTAACAGCCGGCTGTTTCCCCACGAGGAGGAGGAGGGGGCGTGGCCATGGGTCTCGGTAGACATGCAGTTTCTCCTTTGTGGACATGCAGTTTAGAAGTCCTTTCTGCTTTTTGTTTTCGTTGTTTTTTTGAGTGGAGAACATACATTGGGTTGTTAGGGACATTGTGTCCAAATTTGGTGTCAATTGCCCCAGTGGTTTCTGAGTTCTGTGAATAGCACAAACGAACATTACATTTTTATTTATATAGATTTGAACTGTTGTTTGGTTATCACCTGTTGCAATACCTTTTGGGATTATATATCTTCCTTTCTTATTTCTGCTTTTTTAATATGCTTTTTATATGTTTTACAATAAACTGTTTGCTTATATTCCTTGACTCTTATGTGGTGCTGTGGTCATAGTTGTTTCCAGGCCTAGAGTGCAATGCCTTCATTCTATTCCTAGCAAAGTTGGAGCAACTCCAAGAGATGGCTGCCCAAGCTTTGTTGGTTGGTTCTTTTGAGAAGTTCCCCATAGAATTCAACCTGAATCTTTGTTTAAACAAATAAGATAGGGTGCCGATCCAAATGAAAACCCTCAAGCTTTTTGTAGAAGGAAAAAAAATCCAGAAATAATCATAAAATAAGAGAAGAAAATGAAATATGAGAGGGTTCCTGGAGGCCTCCTCCAACAGCTTGAGCGCAAGCATGATATGCCAAGAGAAGTCATGGTTCTTGAGTCATACAATTTTGCTTTTGCTTTTGTAATTTTCTGGTTGATGAGTTCACTTCAACACATTCAGTATGAAAAGCAAGCGATATGGTTTAGCTTCGTCATCCAGGTTTTGTTTCCTTAGCAACCAGGGGATAGTTCAGCAGCAGAAGCATGCTCAAGTCCATGGACATAATTCAGGGATATTAACAAGGGAAAAGAAAAAGACAAGAAGAAGAGAAAGGGAATGCTGAATTAATAAGTCGGAGCTGGTTGAACCAAAAGCACAGACTTTTTTCATCTTGGCTATAGGCGTTAGAACAGGGACGAACACTTTGCTGCAATGCAGAAGTGATTTTGTCAACTACTAATCTTCTGCTCTCCTCTCCTCAAACCCAGAAGGTATCTCTGGAAAAACTATTGTAGGATGCACCTTGGGTCCCTCATGTTTTTTCTTGCCAGTCATGAGATTGGAGATTTTTTTTCAGATCTAGCTTTCCTGTGACCAAAGACTGTCATGTCTTGATCAATACACCTTCAAACTGCATTTGGAAGAAAGGTAGGGTACAAATCAGAAAAATAAATAATATCAAGGTTTACCACCACTTGGGTTTGATTATCTGTCTATACCAAGTATGGGGTCAAAACCAACCTTAAAAACTCTGGCATAGACACCGAGAACTGGGAAACCCTGGCTCTTGAGCGCTCCAACTGGAGGTCAGCTGTGACCAGCAGTGCTGTAGAATTATATGGAGGGCAAAAGAGAGAAACGTGCCAAGAGGAAGGCGCATCAAGCCAACCCCGACCAGGACTGCCTTCCATCTGGAAACCAATGCCCTCACTGCGGGAGAACATGCAGATTAAGCAGAGGCAATAAACTTGCAGTGTTGCATACAAAATCAAACAATGCAACAAATTTACATAGTCCTTGTAAGTAACACAGAATAAGGCTTCTTCATCTTCATTCAAATGAGAGAGCAAAACATAAACCTTGAGTAAATATCTATTCCACCATAGCAAAGAGCATTGCTGTTAGAGCATACCAGCATTACAACATCTCCTTCAGAGTAGTATATAGCTTCTCCAGCTTCTCTCCTTCAAGTAGCATATTACTTCTTCAACATATTGCTCCTCCAAACTGTATTCTAAAATCCATACAGTTATACCCCACCCGTATATGCTGGCTGACCTACATTACCAGCTGCACATAATAATTAACATGATAAGGTTTTAATTTAACACACACACACACATTTGATCCTGCTATGACTTACTGTAACAGGCTCCTTATCTGTTTCTTACTCTAGAGGAGGTACTCGGCTGGAGGGAGACACATGCGTTTTCCGGGTTTGCAGCACGCCACACACACTTTCCAAGGCAAGGAGGCATTAGGCAAGTTTTCTTACTCCAGAGGAGACGCTCGGCTGCAGGCACTCACATGTGCTTTCTGGGCCTGCTGCATGCCACATGTACTTTCCAATGCAAGGAGGCATCAGGCACGTCACGCACACACTCTTTCCAAGGCAAGGAGGCTGCTATCACAAAAAGTAGATGAGGAACTGGGATCATCTTCCACATGCTTTTGTGTTGAGCTGATTTTCGTACTGGGAGGTGGCTTCCCATTATGTGCTCCCAAAGGTAATAAATGTAATGAAAGAACGGATCAAATGAAGGAAAACAGTTCCATGCACAACACTAACAAATATACAATCAGGATTCACAGATCCGCTTTCAGCTTGCAAACAATCAGAATCATTAATTAGTCATATGCAACACAGCCAGATACTCCCAGAGAGTCATACAGGAGAGAGAAAGATGGATTCTTTCATCCTCCTTATATAGCCACCTGCTGATAAGTCGTCATTAAGGAACACTGGCTGATGCAATCATCATTATCATCATCATCTTTATTTGTACCCCGCTACCATCTCCCCAAGGGACTCTGTGCGGCTTACATGAGGCCAAGCCCAAAGTACATCAAACAAAACATCAATAAACACAATAAGAGTAGTAGAGTTGCATGTCATCTGCATAGAGATGACACCCAACTCCAAAACTCCGGATGACCTCTCCCAGCGGTTTCATGTAGATGTTGAAAAGCATGGGGGACAGAATGGAACCTTGCGGGACCCCACAGGTCTAAGGCCAGGGGTCCGAGCAGGCGTCTCCCAGCTTCACCATCTTGGAACGACCCTCCAGGAAGGACCGGAGCCATGACAGAGCCGTGCCTCCAAGGCCCATCCCGGAGAGTCGTCCCAGAAAGATACCATGGTCGATGGTATCGAAAGCCGCTGAGATATCCAGGAGAACCAGAAGGGTCACACTCCCCCTGTCCAGTTCCCTGCGGAGGTCATCCACCAAGGTGACCAAAGCCGTCTCAGTGCCATGACCAGGCCTGAAACCAAACTGTGACTGGTCCAGGTAGTTGATGTCATCAAGGAAACCCTGGAGCTGAGAGGCAACCACCCGCTCCAGCACCTTGCCCAGAAACAGGAGGTTGGAGATTGGTCTGTAGTTACTCAAGACTATGGAGTCAAGGGAGGCTTTTTTCAGGAGTGGTCTAACCATAGCCTGTTTCAACCCAGATGGTGCTCCATGCAGTTATGTTCATGGTGCCATGACCTTGGAGGTGTCTACGGATAATGTCACAAGAAAATGGGAAAAATCATCAAAGTGGAATTCAAAGGAAAAGTCAACATGTGTAGGAGGGAGAAAACTGTCAATTGCATGAATGAAGAGAGGTCCAATTCTGAAGGCTCTCATCTTGGGATGTATCTATGAGAGTGCAACTGTCGTGGAATAGCAGTTTCGTGTGATAAAGTCCTATACGTGTAATCGGGTTTGGCATGGCAATACATCACCAAGAATTATTCCACTGAGAGTCTTTCCTAGTTGGGGATAAAAGAGTTTCTGCTGGGTGTATGTGTGATCACCTGTCTGCAAGCAAACAGACAAACGTTTCGGGATAAATCCTTAAGGGGATTGTCCTTGTCACTTCCCTTGTCACCTAGCTTGAGGAAGGAGGGAAAAAAAATCTTTAATACACATTTAATTAACAGCTAATGAAGTAAAATCCTTGTAAATGTAGAAATTGTGACATCAGCAGGCGGGATTCTCCTCATCTCCCTCTCTCCTCCTCGCTACTCCCAAGATGGCTGTTTTCCTTTTATTTTATACACATCTCAGCTTTTTTCATTTGTTTTTGATGCTAAAATTGTGTACTTTTTTTAAAAAATAAAATAAAACTTAAGGAATCCCAGTAGAACAGGAACGTGGGATACAAGGATGTGCAGAAATATAATTGTGGGCCCATGGACCGACAAAGCAATGCCGTTTCACAATTGTAGAGAAGTGTGATATCAAAGGTGCTTATCCTTGTAAGTAATTAAAGGTAAAGTTTCCCCCTGATATTAAGTCCAGTTGTGTCTGACGCTGGGGGGCGGTTCTCATCTCTATTTCTAAGTCGAAGAGCCGGCGTTGTCCGTAGACACCTCCAAGGTCATGTGGCTGGCATGACTGCTTGGAGTGCTGTTACCTATTGGTCTACTCACATTTGCATGTTTTCTAACTGCTAGGTTGGCAGAAGCTGGGGCTAACAGTGGGAGCTCACCCTGCTCCCCGGATTTGAACCTGCAACCTTTTGGTCAGCAAGTTCACCAGTTCAGCGCTTTAACCCTCTGTGCCACTGGGGACTCCAGCCTAGTAAGTAGATAGAGGTAATTCATCATTTTTTTTTCAACTTTGGCTCCTGGAGGTTGCTCGATTTCAGCCACAGGGGGGAGCTGTCGCTTCATCCACTATGATGCCAAGCCTTTGATCAAAGTAATGGGTCACTCACAAACACAAAAGACATTCATAAAACGTATGGGATTTAATAGCCCCTCTTTGTTCTGTCCCTCGATGGGATGAAGGTTATTCATCCAACTGTACTTTGCAATCCGTTGTCTCTCGGACTAGCCTGCCCCACATCAGCCACTGGGGAATGGGAATCTGCATTGGAAGTGAGGAATGCTCTCCCATTGGCTGGCATGCGCCACGGTCCCACTTCTGTAGGGAATCCTCCCTCAGCTGTTCATGACATCATCAGAGCTTAGCCAATCATGGTGAAGCTTGCTCCAACTTGGGCAGAAGCGGGAATTTCAAAGGGTTTCTATATGTTTTGGATTTTATGGGATCTCAGCTTACTTTGGCAGACTACTGTGTGCTGGCATCACTTTAGCTGACCTGAATAAAATACCTCGGTGGCTTCTTCTTTAACGTGGTGAGATTTATTTGGGAACATGGGATAGCTTCTTTGTCTCGCCGGGTACACGGATCCTGCGGACGGTACCGGTATCCACTTATCAGTATCCACACTTTAGGTTTCACTATCTGCGGCCTGGATCTCACTATCCACAGTTGCTTTAAATTGCTCTATTTCAGTGTTCTTTGTTGATTTCTAAAAGGAAAAACCTTTTGCTTTATAGATTTTCTCTCTAAAATGTGTGCAAGGGGAGATTAGTTAACAGAGAGTTTTGTTTACATCTGCGGACATAAGCAAAAGCTTTAGCAAAATTTAGTAGAGCTTGCGCCCGCTGTTTAACAATCGGACATGAGAAAGAGGGTCTTCTTGGGATGCATCTACACTGCAGAATGAATGCAGTAAAAAGCATTTATTGTACTACACATTCCACTGGAGCTTTGCGTCTCACAGGGTGTTGCAGCACTGCTAGCTAGAATCAGTATTGCTATATTAATTTATGAAAGAGCCATTTCCTGGGGAAGAGATCACCCTCCTGAAATGGCTCACCCCTCACCTTCCTCCTTCCTTTCCAAATGAGCCAATAATCTCAAGAATTACCTTGCAGTTTAGAGGAGAGAGATCATTTCTCACTGAATGCACACAGCTGACATGGTCTGTCAACAGGACGGGATTGCTACACCTCAATTTATGGTGGTTTCATATCTTGGCAATCAATCTTGGTGTCAGGCCCTATTTTTAAGTGTTTTACACAAGTGAGGAATAAAATTATGTCTCTGTCATTCAGGACGGATCTGAGAAACAGGCAAGGAGATGCAGGAGGGGGGAGTTATTACATAGATGATTTGGGGGAGAGGAAACATACACATGAATCTACATAAATAAAAATGTAATGTTCGTTTGTAGGATCAACATAACTCAAAAACCACTGGACGAATTGACACCAAATTTGGACACAAGACACTTAACAACCCAATGTATGTCCTTCACTCAAAAAAGGAAGAGAGGTCCCCAAATGATGGCATATGCAGGAGACAAGATGGAACTGTCCCCTGGCCCCCTCTCTCTTCACTCTGGCCCAGAGCAGTGGTTGGTGCTGGGGGAGGGTCCCCCAACTGATGACAAATGCAGGAGACAAGATGGAACTGTCCCCTGGCCCCCTCTCTCTTCACTCTGGGCCAGAGTATTGATGATGGTTTATTAGCTAGTAATGGAAATGTGTAATTTAACTGTTTTGCATATTAATTATTGCTGTTTTTATTGTCTTTACTGTTTGCTGTCTGGAAACCGCTGTGAGTCGCCCTCGGGCTTGAGATACAGCGATATACAAGAATAGTAAATAAATAAATAAATAAATAATAGCAGTTAGTGCTGGGAGGAGCGGTTCCCAACTGATGACATATGCAGGAGACAAGATGGAACTGTCCCCTGGCCCCCTCTCTCTTTATATGCAGGAGACAAGATGGAACTGTCCCTTGGCCCCCTCTCTCTTTACTCTGGCCCAGAGCAGCAGTTGGTGCTGGGGGGAGGGGTCCCCAGCTGATGACATATGCAGGAGACAAGATGGAACTGTTCCCTGGCCCCCTCTCTCTTTACTCTGGCCCAGAGTATCGGTTGGTGCTGGGGGGAGGGGTCCCCAACTGATGACATATGCAGGAGATAAGATGGAACTGTCCCCTCCCCCCCTTCACTCTGGGCCAGAGCAACGGTTGGTGCTGGAGAGAGGAGTCCCCAACTGATGACATATGCAGAAGACAAGATAGAACTGTCTCGTGGCCCCCTCTCTCTTCACTCTGGGCCAGAGCAGCAGTTGGTGCTGGGGAGAGGAGTCCCCAACTGATGACATATGCAGGAGACAAGATGGAACTGTCCCCTGGCCTCCTCTCTCTTCATTCTGGCCCAGAGCAGCGGTTGGTGCTGGGGAGAGGAGTCCTCAACTGATGACATATGCAGGAGACAAGATGGAACTATCCCCTGGCCCCCTCTCTCTTCACTCTGGCCCAGAGCAGTGTTTGGTGCTAGGAGGAGAGGCCCCCAACTGACATATGCAGGAGACCAGATGGAACTACTAGTATATACCCTAGTAGGGATATAAATTCCATCACCCCCCCCCCCTTACTTGCAATGTAGTGAGATATATATTTCCCCTCTTTGACTAATATGTCATCAACCTTTATATGCACATATACACACAACCTGAAACCAACCTTTGACTTCAAGGTGTCACTTCCACATTCCTGCCTTTGCAGCTGATCCCGTGTGGATTTGCTTGGCGAATACCTCTAGCTGAGTCATTCACTCTCTGCTGCTTTAAATAGCCACTGCCATGGCTCTACGGCAGAAATATGCCAATAGCAAGCTATCCACCGAACTCAAGGGGAGGAAAACCATATTTTTAATCCATTTAGTAACACGAAGAGCAAAAGGATTATGGTGTTTTAAAATCCTTTTTGTAAGTAGGTCTCAAGTCTTTGGAGGTGCTGTGTCATCTCAGGATATGTTTAGGGGTGCGGACAGGATTTATGTGTTAGGAAAAGAACGCAGCGGTTTGCCAGGTGGGAGTCCAGTCTTGGAATACCTGCCCATCTTGCACACAAAGAAATATTGGCGGGTGAGTGCTCTCGAGGGTCAAGCAACCATGCCATCAGCACTGCAGCTAACTAGGGTTTAAGAATAGTCCGGTGAAATGCTCATTTCATCAGCTGAACTCTCTTCAATGTGGCCTATAAAAACTTATCCCTAGAGCCTGGGCAAGGAGGATGCAGTAAGAGTTGTGAGCTAGATCCTCAGGACTTTATAGCACGAAACTGACAATCCACAGCACACTTCCCTAATCTGAGTTTGGAGATATTTTAACCAGTTCTGGAGAGGGTTGCACTCTCCCTAAAAACTCTCCATGGAGTCAAGAGCATGGGTATAAATCCATAAGCATGATAAACAGGAAATGAAACATGCAGAATAATCACAGGATGTCTTAAACCTACACTCGTTGATAAACTCTACAAGCTAGCTAGCATTGCACCCCCCCCCCCCAATGTGCAACGGGAAGTTGCTGCTAAATGTGAGAGAAATAAGGTTGAACACAGTGAAAGTACTTCTGGACCTGTCTCTATCCAGATAGATGTGATAGTAAGGAGTGCTTACCAGCTTAGGTTGGTATGCCAGCTGTGTACCTTCCAAGAATCGGAAGACCTAAAAATAGTTGTGTATGTGCTGGCCACCTGAAGGCTAGACTTCTGCAATATGCTGTACATTAGGCTAACTTTGGACCAAGTCTGGAAATTCCAATTAATCCAAAACATGGCAGCTAGATTAGTTACGGGTACATCTAGGAGTGAGCATATCACACATAAAATAAAATCACTTCACTGACTGCCAATTAGATTCCAGGCAAAGCGCCGTTTGTTATGATCTTTAAAGCCCTACATGGTTTGGATCCAGGATACCTGAAGGATCACCTTCTCCTATATAATTGCACCATATACTCAAATCCTTTTGAGGACACCCAACCAGCCAGAACCTGACTAGCAACTGTCACCCAGAGGATGTTTTCATTGACGACCCCGAGATTGTGGAACGACCTGCTCAAAGAGCTCCTACAGCTGGTGCTGATTAGATGGATAGCTCTGGACTGGGATCTCAGCTGCTGCCTGAGTAAAGAGCGTTTTTGAGATAACCTAAGAGACCTTCAAAGCCCCACCCATTGTAACTAATGCCCTGGGGGCTTGGGGATGTTTAACCCTTCTGAAGCTTGCCACAATATTCTTCATTCACTGGGACTTACACAGACTGCTGTGAAGTATTTGCTAATGCACTCTAGCCCTGGAAAACCTTTTCACTCAGCACCGCATAGAGTTCAATAGTTGCTAACTACAGCATTTTATTTACAAAAAAGCATATACAAAAGGGGAAAATGGGCATTTCCCAAAAAGCAATCATTGTTAGAGTCTTTAGATCCACCCCTTTTCCCAGGGTTTTGGAGGCAAAGGAGGACCTTTGTTCAGTCTCACTGTTTGAAGCCTAACTGCAGGACATGTGGGTTTCTCTATCCCACCTGCACAAAGGCTTCACTTCTCACAGCTCTGCCAGGTGGAGTAAAGAGATAGTCCCACAGCTTTTGCTGGGGAAAACAGCCCGCCTTTGCTGGGGCAACAGTTCCTACAGCCTTCGTGGAGTAGACTATTTTTTGAAAACACTTTCAGCTTGGCAGATCTACAGCAACCATTGTCTGGTAAGGGACCACTTCGGCTATCCATAAAGTAGCTTGGAGCTGGGAATAGGGGCCTCACGCCAGCAAGGTAAAGAAAGATTGCCCAGGGAGGGGTCAGAAGATTTCCCTAAGGAAGAAAGGAACAGTTTACCACCAGCTGCCTGCCTTGATAGCAGATTGAGGAAGCTACCGGTTTTCCAAGGTTATAAAGCATTTAATTCATTTATTTGAAGATTTAAGCCCAAATAAAGAACTTTGTTGAACTTATTTTGAGCCACGATAGAACTTTGTGTTGGGAAATCTAAGGGGCCCTTCAGCCGAGGCACCCCGGCGTCCCTTGAGCATACAGAAAGCACGTCCTGTAAACAGACATTATTTCAGGTCCAACTTGCGACAGCACAGTTGCCCCCCCCCCCCCCCGCACCAACTGCCGCTCTGAGCCAAAATTCAGAGAGAGAGAGTCAGGGGACAGTTCCATCTTGTCTCTTCATATATCAACAGTTGGGGACCCCTCCCAACTGCCACTCTTGGTCAGAATGAAGAGGGGGTGCAGGGGGCAGTTCCATCTTGTCTCCTGCATATGTCATCAGTTGGGGAACCCTACCACCAGCACCAACTGCCGCTCTGGGCTAGAGTAAAGAGAGAGGGGGCCAGGGGACAGTTCCATCTTGTCTCCTGCATATGTCATCAGTTGGGGACCCCTCCCCCCAGTACCAACTGCCGCTCTGGGCCAGAGTGAAGAGAAAGGGGCCAGGGGACAGTTCTATCTTGTCTCCTGCATATGTCATCAGTTGGGGACCCCTCCCCCCAGTACCAACTGCCGCTCTGGGCCAGAGTGAAGAGAGAGGGGGCCAGGGGACAGTTCCATCTTGTCTCCTGCATATGTCATCAGTTGGGGACTCCTCTCCACAGCACCAACTGCCGCTTTGGGCAAGAGTGAAGAGAGGGGGGGCAGGGGACAGTTCCATCTTGTCTCCTGCATATGTCATCAGTTGGGGACTCCTCTCCCCAGCACCAACTGCCACTCTGGGCCAGAGTGAAGAGAGAGGGGCCAGGGGACAGTTCCATCTTGTCTCCTGCATATGTCATCAGTTGGGGACACCTACCATCAGTACCAACTGCCACTCTGGGCCAGAGTGAAGAGAGAGGGGCCAGGGGACAGTTCCATCTTGTCTCTTGCATATGTCTTCAATTGGGGACCCCTCCTGTTACTGATATTGTACTATGGTAATAATATTATATATTGTATGTATATATATTTTGTAAGCCATTCTGAGTCCCCTTCGGGGTGAGATGGGCGGCATATAAACGTTATAAATAAATAAATTGGCTTGCCCCATGTTAAAGCACATTAGCTTGTGTGCATCAGTTGGATGCGCTAGGCAAATGCGTTTCCTACACTGCATTATAAGACAGTATAGATGCCTAAGACTCCTAGATTCCAGATTGATAGACAGATTCAGATAATGTTCTGCAAAACATCTTTTGGGGGTGAAGCAGGAGAATTCAGGAGGAGTTGGGCTTGATCTCAAAGTATCCACATGGGGGAAAATATTGTATGAGAAATGTTGGCTGTGCTTTAGTGGATTTCAAACAACTAGCAGACCTAGCAGCTTGTGTACAATACATCTTGATTTTTTGCTCTGTCTGCCTTGCTAATCCTTTTTTCCAGCAAGTAACTACATTTCCCTTTTCATTTGTATTCATTATGTTGATGTGGAAAGAGAGAGAAAAGAAGAAAAACAACCTTTGCATTTGTGTTAAGCAAGAGGATAAAAATCCGCAATGTGTAAAAGGAAGGAAGGAAGAAAAGGAACCTCGAGGATAATAAGAACCTCACTGTTGGGAAACCTCACACTTCTCAGCAAAGGCTGCCAAAATACCTCTGTTATGCAAAGACTGCGGGCAACAGATTATAACAACGAGTCCCACTGACGCATGTTGCATTGTCACCTGCACAATTCAATGGCAAAGGATGATAAAGGAAGTCCCAAAATGTTAGCAGGTGAGCCATTTTGAATAAATGTCCCCTAGCTGGCTTCACACCTGCAAAGGATGTTGTCGTTGTGCAATTAGATATCTGTCCTTCCAGATTTTTCATGGATTATGCCGTTTTTAATGACAGGATATGCGGAGAATTACCCATTGTCCCATGGCTGATTTTATTTCCAGATGTTGCACAGAATGGTACGCTGGAATATTCTGTACTTTTTAGTCCCTTCTCATTTAAGGATGCCTGGGAAAATGCCGTTTGGGAACACTTAACGTGCACTGGTTCGATCCTATGGAATCATGGGCGTTTTGCAAGATCTTTAGTAGGGCTGGGCGGTTTCGTTTCGTAATTTCGTAATTCGTTAAAAATTCGTTATTTTTTTTGTTACGAAGCGATAACGAACCATTCAGGAGCATCTAAAAACGAAACGAATTTTTCAATTCGTTTCGTAATTGCTTCATATTTGTTTCGTATTCGTTTCGAAATCGTTTCGTTATTATTTCCGCATGTCTGGGGCAAGTTTTATAGCTGTTGTTTGTTTAATCAGTGAAAAAAAATTATAAATATCACACCAACAGTCAACAACAGAGGGAGAGGGAAGCTTCAGAAGTTCCCCCTGTCCCATATGGAGGTTTTTTAGCGTATTGCGCGGTCGCGTCCGCCATTAACGAATCGATTCGTATTCGTTTCGTATTGTTTCGAAATTTTATGAAATTTCGTAAATATCGAACTTTTTTAAAGAAAAATTTCGGAATTCTTTTAAATATCGAAACGCAAAAACCCCCAAAAAACGAATCGAGTTTAGAAACAAATTTTTCCATGGTTGCCCAGCCCTAATCTTTAGCCTTCTCTGCCAAAGAGTGCTAGTGCCTCACCAGACTACAAATCCCAGGAGTCCATATCAATGAGCCATGGCAGTTAAAGTGAGGTCAAACTGCATTAATTATACAGTGTAGATGTCCATCAATTAGGGTTCTGTGCAGATTCTGTTTCCTTCAGTACCTGTGGCACCTCTGGCACCTCCAGCAACTTTGGGAGCATGTAACGGGAAGTGGGGCCCCGGCGCGAAAACCCACTCAACACGAAAGCAAGTGGGAGCTGATCACTGACTCTCCTTCTGCCAGTGCGGGTCAGAGCAATTCCGACCAATTTTGTGTAGCTTGCTGTCGACCTTTGCAGCCCGAAAGACAGTTGCATCTGTCAAGTAGGAAATTTAGGGGAGGAAAATTTAACTAATTTACGAGGCCATAAAAATCTCCAGCAAGCATGCAAAGAATGAGGAAGTACTTCATCAGTGTCACAAATGGACGGTGAAGGGACAGCTCCGCTGGTGGCCAGAATACCCTCATTAAAAAGCTGGAATGTTAAATTGCCTCTGTGTCTGTCTATATATGTTGTGTGTCTATGGCATTGAATCTTTGCCATGTATATGTACATTGTAATCCGCCCTGAGTCCCCTGCGGGGTGAGAAAGGCGGAATATAAATCCTGTAAATAAATAAATAAATTTCGTGAGCATGTGAGGCTCTATGCCACCTTGTCTGGTGTTAATTTAAGCTTGAATTAAAAACTTAATATACAGTGTCATAGAATCCATTTTGGTAACTGATGGTTAACACTTCTTCTCCCCCCCCCCCCTTTTTTTTTCTGGTATTAAAGTGGCTATAAAGACGGTTCAATTTCCCCCTTTTTTGGAAATTGAAGGGTCTCAAGGAGAAAGCAACCCTAACAGTGATGCCGGATGACACTTAGTCAATGAGCGGAAGGGGGAATAAAGGGAGGAGAAGGGAATCCAAGTGGTGTTCTGTCTGTCTCCTGGCTTTCTCGAGCACTAAATTACAGAATTAATAGGCTTTTAGGAGAGACTGACGCAAAGTTACTGTGGAAAAGACAATTAAATGTGGAAAGCTAGTGTTTTCACCACATTTAATTTTAAACGGGATGCTTCAAGACTCTATAAATCTCTTTCTTATTTCATCAGCGCCTCTTACCCCTTCCATAACAGGTATTAAAAATGTCAGGCATGAAGGAAAAAGATTTTAAGGTCTTACACCCTGCATGCAAAGATTTGTCTTGCTGCCATTTCTCTTGTCGGCATGGTAAGAGCGGACAGAGCGGCACAATTTTGGGATTTCATTTTTTTTTTTTTACTTGACTACCTGATGAAGTCTTAAAATTATGCACAAGGTCAATCTAAGGGAGGAACCTTCTTTCTTCTGGAATAAGGAGGCTTGACATCACCCAGTGCAATTGATGGTAGGCTTGTGCATTCGGGGTAAATGCACAAGCCTACCACTCTGGTCACATCCCGCCTTGACTACTGCAACGCTCTCTACGTGAGGCTGCCCTTGAAGACGGCCCGGAAGCTCCAGCTAGTCCAGCGAGCGGCAGCCATGTTACTAACAGGAGCGGGACGCAGGGAGCATACAACGCCCTTGTTGTACCAGCTCCACTGGCTGCCGATCTGCTACCGGGCCCAATTCAAGGTGCTGGTGTTGGCCTACAAAGCCCTAAACGGTTCCGGCCCAAAATACCTGTCTGACCGCATCTCGGCCTATGACCCCATGAGGACTTTGAGATCGTCCGGGGAGGCCCTTCTCTCGATCCCGCCTGCCTCACAGGCATGTCTGGCGGGGACGAGGGACAGGGCCTTCTCGGTGGTGGCCCCCCGGCTGTGGAACACCCTTCCTGTGGACATCAGACTGGCGCCCTCCCTTATGACATTCCGCAAGAGACTAAAGACGTGGTTGTTTGAGAAGGCGTTTGAGTAAGTGCTGCAACAATTGGCAATGACGATTGGAACGGAACATGGATAACGAGATTTGGATTGTGATTCAACGATGAGACGTCGCGAATGACTTAGTGTAATTGTATTATTGATAGTGATGCTGTTTAATGTTGTTTTTGATATTGCTTATGTCGTAAATTGTGCCTGATTTTACATGTTGTACACCGCCGTGAGTCGCCCCAGGGCTGAGAACGGCGGTCTACAAGTGCAGTAAATAAATAATAAATAAATAAATAAACCTTGACCTATTTAGTGTCTCGGCTGTCAGTCTATTTTTTGGGAGCCTCCCAAAATCAGGAGGGCAGATATCTGTTTTCATTCTGGGGTGCCAAAAGATCAGTTATCTATCAGTCCATTATTGGGGGGGGGGCTTCCCAGGCTTCCCTTCCTGTTATTTTAGGCATTTAAGATGTTTTACTCTAGAGGAGAGGTGCTTGGCTGCAGGAAGGCATATTCTGTAAAGAGGCTTCTCACCTGTTTCTACTCTAGAGAAGAGGCGTTTGGCTGCAGGCAAGGGACTGTTGCACAGCTACCTGGGAATCAGCTGTATTAAGATCACTACTGACCAAAAGGTCATGAGTTCAAAGCCAGCCTGGGTTGGAGTGAGCTTCCGACCAATTTGTGTAGCTTGCAGCCCAAAAGACAGTTGCATCTGTCAAGTAAGAAATTTAGGTACCGCTTATGCGAGGAGGCTAATTTACGGCGCCATAAAAATCTCCAGCAAGCATGCAAAGAATGAGGACGTACTTCATCAGTGTCACAAATGGAGGGTGAAGCAACAGCTCCCCTGGTGACCAGAATACCCTCATGAAAAAGCTGGAATGTTAAATAGCCTCTGCGTGTCTGTCTATATATGTTGTGCGTCTATGGCATTTAATGTTTGCCATGTATACGTACATTGTAATCCGCCCCGAGTCCCCTGCGGGGTGAGAAGGGTAGAATATAAATACTGTAAATAAATAAACAAATAAACAAATAAATATTACCACTGCCTTAAGTCTTTCTTTCAGTTGTCATCATGGGCTTAAATGGTGGTTATATTGAACTTCGCATCTTTCTAAGCCATTTAGGAATGATGAGCAAGGAAGCGCTTTCTGCATTTCTCTACCATTGCCCCCCCCCCCCCTTCTATCTTTCACTCCAACCAAAGCTCTTGTAAAATCAGTCAGTAGCTAAAAGCATTGCAATCTTCGGGGAACACTAAGCCTGTGAAACGTATCCTTTGCGCTGTTGATTTCTGGATGACATTTCAGAGCAAAGGGAATCTCAAGGAATTTTCTGAGCTCTTGATGGAGTTCTTAAGATGGAAACCCACACAGATCTTTCTTTCTTTCAACTTTATTACACCAATGAGGCAAATTGGCATCAAAGAAGGATGGTCCCTATCACATGATGCCATGCACATGCCCAGGATAGTAAGACTATGGACTGGCTGATCAGCATAGTTGTGTGAATATGCAAATATTGTTGGAGATCAGCTGAGACTTCTAAGGCTGATGAATTTAGAGAGGATAGTGGGATTGCCTATGGGATTTCCTGGGGTTCGAAGTGATGAAGATTCAAGTCAGGGGAATGATGCTTCTCTCTGTGAGAAATCTGATTCAGAAAATGCAGAGCTTCAAGGTCAGTCAGAGGAGCCAGAAACTGCAACATTAGATAAGGAGTTGGGTGAAGAGATAAGTGATACAGAAGGCTCTTAGGAGAATACACCTGAAGTTACAGGGATCAACAAAGTCAGGGGAATGATACTTCTCTCTGTGAGAAATCTGACTCAGAAAGTGCAGGGTTTCAAGGTCAGTCAGAGGAGCCGGAAACAGCAACATTAGATAAGGAGTCGGGCAAAGAGATAAGTAATATAGAAGGTTCTCAGGAGAAAACACCTGAAGTTACGGAGATCAACAAAGTCAGGGGAAGGATACTTCTCTCTGTGAGAAATCTGACTCAGAAAGTGCAGGGTTTCAAGGTCAGTCAGAGGAGCCAGAAACCACAACATTAGATAAGGAGTCGGGCAAAGAGATAAGTAATATAGAAGTTTCTCAGGAGAAAACTCCTGAAGTTACGGAGATCAACAAAGTCAGGGGAACGATACTTCTCTCTGTGAGAAATCTGACTCAGAAAGTGCAGGGTTTCAAGGTCAGTCAGAGGAGCCAGAAATTGCAACATTAGATAAGGAGTTGGGCAAAGAGATAAGTAATATAGAAGGCTCTCAGGAGAAAAAACCTGAAGTTACAGAGATCAACAAAGTCAGGGGAATGATACTTCTCTCTGTGAGAAATCTCTCAGAAAGTGCAGGGTTTCAATGTCAGTCAGAGGAGCCAGAAACTGCAACATTAGATAAGGAGTCGGGCAAAGAGATAAGTAATATAGAAGGTTCTCAGGAGAAAAAACCTGAAGTTACGGAGATCAACAAAGTCAGGGGAACTATACTTCTCTCTGTGAGAATCTGACTCAGAAAGTGCAGGGTTTCAAGGTCAGTCAGAGGAGCCAGAAACTGCAACATTTAAAAAAACATCCAATCCAAGCATCTCTGACAGATGACCATCCAGCCTCTGCTTAAAAACCTGCAGTGAAGGAAACTCCACCACACTCCGAGACAGCACATTTCTTCTTAATGCATTTAAAAGAGTTTTCTAAGAACTAGTAAAATTCTCGGTTTTACAAACACCGAATTACTTTTCATCTTCCTGCCTCTTTCATCTACTGGATACTACTCAGAATTCAGGTCAAAACAACAGTGCTCTGGCTGCCATTGCCTTGGCTTTGCTGAGGGTTTAGGAAACTTAAGGGAAAGCAACTGAGCACTAAAGGAGTTGTATAATGTTGATACTCTGAAGTCTGTGAGCTTCCACTCTTCTGTTAAAGAGAAGTGCTTTTAATATTTACTTTGGATGAGATTATATTGTTTCGGCATGAATAGGTCAAGTTCAGACTCAAACTGCTTTTGCGGATCTTGACAGGGTTGCAAACTATTAAATCTACTGCAAGGAGGGCATTCCAAACTTTAATATACTTGAAATAATATATTTAGCAATATTGAGGTGATTCCACTGGGAATACTGGGGTATACAGGAGTACTATTGCAGAACCATGGTTTGGTGTATTGGCACCATTGCACAAATGAAAAAAATGTAATAACAAATGTATCTATTGCAGTATGTATAATAATAATAATAATAATAATAATAATAATAATATACTTCATTTATATTCCACTCTATCTCCCCAAGGGGATTTTGAGTGGATTACAGAATACATATATGGCAAACGTTCAATGTCGTTATACAATTAACAAAGACAGACAGTACATAGACAGAGGCAAGGCTTCTCTCTTTCTCATCTCCAGCATCTGTAGGTTGTACCCGACTCAGCCATGGAGAGGCGTTGTTGTTCCATCTTGTCCATGGATGCATTCCTGATAGAATTGCCGGTATGTTGTCAAGAGCGCCTTTTACCTCCCTGCCAGAGTAGTATCTATTTATCTACTCACATTGCTATTTTACAACTGCTAGATGTCACGTTGCCAGGGCTCTTCTGTTATTTTCAGCAGAGGTGAATCAAACAAAAACCCAGTTTGATATAAAACAGTTTAATTAAAACAGCACTTTCTTGCTGGCTGTTTTAATAGACCAAAATATAAAACATAAAGATAGCACTCAGCCACAGAATAAGCAAAAACTGATAGCAAAAGCTACACCGTAGTCAAAGGGTCCAGTCCAGTGGTCAAACGTCGAGAGATCAATAAACAAAGTCCAGGGATCAAGAGTCTATACCGTAGTCAAAAGCCAATCCAAAGGTTCAAGGTTCCAGGGTTCCAAGATTACAGGAGACAGGTCAGAATACTGAAAATCCAACAGAACTGGGGGGAAAACCAGCAGCATCCACCACCAAAATATGACAATACTTTTCTCCCAAAGATCACTTCCGAGGCTCGCTCCTTATATCCAGAAACACCCAGCTGCAACCTATCTCTTGCATACCTCCACTCTTAATTGCTTTCACCCATGAACTCTTACTTACAGATTACTAAACCCTTTAGAACTAATACTTACATTAACACTTCCATCACCAAGCACCATGAACTGCAGAACATATGACACTAGGTAAGAAATAGCTAGATGGCGGGAGCTCACCCCAACCCACAGCTTGAACTGCCAACCTTCTGGTCGGCAAGATTTTCTGTAGCTGGCTGTTTAACCCGCTGTGCTAACTGCAGCCACTCCCTATGATCATAGAACTGCTGTGGGTGGAATAGCAGATTTGTGCAATAAAGTCCTACAATTACAGGGAGAAATGCACCTACTGATTGATTGATTGATTGTTTGTTTGTTTGTTTGTTGCCAGAAAATGTATCTGGTGTCCAGCTGGAGCGCTCAAGGGCCAGGGCTTCCCGGTTCTCAATGTCGATGCCACAGTTTTTAAGTTTGGCTTTGAGCCCATCATTAAATCTCTTTTCCTTTGCCCACCGACATTCCGTTTTCCGTTCTTGAGTTTGGAGTAAAGCAATTGCTTTGGGAGATGGTGGTCAGGCATCTGGACAACATGGCCAGTCCAGCAGAGTTGATGGCGGAAGACCATCACTTCAATGCTGGTGGTCTTTGCTTCTTCCAGCACGCTGGCATTTGTCCGCTTGTCTTCCCAAGAAATTTGCAGGATTTTCCGGAGGCAGCGCTGATGGAATCTTTCCAGGAGTTGCATGTGATGTCTGTAGACAGTCCATGTCTCACAGGCATATAGCAGGTTTGGGAGGACAATAGCTTTATAAACAAGCACCTTGGAATCCTTATGGATGTCCCGGTCTTCAAACACTCTCTGCTTCATTTGGAAAAAACTGCACTCACAGAGCTCAGGCCATGTCAATGTTGACTTTTGTGGAGAGGTGGCTGCCAAGGTAGTGAAAATGGTCAACATTCTGATCTGCAGGATCCCTTTGCTGGGAACTGAAAGCCTTCTTTCCTCTACTAAAGGACTCTGTTTGGTAAGGACCACTCACGGCAACCATAACGCAATTTGGACCGGGTGTAGGGGCCCACGCCAACAGTCAGATTGCCCAGGGAGGGGTCAAGGATTTCCCTTGTAGAAGGAAGAAACATTTTATGAAGAAAGTTGCCTGTCCCTTGTGGACAAGATTTAAGCAAGCCACCAGTTGATTCAAAACCTTGAAGTATTTGGTTGATGTATTGAAGATTTAAGCAACAATAAAAATTTTGTTGAACTTTCTAATAGGCTTGGGTAACCACGGAAAAAATTGGTTCTAAACTCGTTTTGTTTTTAGGGGGCCCTTGCGTTTTTTTTTTTTTTAATAATTCCGAAATTTTCCTTTTAAAAATTTCGAAATATACGAAATTTCGTATAATTACGAATCGATTCATTAATGGCAGACGCGATTGCGCAATATGCTAAAAAAACCTCCAAATGGGACAGGGGGAACTTCTGAAGCTTCCCTCTCCCTTTGTTGTTGACTGTTGGTGTGATAAAACAAACAACAACTATAAAACTTGCACCAGACATGCGAAAATAATTACGAAATAATTACGAAATAATTACGAAATAATTACGAAATAATTACAAAATAATTACGAAATAAATTGAAAAAATTGTTTCGAATCTAATTTACTCCTCACACTATTCCTGCATGGCTCAATATTGGATCGTAAGCTAATTTAAATACGAATTAATAACGAATTACGAAATTAACGAACGAAACCGCCCAAGCCTACTTTCGAAGTCTTTAAAAGAACTTTGTGTGGGGAAATCCGAAAGGCCTCTCAGCCAATGCACCCCCGGCGTCCCGTTGGGCATTCAGAAAACATGTCCTGTCTACAGACTCTTTCACAGGCCCAGCGCGTGACAGCACAATGCATCTTGTAGAAAGATGTGTTACAAATGTTTAGATATTGGGAAGGATCTGTAACAAATGGGTACCGCAGGGGAAGGAGTGTAGAACAATACATGTGAATGTCTCTGCATTTTTAAAAAAAATAGTAACATCTCATAAAGGTGCCAAAATTGGAGAGAACAGCCTTATTTACTGAATAAATGTCGTGGACTGGATATAGACCGATTTGTACAACCCTCGACCCAGTTGCCAATTCTGCTGCCTTCCTAGGGTTTTGCATGAATACCAGGGAAGCTATTCACTAAATTTCCAGAAAACAATCCATTCTCAGCAGGCGCTCCTTTCTCTCCCTGCACAGCTCATTAAAACAGGTTTTGTGCAGAAGAACATGAAATCCTATTTAAAACGTCGAATGCTTGAAAGTGGCTTTTAACAGGGGACTGTATTACTCGGTAAAAGCAGCATATTGTTCTTGGCTATTCGGGAAGTTGATTACATTTTTCAAATGCCTTCGCACTCGTGTTCTCCCTTTTGCCCGTTGCCCAAGAAATGGATGCTGGAAGATAAAGAGAAATCATGTCTTTTGATGGGAAACAGAAGTCAGCTCACAAAGGCTCTGTCATCTTCTTTCGTGACCCTGATCAAACATTAAAGAGTAGGAAGAAAAATCATGGTTTCCCTTCACACGTAAAAATGCCAAAAATTTACAAAATGCACTTTGTATATCGTTACAAGTGTCAACCTGCTAATAGGGCAAAAATCCTAATCAGGAAGGCGACCTGAGCATCTCCCCATCCTTTTATCAGTTCCATAGGTAGGAAAGGGCATTTACTATTGCTAAGCAACAGCAGGGGGTGAGAAGAGAAGATCACTTATACATTCTTTCCTTTCCTTCAAATAGAGAACTCCAACGGTGAGTGCCAAAGGCGATGGAGCCAGAACAGAGCCATCAGGGGGGAAAGACGGTATCCGCAAGTAAAGGGGAATCGGGGAGTTGCCGAAATGGCTAACACAAAGTAATTTAGGAAGGAAAACCTAAAAGATTTCCTTAAACCCAAACATGTACCAGCCAAGGGATGGTTGACCGTGCTTATTGATTACAGAGTATTGAAAACTAATTGGTACAGACGATAACAAATTCACCTAACAATAACATTATCTACGAGGGTTGAATAAAAAGTAATACCTCCACCTTCGTAACTCCTCAACAGATGGCAGTACTGGTATGTGGCAGGTACTGGCTTGTTTAGTAGACTCTCCTCTACAGTTCCATTTTGGCGGGAAGTCTTAGCATTGAACGGTTGTGTTGTTAAAGTGCGAAGTATGGAACCCTGCGCAGACGGTTGGTCAATACGACTTAAGCAACATGCAGTCATTGAATTCTTGACAGCAGAAGGTGTCACCCCAAAGGAGATTCATCAGAGAATGCAAGTTGCTTATGGCGATTGTATTGATGTGAGTACTGTGTGTTGTTGGGTGAGTAAGTTTAAAGATGTTGAGGTGGGAATATCTGACTTGTATGACAAGCAAAGAGTTGGACATCCTGTGACAGCAAACGAGTTTCACAAGCAAAATGTTGACAGCTTGATTCAGGACGATCGTCATATCACTCAGAGAGAAATTTCAAGTATAATCAGTAGGGCTGGGCGGTTTCGTTCGTTAATTTCGTAATTCGTTATTAATTCATATTTAAATTAGCTTACGATCCGATATTGAGCCATGCAGGAATAGTGTGAGGAGTAAATTAGATTTGAAACAATTTTTTCAATTTATTTCGTTATTGTTTCATTATTATTTCAAAATTATTTCGTAATTTTTTCGTAATTATTTCGTAATTATTTTCACATGTCTGGTGCAAGTTTTATAGTTGTTGTTTGTTTTATCAAACCAACAGTCAACAACAGAGGGAGAGGGAAGCTTCAGAAGTTCCCCCTGTCCCATTTGGAGGTTTTTTTAGCATATTGCGCGATCGCATCCGCCATTAACGAATCAATTCAAAATTAACGAAATTTCATAAATAACAAAATTTTGAAATCTCAAAATTTTGGAAGTATTTAGAATTTGGAAACGCTAGCACCCCCTGGAAACAAATCGAGTTTAGAAACAATTTTTTCCGTGGTTACCCAGCCTTAATAATCAGCATTTCACAAGAATGTGTGGGTTACATTATTGCTTTGCTTGACTATCAGAAGATCTGTGCATGATGGGTATGCTGAAAGAACTGTGAGATGCTGATTGTGGAAACAGAGTGTCGACTTCTTCTGCAACGGCTTCAGAAAACTTGTTCATTGTTGGCAGAAATGTATCCAATTATCTGGTGATTATGTGGAAAAGTGAATAGTGGTGATTAAAGAGCACATTCTAAGGATTATTTCTGCGTTTGATTTATTAAAATTCCCATCCAAACCCAAGTAACAAAGATGGAGCCATTACTTTTCATTCAACCGTCGTAACTCACATACGACTAGCTCGTTGGCAAGAATATCAAGGAGAACTTTGTTGATTGACTAATTACAATAAAAATACTCTACATTGACAATGTTCCCTTTATTTATCAAGCTTGTAAAGGAGACAGTAGCGCCTAACGATGTGGATGCATAATTCCAAAACTTGCATGACACCAAAATGCATCCTTGCCCTAAGCACAATGCCAAAGACCAAATCTCTGTTTTCCATACAGCAGAATCTGACTCCCTGCACAAAATCTAAGACTCCAAAAGCACACTTCTTCCTCTTCCCTTGAGAAAAAAGCCCCAAAGTGACCAGAATCATGCTTTTCTATAGCATATCTGAAATTCTCCAAATACACCACCTCTCTCCTTCACATGGAGCAGAGCATGGGGGTGGAACAGACTCCTGAGTTCTGCCACACTTGAGAATTGTTAGATCAAGTCTTTTATAGGAATATTCTGCTGGTGTAGTAAATAATTTTCCTGTCTTGAGTCTTCACCTCCTGGCAGATGTTGATTCTTCTTGATTGGTGTATTGACTTCCTTCTTAACATTGTAAACATTTCTGTTATCATTGTTGTAGTTCTTATCAAAGTTTACTTTTTTAGCTGTTATTAGCAACTTTTAATTACAGTCCAGCAAGCAGGTAGTTAATCATTGCAGGCTTCAGTCTTTTAGAATTGGTGTCTCCAAAATCGTTAGTGCAAGCCATACATCTTCCATTCAATTCATTCATACCCACAGGAGCCCCCATTGGCGCAGTGAGTTCAACCCCTGTGCCGACAGGATTGAAGACCGAAAGATCACAGGTTCGAATCCAGGGAGAATGCGGGTGAGCTCCCTCTGTCAGTTCCAGCTCCTCATGCGGGGACAAGAGAGAAGCCTCCCACAAGGATGATAAAACATCAAAACACCTGGGAGTCCCCTAGGCAATGTCCTTGCAGACAGCCAATTCTCTCACACCAGAAGCGACTTGCAATTTCTCAAGTCGCTCCTGAGAAGACAAAAAAATCATACTTACACATATATTAAATCCATATTTATCAAATTTGCAATGATATTTTCATGATAATTATATTAATTTATCCCCACTTTTCTGTCTTGATTGAGACCCAAAGTGGCTTGCCGCTACTTGCTACCACCACGAATTTCAAACATCTGTATGTTGCAAACCTCTGTTATTTTATTCTTATTTTGATCTTTCCACCTTGCTTAATTGATAGTGAATGTTTTTTTACCCACTAATTGGAGACTAATTTATTCCAGTACTCTGAGATTTTTTTTTTTAAGTATCCTGATGTTTGTATGTCTACAGAAGTAAGCTACATTTACTGTTCAAGGCAATACGGCAAGAACGGTTTGATGTCAATTAATATGCAGAGCTGTGCCGAGCCCTAGCAATTTGCTGGTAATTGGAACGGTGACTTGCCCTGGAAAAAAAAAGCAGGCTTCCACGTCACTTTTCACATGTCACATTAGGAATTCAGGGAACCTAACATCCTTGTTTATGCACTCGCTGAAGAGCATGTTGTGCATGGATTAGATGGGGAAACAGAAGTCCTGTCCCCCGGTTTGACGATGCGCAATTTCCAGCTTCCGTTCTCTTCCTCCGGCGCTGGGACTTCTTTACTCGTTGCTTATGGCCTGCTTAGGGCTGTCAGCTCCCAAGATCTGACCTGACATTTCGGATGTCCCGCAGGGGAAGAAGTCGACTCTTGGGCAAAGAAGGCAGCCACAAGAGGAAGCCGGATGGTTTCTATTTGACTCCGGTCTGTCGCAGATAAATGCTACATCGGATTTGGTTAGGATTACACTTCAGTGATTCAGAAAGCAGTCTGGCTTTGGTTTGGACTGGTTTGGCTTGGGCCTGAATCTGAATTTTGCTTTATAGGAAGTTTAGGAACTACTTTGTGTCTCTATATTGGGAGGAAGGTGGAACAAAAATGAAGTAAGTTACTTAAGAGTGCTTTAATTGTGTGATCCTGTATGACAGGTGTGCTGGTACGGCTGTACCAGGAGCTCCAACTTTATTGTCTTTCTGTTATCTGTTTTGAAGTTATAGGGCAGGCCTCCTGTCCATCATAATTAAGGTTTAGTTCTGCCCCTTATTCTGGGCTCTGGGAGGGAAAGGAGCCATTTTTAGTCAGTCTCACACAAGGTAGCTAAGCTATAGGATGTAGACCAGCTCGTCCCGAAGAAAAGCTTCCTTTCTCAACTAACCATCCAGGGAAAAAAGAGCAATAACATCCGGGGATACAGAAGCAGAAATTCCAGGAGAAAGGTCCCAAAAGCTCTGGCTGAGAGCTCACAGCCTTTCAGCCTCACAGCATCAGAGGGAACTGCCCTGAAGTTTCTAAGAATTCTCGAAGGGAGAACAGCGTTACAGATCCACAGAACTCCAGCTGAAATATCTTCAAGCCTCGGCTGGTAGGTCTACTTGATACCCAGACGCACTTGGAATCGGTAGTAGGTCCCACATCTATGAGGCATAGATAGAAAGCAGCCTGGGAGAGGTTAAAAGGGGTTTTTCCTACAGAGAAAGTTTAGTTAATCGAAGTCAGGTACCAGTCCATTGAGGACTAGACTAAGAAAGCCTTGAAGTGTTGTTTGAACCATTGAAGATTTGTTGTTTGTTCCATAATAAAGACTTTGTTGCATCATTAAAGACTCTAAAGACCATTTCTTCAGAAAAATCCCTGAGAACCTCTCTTTGAGGCCCCCTGGCTTCCCGCTGGGCTTAAAGTATACGCCCTATAGAAAGGTACAGCTGTTACAGGCCCAGCGCATGACAGAACAACAGGGGCTCGGATTGGACGATCCTTGAGCTCTTCTCCAACTTGGTGATTATCTATGTTTAAATAAAACGGGTATTCATGAAAGATTTCCCCTGAGATAAAAATGGGACCAAAGTTTATGTGCCTTCAGTAGACGTATAATTTTTTTGCTATCTCTTTCAGTCTTTAGATTCAATACTCTTGTTTGCAAGAAAATGTATTTATATAGTAAAATACCAAATGACCCATGAACTCTCCATATGTGCAGTCAATCAGCTGCTGTTTCATTGGGTTTCTTAACTTTTTTCTTCCTACCATTGTAACATGAATCATGCTGCACCATGCAAGAATTCATGGTGGAGTGACAGCAATAAAACTTGGCCCAGTTCAGAGTCCTTCTTTCCATCGGTGCCACCTAGGGACACACAGGGGTATAGGGTGGCAACCTGTGTTTGATGGGGTTATACTCCCCCTGAAGACACAGGTCCGCAGTTTGGGGGTCCTCTTGGATTCAGTGCTGACACTTGATGCTCAGGTCTTGGCGGTGGCCAGGAGGACCTTTGCACAGTTAAAGCTTGTGCACCAGCTGCAACCATACATCACTATCAAGAGAGCCTGAGAGCATTTGACTCGTTCCTGCTTCTTTGGAAAGATGTGAGTGGCTGGGGGACCTAGCAAGTGGATACTTTATGCATGTGAAGATGGTCTTGGATGATTTTTTCCATGGACCCCACACTAATCTTGACATTTTGGGCTAAGTGGCGAATGGTTACGCAGCAATTTTCCAAAATAGTGACCCCCACTTGCTAGAGTGGGGTCGCCCTGAAATTGGGGCTGTTTACACCGAAGTCCACCCACATTTGAATTTAAGATGCCAGTTCTTGGCTCCATCATCTGATGGGGAATCCTCACCATAAACCTCTTTCATCTCATCCAACATCTCCTTTGGTGTGTGGTCTTTCAAGGAAAGGCACTTGAGGACTGCTCTGTCTTCCGCTGGGTCCATTCTCAAACCTCATACCACTTCAGAACCTGTCACATCAAGACCTCAGTTCTGAGTTGTAAATTGGCACATAACCTATAGAGACTTATATCATGACACATGGGCATTCAGCATCCTGTGATAAATAGAAGTGAGTCAGAGGAAATCTTTAATGAACGCCCCTCGTATATTGTGCAGTGATTTGTTCCTCAGATCTAACAACATTCATGGTACAGTGAGCAACTCTATCTATCATCTATCTATCTCTCTATCTATCTGTGAAAGCATTTATGTATGTTTGTATGTATGTATGGACATTCTTCATCTGACATTGCTTGATGGATCTGGACCAAACATGGCACACATACCCTTCATTATTTAACATAAAATACTGGCAGGGTTCCAACCAAAAAATCGACCCAAAAATGAATACATAGTACAGTAGGTTAAACCACTTAGCATAGCAGGCTAAACCACTGTGCTGCAGTCTGATCCTGCAGATCAGAAGGTTAGCAGTTTGAGCCCAGGTTGGGGTGAGCATCCACCGTTTGCCCCAGCTCACCTGCCCACCTAGCAAGTCGAAAGCAGAAATGTCAATAGAATCATAGAGTTGGAAGAGACCTCATGGGCCATTCAGTCCAACCCCCTGCCAAGAAGCAGGAAAATCCCATTCAAAGCACCCTCGACAGATGGCCATCCAGCCTCTGTTTCAAAGCCTCCAAAGAAGGAGCCTCCACTATACTTCAGGGCAGAGAGTTCCACTGCTGAACAGCTCTCATAGTCAGGAAGTTCTTCCTAATGTTCAGATGGAATGTCCTTTCTTGTAAATTGAAGCCATTGTTCTGCGTCCTAGTCTCCAAGGCAGCAAAATAAATAAAATAGTTTGCGCTTTTCAAAGAGTTGGAAGAGACTTCATGGGCCATCCAGTCCAACCCATTGCCAAGAAGCAGGAATATTGCATTCAAAGCACCCCTGACAGATGGCCATCCAACCTCTGTTTAAAAGCTGCCAAAGGAGGAGCCTCCATCACACTCCAGGACAGAGAGTTCCATTGTTGAACGGCTCTCACAGTCAGGAAGTTCTTCCTCATGTTCAGATGGAATCTCCTTTCTTGTAGTTTGAAGCCATTTTTCCGTGTCCTTGTCTTCAGGGAAGCAGAAAACAAGCTTGCTCCCTTCTCCCTGTGACTTCCTCTCACATATTTATACATGGCTATCATATCTCCTCTCATCCTCTCTTCTTCAGGCTAAACATGCCCAGCTCTTTAAGCCGCTCTTCATAGGGCTTGTTCTCCAGACCCTCGATCATTTTAGTCGCCCTCCTCTGGACACATTCCAGCTTGTCAATATCTTCAATTGTGGTGCCCAGAATAGGACACAGTATTCCAGGTGTGGTCTAACCAAGGCAGAATAGAGCATGGGGAACACGACTTCCCTGGATCTAGGCACTAGACTCCTATTGATGCAGGCCAAAATCCCACTGGCTTTTTTTGCTGCCACATGACATTGTTGGCTCATGGGTAACTTGCTGTGCACAAGGACTCCAAGATCTTTTTCACACGTACTGCTCTCGAGCTGGGCATCCCCCATTCTGTATCTTTGCATTTCGTTTTTTCTGCCTAAGTGGAGTATCTTGCATTTGTCACTGTTGAACTTCATTTTGTTAGTTTTGGCCCATTTTAGCGGAGAGGTAATAAAGGCACCCTTAAGGACATGGAAAGATGGAGTGACAGCACCCTTCTGTGGCCGGAGTCGTGCAGAGCCTCCAAAATACTGGAAATAAGTTGAGAAAAAGTGCCTTTACATCTGTGTTGTGTGTCTTTTGTGTTGCGTATCCTTGTTAATTGTACAACTAGCATTGAATGTTTGTCGTATGTGTGTTCTGTAAAGCTGCTCTGAGTGGAGGGTGGGAAGGGTGGAGTATAAATACTGTTAACAAACAAACAAACAAATAATGTTGTTTATATTCCATTCTTCTCCTTGAGGGGACTCAGAGCAGATTACAGCATATAAACAGACACAGGCAAATATTCAGTGTCCTGTTACAATGAATACAACGACACACAAATACACAGACAAAGGCAAAGGCTTCTCCTTTCATTTCCGACTCTGGAGGCATTGCTCATCTCCTTCTCTAGGGGCGGTGCTTATCTCCATTTCCAAGCAGAGGAGCCTGCATTGTCTACAGACACCTCCTGGTCGTGTGGTCGACATGACTGCATGACGTGTCTTATTGCATGGATACTCGTTGTACATTGGAAAGAGGATAGCTTTGTAGGCACTTAGTGTCAGTTTATTAAGAAGTAACTGTACAGAGGTTGCATCCCAGGCTCATTTGTTTGGTTGAAGGATATGACTCAAGACACCAGGCAAATGTTTAACGAATCCCCATTATGCCTCCCCTTGACGGTGATTGATAGTTCACTCTAATGATATTGTCAGCTTCATCAGTAGGTGCTTTTGAAAGTCCATTTCTCCAACGTGTTTTGACCACGGGCGAAACGCTTCGTAATACAGACCGATCTTTAGAACTAATAGAACCTGATGTATAGAAAATGCAATCCACTTTCTTCCCTGCTCTGGCTTCCCCCGTTTTCATTTCAGTTACATGGAAAACTTGAAATGCTAACAATTCACCTGGGGATTACTTTTCCTTCCACCTTTCAGGTTAATGAAACAACTGTGTTAGGAACATCAAGACAGAAAACAGTTTTTACTGCTGATGGGTTTTGGGTGGTTTATTCTGCTTAGTGCTTAGAAAGATATTGGCGTTAGTGATATAGAATAGTAAAACAAAAGTAAAATATAAACAAGAGTAAAAACATAATGTAATTAATTTTTTTAAAAAAAAATACCAGGTATGCATCTACATCAGTGGTTCCCAGCCTGTGGTCTGTGGACCACCAGTGGTCAGCAAGAACTAAAATATGGTCCGCAGCCTCACCGTTACTACACCGTTGCAATGAGAGTGGCAGGTCTCGTGAAACCCTCTTATGGCTGAGAGTCAGCTACATTAAGATCACTACTGACCGAAAGGTCATGAGTTCAAAGCCAGCCTGGGTCGGAGTGAGTATCCGATCAATTTATGTAGTTTGCTGTCAACCTTTGCAGCCCAAAAGACAGTTGAAATTTGGGTACCGCCTACGCAGGGAGGCTAATTTAACTAATTTACAATGCCATAAAAATCTCCAGCAAGCCTGCAAGAATGAGGAAGTACTTCATCAGTGTCACAAATGGACGGTGAAGCGACAGCTCCCCTGGTGGCCAAAATACCCTCATGAAAAAGCTGGAATGTTAAATAGCCTCTGTGTGTCTGTCTATATATGTTGTGTGTTTGAATGTTTGCCATGTATATGTACATTGTAATCTGCCCTGAGTCCCCTGCGGGGTGAGAAGGGTGAAATATGAATACTGTAAATAATAAATAAACCAATAGTGCCGAGGGTTATTAAATATGGTTTTCTGAGGGTAAGCAGATGGTGAGTACTGGATGGCATATGTTCTGTATCAGAAACTAGAGCTGATGGGGTGTATCCAATGCAATTTTCTGAATCAGCGCCTCAAATAACCCAACCGAATCTAAAGTTGACCAAAAACTGTTTCGTAGCCCTTTTGGTGTTAATGTTGGAGAGTGGTCCCTGGTCAAAAAAAGGTTGGGAACCACTGCTCTATTCCATATAATTAATGCAGTTTGGTGTGGCAGCAGCACACTAAAGACTTGGGAAAGACTAAAGACTAGGGAAAACTACAAATCCCAGGGTTCCATAGCAATGAACCATGCCAGTTAAAGTGGTGTCACACTGCATTCATTCTACAATATAGATGTGCCCCAGGATACTCCAGCATCTTGGCAAACTCTAGACTCTACCCTGACTTTGGGAAACTGGGCAAAAGTTGGGTGAAACTGGTTTAACCCTGTAAAATCCAGCATGATTGAAGCCGGAGAACATCCGGAACTAAAATTGGAGCTGAGATGGTTTTCTTGCCCATTGTTGTGGTTCAACCAGAGGATGAAGACGAGGGGATTTTTCAGTCAGAGGTTGTGAGGAATGATGGGTTTTTCAGTGTGGGAAATGAATGGATTTTGGATCATGATTCTTTCTGGGTCTGTGTCAGGTCAGAGAAAAACAGCTTCAAAGCAGGGAGGAGATGGAGATGCTTTGGCATCAAAAGATAGGAAAAACCTTTTCCCTGGTCGTTCCTTGGCAATGGAAGATAAAAAGCTAGAAGGGAAAGATCTTTCCCCTGACACCTGAGGTCAGTAAGAGTAGGAGACTCGATCTCCAGGAGGAAGGAATCAGATTATGGAGGTCACAGAGACTGTGTGAGAAACCCTTGAAACAGACCAGATGTCAAAGGCATGACTTCATGGCTTGTGGATCTTAAATTAAAGTGTTGTTTAATAAAAGGGTCAGAGCAGGCAACACTGTGTTGCTGTGTACACCTTGGATCTTGTTCTTGTTCCACATTCAGGCCTATGTCTACAATCTTTGGGAAAGTCCTGTGCTCATGTTCATGAATTCATATTTTGTAAGAAGTTCCTGTATTCCTGGTTATGGCTTTATGCCTATGTTTTGATTCCTGTTTTTTCATGTACATTGTCACTATTGAACAGAACTTTGATGTATAGACTATTGTCTTTTGAAAAGCTTTTTCCTATTGCTTTTTGGACATTGCTTTTTGTCTTTTTATATTTGCTTCCTTCAATAAACTGTTTAGTTAGTATTACTGGACTCTTGTGTGGTTCTGGCTGCAAAGGTGAATTCAATCATTTTCCTTCCATCTTCAGATGTGTCATTTGATCTTGATCAAGTCGTTGGCCTTGGTTGTTGACTTCTTCTGCACCTACATCTCTGCCATCATCTTCAGAGTACTTGGTCTGCTAACCCTGACTTTGTGAGCACAGAATTTGATTTATATTTGAGAAAACATGCAGAAAATGTCTTAGGAAAATGGTACTCAATACACACATTCAATGACATTCAGTACAAAAAGTGGAGCCCCCAGTGGCACAATAGGTTAAACCTTTATGCCGGAAGGACTAAAGACAGGTCGCAGGTTTTAATCTGGGGATAGCACAGATGAGCTCCCTCTGCCAGCTCCAGCTCCCCATGCGGTGACATGTAATTAGCCTCCCATAAGGATGGTAAAAGGAGCCCCCGATGGCGCAGTGGGTTAAAGCACTGAGCTGCTGAGCTTGTTGATCGAAAGGTCGCAGGTTCGATTCCGGGGAGCGGCGTTAGCTTCCGCTGTCAGCCCTAGCTTCTGCCAACCTAGCAGTTCGAAAACATGCAAATGTGAGTAGATCAATAGGTATCGCTCCGGCGGGAAGGTAACGGCGCTCCATGCAGTCATACCGGCCACATGACCTTGGAGGTGTCTACGGACAACGCTGACTCTTCGGCTTCGAAATGGAGATGAACACCACACCCCAGAGTCAGACATGACTGGACTTAATGTCAGGGGACTACCTTTACCTTTTAAGGATGGTAAAACATCAAAACATCCAGGCGTTCCCTGGGCAACATCCTTGCAGACGGTCAATTCTCTCGCACCAGAAGTGACTTGCAGTTTATTTATTTATTTATTTTATTTACAGTATTTGTATTCCGCCCTTCTCACCCTGCAGAGGACTCAGGGCGGATTACAATGTACATATACATGGCAAACATTAAATGCCATAGACACAGAACATATATAGACAGACACTCAGAGGCTATTTAACATTCCAGCTTCTGGCCACCAGGGGAGCTGTCACTTCACCGTCCGTTTGTGCCACTGATGAAGTACTTCTTTATTCTTTGCATACTTCCTGGGGATTTTTATGGCCTTGTAAATCAGTTAAATTAGCCTTCCCACATAAGTGGTATCTAAATTTCCTACTTGACAGATGCAACTGTCTTTTGGGCTGCCAAGGTCGACAACAAGCTACACAATTTTGGTCGGAAGCTCACTCCGACCCGGACTAGCTTCGAACTCATGACTCCCAGCCAGCTGCACCACAGTCCCTGTGCTCAAGTCACTCCTGGCATGAAAATAATGTACAAAAAGTAATGTCCGCAAAAGTCAAAACCAGAATCATGGAGGGAGGGACAAATGTACTTTTTAAAAAATGAGAATAAATGAATGCTGGAGAAAATTAGCAGCCGAACAGAATCAAATTTGATAGACTTGACCATCCCTATATTAAATACCTTGTTAATATGCAGCCCAGGGAGTCCAACAGAAGAGCTTTTGAAGAGATAAGAGAAGGAAACAGACAGATAAAGCAGTTTGACTAATCCCCGCTCAGTGTGCAAATCTCCAAACAAATTGCTTACAAGTGTTCCAGTTTCTCTTGATCATTCTGAAAGCTACACTTTTGGGGGCTGTTGATGCCTTTTTTCCCCCCAACCTTCTAAGTAGCTCTCATCTCCCTTCAGAACAAAGAGGAATCTTTGAACTAGAGCGGTGTTATCCAACTTTTTCAGATCCTTTTTTCCAAGAGCAAGTAATTAGCTAGAAGAAGACCAGGGCACAACTACACTGACCCGCTATCTGGAAAAAGGGGAGAATCAGCTCAGTGGTAAATGCTCAATGCAGAAAGCTGATGAAATAGATCGACTAAAAATGGCTGTGAGATCCGAGCCATGGATAGCGAAAACTGAAGCTTGGATACTGAGACCTTGATGTCGAGCACCCCCCCCCAAAAAAAATAAGGGATAGTGACTTATAGTTCTGCAAAGGGCAAGGGCACCAGACTACACAACAAGGGTTAAGTCTTGGTCACATTGCCAAGGCACTGACAACAACAAGGACCCCATGAGGCTTTTGGGAAATGGCTGGATCTTGGGACTTCTGCCCTTTGTGAGAGTTGTAGTTCCCCCAAGGACCGAGCGATGGATCATGTTATCTATCAACTCAGCGCCCATCCGCTGACTTCTACCAAGAGAAATAACTCTTTGCTGCCTGACTTGGACTGCAAGCCACCTCCGCTTCCACAAACCTTCCCAGGGGCATGGGATTTCCAGTTCTTTTAATAAATCAATATTGTAAAAAAATAATAAAGATGTGGGGTGGGAAGGGAAATTTTATATGAACTTTGTATAAGAAATTATTGTATGAAATGTAGTTTGTTTCCCCCTTTCCCCCTTGACTTTTGCCCTACTAAAAGTGACCAGGAAATGTGGAAATACCCGAGGGAGACCCCCTGCCTCCCTCGGAACTCATTTTTGATTGACTCATAAGGCATGGACAATATAGCCATTTGAGATACCGGACATTTGTGATTGATTTACAAGGGGCAGCGTTGACCCCCTGAGGTCTGCTGCCCACCCTGTTGTCATTCTCAACTGAAACTCATCATGGACAGGAAAGCCTTTGTTTACAGAGATTGTATCTTGCCAGCAAGAAACAAAGACAATCATCACAGCCGGCAAATCTGTAATCCCATCATTTCCCCCATTGTCCGCGGTTGTCCCGCCTTGCCTGCTTCTGATTCACCCATCCTCAGAAGCAAGGGAAGCCTGCTGATTGGCCCTCCAAAGGCAGAGGGCGGGCGGGGGATTTGAACTGTTTTCCTTTGTATTTTCTCTATAAATATGCTTGTAACTGCCCTAGCAGCATGCTTGTGGTGGAATGATTCCTGCAATGCATCCGATATCAGCTGAATCACTAATAAAACACCTCAGTCGCTTGAAAAAACTTATTCCACTTTGGTGAGGATTTATTATTTTAAATATTAATATTTTTATCGCTGAAATTGGCTTTCTCTGGCCTCACCAAGGTTTATTAAGGACTCTCTTTGGTGCAGTCCTCAGGGATCTCTCTCTCTCAGGGAGGCCCCACCAAAAAGTAGCTCGATATCAACCTGATACACAGCGACAGGCCATCTTGCAGGTCCATGAGCCTGGCAAGACAAAAAAGCCCAATATTCCCAAGAAGAAGCCACTTAGGTTATTTATTGAAATTGGCTGAAGTGATGCCAACCTGTAGTAATCTGCCAAAGTAAGCTGAGATACCATAACATTGCAAAACAGACATTTTTATACTGTTCAGTCCTTTGAAATTCCTGCTTCCACCCCAGCTGGGCCCGGCTTTGCCACAACTGGCTGAGCCCTGTTGACGTCACAATCAGCTGGGCGGGGAGAGTACAGATGAGCTCCCTCTGTCAGCTCCAGCTCCCCATTCAGAGACATCAGAGAAGCCTCCCACAAGGATGGTAAAATATCAAAACATCTGGGCATCCCCTAGACCAGTGTTTCTCAACCTGGGGGTCGGGACCCCTGAGGAGGTCGCGAGGGGGTTTCAGAGGGGTCACTAAAGACCATCATGGTGATTCCATGTGGGAAGTTTGCGCCAATTCTAAAGTTGGTGGAGTTCAGAATGTTCTTTGATTGTAGTGAACTACAAATCCCAGCAACTACAACTCCCAAATGTCAAGGTCTATTTTTCCCAGACACCATCAGTGTTCACATGTGGGCATATTGAGTATTCGTGCCAAGCAGGCCCGTAGCCAGGATTTCTTTTCGGGGGGGGGGGGGGGGGGGGGCTGAATATTTTTCAGAGGGGGTTTCGGGGGGGCTGAGTTTCGGGGGGGGGGGGGAGCTGAGTCTGAGTGAAAGAGGGTCTAGCCTGGCAAACCTTTTGTATCATTACCCCAATACCCCCATGCATATGGGATATATTGAGTATGGTGATCAGATCATGATAGGAATAAACATAACAGTTTAAATAATGCACCAGTAAGGCCTTTTCGCGAACCACCATGAGAATTTCGGGGGGGGGGGGGGCTGAAGCCCCCTGAGCCCCCCCCCCCCCCCGGCTACATGCCTGGTGCCAAGTTTGGTCCAGATCCATCATTGCATGAGTCTACACTGCTCTCTGGATATAGGTGAACTACAACTCCCAAACTCAAGGTCAATGCCCACCAAACCCTTCCAGTAATTTCTGTTTGTCATGGGAGCTCTTTGTGCCAAGACTGGTTCAAATCCATCACTGGTGGAGTTCAGAATGCAATTTGATTATAGGTGAACTATAAATCTCAGCAACTACAACTCCCAAATTACAAAATCAATCCTCCCCCAACCCTACTAGCATTCACATTTGGGCGTATTGGATATTTGTGCCCAGTTTGGTCCAGTGAATGAAAATACATCCGACATATGTATAGCAGTAGTAAAATGATTTATAACAATAGTAAAATGACTGTTATGAAGTAGCAACGAAACCAATGCTATGGTTGGGGGTCACCACAAAATGAAGAACTGTATTAAGTGGTCACAGCATTAGGAAGGTTGAGAAACACTGCCCTAGACAATGTCTTTGCAGACGGCCAACTCTCTCACTCCAGAAGCGACTTGCAGTTTCTCAAGTCGCTCCTGACACACACACGCCAAAAAAAAGATGGGCAGGGATTCCCTGACGAGGTGAGGCTGTGGCATTCGTTGGTCAATGGGAGAGTGTTCCCTGCTCCTGATACAGATTCCTGCCTGCCAATGGTGGACGAGGGGCAGGAGAGTCCGGGAGATAAAGGAAAGGTGATGGATCTTGAGTGGATTATCTAGTCCCAGCTGAGGGATGAACAAAGGAGCCATCAGGTCCCATGCAGAATAATAGTGACTGGCACAAAGGACAGGCAGCCAAGCAGATGGATCCTGTTGTCTTCTGCCCTGTCAGGGGTCTATGGGACCAGTAGAGATGGGCTGGCCCAACGGTGATGGGTGATTGAGTCCTTTTCAATGTAAAGGAAGCCCAGGAAGACAGGTGGCTGGACTTCCCAAGTTAGGAGGTGAGGGCGAAAGGTCTTCATGAGGACTTGGTCAGAGGCATACTTCTCAAAAAGGACTTTATATTTGGAATCTGAAACATATTTTATTTCTCGTGTCAGGGCAGCCAGTCAGTTATATTACATTTCTAACAGAACAAAGCAAACAAACAGAGAAAATACAACATGTGTGAGTTTGGTAGTTGATTTAATGTCCTTTGACCAGTAGCTGGCCACGTGGAGTGCCTCTGGTGTTGCTGCAAGAAAGTCCTCCATTGTGTATGTGGCAGGGCTCAGGTTGCATTGTAGCAGGTGGTCAGTGGTTTGCTCCTCTCCACACTCACATGTCGAGGATTCCACTTTGTAGCCCCATTTCTGAAGGTTGGCTCTGCATCTTGTGGTGCCAGAGCGCAGTCTGTTCAGCGCTTTCCAAGTCGCCCAGTCCTTTGTGTGCCCAGGGGGAAGTTTCTCATTTGGTATCACCCATGGGTTGAGGTTCTGGGTTTGAGCCTGCCACTTTTGGACTCTCGCTTGCTGAGGTGTTCCAGCGAGTGTCTCTGTAGATCTTAGAAAACTATGTCTGGATTGAAGTCGTTGATGTGCTGGCTGATACCCAAACGGGATGAGCTGGAGATGTCACTGCCTTGGTCCTTTCACTATTGGCTGCCACTTCCCGGCGGATGTCAGGTGGTGCGATACCGGCTAGACAGTGTAATTTCTCCAGTGGTGTAGGGCGCAGGCACCCCGTGATAATGCGGCATGTCTCATTAAGAGCCACATCCACTGTGAAACATATTAAACATATTAAAACACACACACATAAGCGTTCGCGGACATTGAGGGAACCCTGTGAATGGGTGGTTAAAGGGGAAGGGAAGACGTACATAAGAGATCTGCGGGTACCAGAGGAACCCAATGGGTTTCAGCATCCGTGCGGGAGGTTCGAGTCAATGTGGGGTTATTGGGACTGAGGTTGGGTCCATGCAGGGGGAAATGGGAAAGAAAATGTCATTTTCAGAGCCATGGAGGGCTGTGGGGGCCAAGTGGCCCAAGCAGCCATCGGGCTGGCTACAGAATCCAGAAGTAGGAGAAAAGGACTCCGGAGAGCAAAAGAAGAGACATGGAAGCAAAAGCTAAGGATAACCGTTTTATTCAGGGCTTGAGTCGAGGCCAGGGACCAGAAGCGGGGAAAAGCCTAATCATTTCCAACTCACTTCAGGAGTCATAACAAAAATGGCAGAAAAAGCTTTGGAAGGGCAAAGGGACTTCCAGTTTTCTTAAAAACTTCAAAATCGCTTCGAAAAGATAATTTTTCCGATTTTATTCCGAATTACGAAGATTCCGACAGTTGCAAGATGTGTTGTCTGTAGACGCCTTCCTGATAACAATTCCAAGCATATGGCCATAGCAAATTATGAGAACCTTCGGGAAAAAGTTTCAGCGAGAAGATATATCTATATACAAGGGATATACTTTGAGTGCCGAATATCAATTTCTAGGCTCTGAGATCTGAAAGTGAGACCATGCAATGTGCATCTTACAGCTAAAGGATGCTAAAGGAGAAGAAGAGGGAGGGTGGGGAGGCATCATAAATTGTCAACAGCTAAGCTTTGCCTTTAGGGACAAGTCAGCAGGATTTCTTCAGCACGGAGTTACTGATGTCATGAATTTCAATATATACTGGCCATTAAAAGCGAACAAGTGACTTACAGTCCAAGAGTGGCAACTCCATTGATTATGTATGTTTATTGCAAAGCCAAGTCGGTTTAAGCTGCAGCATTAAAGTCAGTTTAAGCGGCAGCATTAAACTCCTGTTCCCTTGACAGGAGCTGTATGGATTACTCCATGTTGCTAAATCTGGCAGGTTCATGGACACCGAGGAAAAAGGATAATCTTCACACCTGCAGTGAATATTAACAGGAGAGGAAGATCTGGCTCACGTATATTATCCTTCGGTTAAGACTGGATCCCTTCTTCACTTTCCTCAAGGGAAAAGGCTGTGGTGTGATGGTAATGCATCCCTTTCCAGCACATAAAGTCCCACAAATGGGCAACGGCTTGGGAAAAGGTGTTGCGCAAGTGGGTAGTGGATACTTCATTGTGCAACGACTGAAAAAGTATTTGCATTGGGTGTATCTACAGTAGAGGTTCTCAAACTGTGCTCCGTGGAGACCTTGTGTGAATTAGTTCATATAAATGCTCTCCATCCATCTGCCATTGAACCAGCCCATACCTGATATATATACATTATATATATAATATAATATAATATAATATAATATACTAATATAATATAATATAATATAATATAATATAATATAATATAATCTATATATATAAAAAGGGAAAGGGCGTTCAACGGGACAGCAAAACGCGAAAAAACCCCGACGAAAACTCACCAAATTTGCCATGCACATACCTCAACCCACAAGGTATGCACAACACTCATCAAAATTCCAAACAATATTTCAACAAACTCACAATTACAAAAACCAACTGAGCATGCGCAGTGCCCAGGGGAGGAAGTACACACGCAATGCACTCTGGGAACTGTAGTTCTAGAACGTGGCCTACCCGCTGATGCTGAAGCCCCGGCCTGGGAGTTGGAGCTCAGCCGGCTGTGCTCACTGGGGGCTAGGATGCTGTGCGACCTGCGGAGGCTGCCTGGGAGGCCCCCACTGTGCGCCTTCCTGGCCCGGCCGGGAGAGGCCGCGGCCCGGCTCTGCCGAGGACAGCCCATCAGCCACCGCAACGCCCGGCCCAGGCCGCCCCCGCACACCGCCGTCTGGCTCCGCCATCAGTGAGGAAGGGGAAGGAGGGAAGGAAGCGGGAGAGGGAAGGAAGGAGGGAAATGAGGGGAAGGAGTGTAAATAGCAAGGAAGGAAGGAAGGAAGGAAGGAAGGAAGGAAGGAAGGAAGGAAAGAAGAAAAGTGGGAAGGGGAAGGGAAGGTGAAGGAAGGAAGGAAGGAGAAGTTGAGAAGGTATATGAAACAAGAAAGGAAGAAAAGAAAGAAGAAAGGGAGAGAAGGAGGTTGGGAAAGAAGGGAGAAAGGAAGGAAGGAAGAAGAAAGGAGGGAAGGGAAGGTGTATGAAGGAAGTAAGGAAGGAGAAGTTGAGAAGGTATATGAAAGAAGAAAGGTAGGAAAGAAAGAATACAGAGAGAGAAGGAGGATGGGAAAGAAGGGAGAAAGGAAGGAAGGAGGAAATGAAAGAAAGAAAGAAAGAAAGAAAGAAAGAAAGAAAGAAAGAAGAAAGGGAAGGGGAAGGGAAGGTGTCAAAAGGAAGGAAGGAAGGAAGGGGAATTTGGGAAGGGGAAGAGAGGGGGGGAAAGCAAAGGAAGAAGAGAAGGGAGGGAAGAAAAAAAGAAAGAAAAGGAAGTCTGGAAGTCAAGAGCGAAGGAAGGAAGGAAAGAGATAGAGAGGGAAGAAAGGAGAGAAAGAGGAAGGGAAAAAAGGGAGGAGGAAGGAAAGAGGAAGAGAAGGAAGGAGGAGAGAAGGAAAGAAAAAAGGGAAGGGAGGAAAGACAGAGCAAAGGAAGAAGAGAAAGAAGGAGAGAAAGAGGGAGGGAAGGAAAGAAATAAAGAGAAGGAAGGATGGGAGCAAAAAGCTAAGGAAGGAAGTAAACAGGTAGAGAAGGAAGAAAGGAAAGAAGAAAAGGAAATGAAGGAAGGAGTGAAAGAAGGAGAGAAAGAGGGAGAGAAGGTTGGCCACAGCAACGCGTGGCGGGTAAAGCTAGTATAATATATAAACATTTATTGGGGCTCCACAATAAAACTTTGCTTCAAAAAGGGCTCCATGGCTGAAATAATTTGAGAACCCCTGATCGACAGTGTGTAGAATGAATGCAGTTTGACACCATTGAACTGCCATGGCTCATTGCTATGGAATCCTGGGAGTTGTCGTTCAGAAAGGCACTAGTATTCATTGGCAGAAAAGGCTAAATACCATGTACAGCTCTCAGGATTCCACAGCACTGAGCCGTAACAACTAAAGTTGCACCAGAGAGCATTAATGTTACAGGGTAGATGCACTCTAAGTCACCAAGAAGATGATTTCCTGGCTGAGATGACCTGAGACATCGACTGAACTGGTCCCAGTATCTTCCATGTGAAAGACTCCCAGATCTTATAGTTAGCACAGCAGGTTAAACCACCAGCTGCAGAAACTCTTGCTGACCAGAAGGTCAGCAGTTCAAAGCTGCAGGTTAGAGTGAGCTCCCACCGTCAGCCCTAGCTTCTGTTTACCTAGCAGTTTGAAAAAGTAATGTGAGGTGCCCATGAAGACATGCCAGCATTTCATTCAGGAAGGTGTCTACAGACAACACGCTCCTCAGCATAGAAAATGGACGAATAGCACCTCCTCATGGATGGAGGTGAGCACAACCTCCAGATGCCGGAAATGAAAAAGAGGGAAGCCTTGCCTCTGTCTATGTTCTGTCGCGCACTGGGCTTGAAATGAAGTGCCTTTAAAACCGGACGCGCAGCTTGAAGCCCAGCGGGAAGCCAGGGGGGCCGAAGAGAAGCTCTTAGGGATTTTCCACCACAAACAGTCTTTAGAGGGCTTGTGAAATATAACCAAGTCTTTTATTGAGGAACAATCAAACAGAAACTTCTCTTGTCTTCAAAAGGTTAAACAAATGCTTCCAGGCTTTTGTGCAACTGGTGGCTTCCAATTGTTACTTTACTTTAAAGGAAAATCCCTTTCTAACTTCTCCCAGGCTGAGTGTGAATCTAAACCTAACTGATGTGGGCTCCAATACCGGGTTGAACTGCGTCTCAAAGCACCGAGTGGACCTACCAGCAGGGCCTGTAGTCTCTTCAGCTGGAGTTCTTTAATATTCAAGGCTGTTTTTCCCTCCGAAATTCCTCAGAGCTTTAGGGCTGTTTCCCTGGGAATCTTTGGGAATCTTTGGATGCTCTTAAGACTGTTTCCCCCCGGAAAGTCTTAAGGTTTAAAGCTTTTGCACAGAAGAAGCCTGTACATGTCCTGTACATTAGTTATCTTTGCTGAGACTGACCAAAATGGTTCCTATCCCTCTCAGAGCCTGAACAGGGGGCGGAACCAAAGCTTAATGATGATGGACAGGTGGCCTGCCCTATAACTGCAAGCTTTAACAGGAAGCCACCCTTCTGCAGAATCCCAAGCCTTGGACTGCATGCAAACATTTAATACAAAGCAAATAAAGCTGGAACTTCTGGTACGGCCGTACCAGCACAGTCTATGTATTGTCTGTCTTTGTTGTTAATTGTATAACGGTACTGAATATTTGCCATACATGTGTCCTGTAATCCACACTGAGTCCTCTCGGGGAGATAGAGCAGAATATAAACAAAGTCTATTTCTATTTATTTATTTAGTCCTCCTAAGATCATCAGCTGAGAAGATTTGCCCTGCTATTGTATTAATATTGGAATGGATAATTTTTTCCTACTATGTATGGAAATCAAATAACTGATTTCACCTCTCAATGGAGTACACCAAATTGGCTTTGAGTCTCCCCAACCAGCTCTATGAGCCCATCTTGGAGAATGTTTAATAATGGGAAAGCTTGTTGGAAAAAATTCAACTAATTATTGGAGGCGAGGAAAAAACATATGCCTTGTTGAATTCCCCTATGAACTTAACAATGAAAGGTTAATATATTTTCCGCGAGTGAAATGTGTTCCGTCAGACAAGGGCTAACACCTCAGCTCATGAATATAACACTGCTGAGGATTGTCTTCCAAGGGAAGCTGATGCTGATCTGGCTGCACTTCCCCAAAAAAGATATATTTGGAACAAAAAGAAATCCGTTCCGAAGTCTGGGTGGCACGTCAGAAAGATAATCGAGCCATTTGGAAGGCAGCGAAGCTGGGCCAAAAAGAAGATAATACATCTTGCCATTGCAATCTTATACATCTTATAGGAAAATTGGTTCTTTAGAATAATATTTGCATTTTATCATGTGCAAATATGAATCACACTCTCATCTTTGTCAGTTTGCTTTTGTTTAAAGTGCAAATGCAATTTTGTTGGCATTTTCTGCATATGTTGCTGCATCTAGGGAAGAGTAGGGATAACCAGATCATACAGTTGGAGATGACTGCATAGGCCAACCATGTTTGATGCAATAGACCCACAAGTAGACCATCTCCCAAAGGTTATTTGATTTCCATTCATAGCGGGAATTGAGCACCAGGATTGTGGCACAACTGGCTGGGAGTCAGCTGCATTAATATCACTACTGACCGAAAGGTCATGAATGCAAAGCCAGCCTGGGTAGGGGTGAGCTTCCGACCAAATTTGTGTAACTTGATGTCGACCTTTGCAGCCCAAAAGACAGTTGCATCTGTCAAGTAAGAAATTTCGGTACCACTTATGCAAGGAGGCTAATTTACGATGCCATAAAATTCTCCAGCAAGCATGCAAAGAATGAGGAAGTACTTCATCAATGTTACAAATAGACGGTGAGGCAACAGCTCCCCTGGTGGCCAGAATACAATCATGAAAAAGCTGGAATGTTAAATTGACTCTGTGTGTCTCTCTATATATGTTGTCTATGGCATTGAATGTTTGCCATGTATATGTATTAGGCCTGGGTAACAACGGAAAAAATTGTTTCTAAAATCGATTCGTTTTTTGGGGTTTTTTGCATTTCGATATTTAAAAGAATTCCGAAATTTTCCTTAAAAAAAGTTCGATATTTACAAAATTTCGTAAATGGTAAAAAAATTACAAAACAATAACGAAACAATAACGAATCGATTTGTTAATGGCGGCCACGATCGCGCAATACGCTAAAAAAACTTCTGAAGCTTTCCTCTCCCTCTGTTGTTGACTGTTGGTGTGATATTATAATTTTTTTTCACTAATTAAACAAAAAACAACTATAAAACTTGCCCCAGACATGTGGAAATAATAACGAAACGACCTCAAACCAATAACGAAACGAATACATAATGAAATACGAAGCATTTACGAAACGAATTGAAAAATTCGTTTCGTTTTTAAGTTGCTCCAGAATGGTTCGTTATCGCTTCGTTAACAAAAAAAATAATGAATTTTTAACGAATTACAAATTAACAAAACGAAACTGCCCAGCCCTAATATGTATATTGTAATCTGCCCTGAGACCCCTGTGGGGTGAAAAGGGCGGAATTTAAATACTGTAAATAATGGTTGCCCTGACTTTGCAAGACCTTCCTTTTACAGCAGACCATATTTTTTCCACCGCTGTTTTGCAACAGAAGTAGTCGCAACTAGACATGTGCAAAAAAAAAAATCAAAAAGCATCATAAGTCGGATCGCTTTTGTATGATTCATGCTTACAATATGATATCCGATGTGCACACATGGCCTGCACCAAAACTTAAAACATTGAAATTTACCCCATACTTTTTTGTTTAGTAAATCTCGGAAGGCTCCCAAAGTCAGTTTCATATTCAGTGCAAGAAAGCAAAGCTCAAAAAGCAAAGCCAAAAAGGCTAGCATAGTGCCTGCCTTGCTTTTCCTCTGTAAATTAATGACCTCTCGCCATTTGGAGAGGGGAACAGAGGAAGAAGATTTCTGGGAGCAGCACAGAACTCTGGGAAATGTAGTTTGGGAAGGGAGAAGCCCTATGCCAGAGAATTCAAAAGGCCCTGCCCTAAACTACATTTTCCAGAATGTAGTGCACTTCTCATCATCAGAAAGATTTGCCCCTCCGTAGCCAACCAGATTTCCAATAAATTATTACTTTTGTTCCTGGCCTAGAAATATCATTTCCTAATTGGTTCTATCATAAAAAACATAGTGATAGTTTATTAAACTACAAAAACTTTGTCTTTGCATGAGGGGCATCATCCTATAGCACATTTTGCTGTAGTCTCCAGGCCACCGTCATCCATTAAACAAAGTTTTTGGTGTAAAAACAAGTTCCTGGTGTAGAACCACTACTTTCAAAGTAAGGACTACTCAATTAAACAGGAAACATGTTTTCTTTATTATTAAAAATTTTGTTTATAAAAACTTTGAAAATTCCCCCAAAATCCGTGGATAAGGGAAACATTTTTATATTTTGTGGGCTAAGAGTGGTAAATGTGTTCTATCATTGTAATGGGTTTCACCCCAATAGCTGTAAAAATGAGAAAGAAAGGAGCCCCTGGAGCAGTGTTTCTCAACCTTCTTAATGCCACAACCCCTTAATACAGTTCCTCATGTTGTAGTGACCCCCACCATAAATTTTTCGTTGCCACTTCATAACTGTCATTTTTCTACTATTATGAATTATAATGTAAATATATTATATGCAGGATGTATTTTCATTCACTGGATCAACAAATACCCAATACACCCAAATTTGAATGCTGATGGAATTGGGGGGGAGGTTGATTTTGTCATTTGTGAGTCTTAGTTGCTGGGATTTATAGTTCACCTACAATCAAAGAGTATCCTGAACTCCACCAACGGTGGAATTGAACCAAACTTGGCATGCAGAACTCCCATGACGAACAGAAAATACTGGAAGGGTTTGGTGGGCATTGACCTTGAGTTTTGGAGTTGTAGTTCACTTACATCCAGAGAGCACTGAGGACTCAAGCAATGATGGATCTAGACCAAACTTGATACGAATATTCAGTATGCCCAAATGTGAATACTGATCGAGTTTGGGGAAAATAGACCTTGATGTTTGGGAGTTGTAGTTGCTGAGATTTATAGTTCACCTACAAAGAGCATTCTGAACCCCACCAATAATAGAATGGCCAAACTTCCCACACAGATCTTCCATGACTAACAGAAAATACTGTGTTTTCTGATGGTCTTTGGTGACCCCTCTGACACCCCCTTGTGACCCCTCTAGGAGTCCCGATCCCCAGGTTGAGAAACACTGCCCTGGAGTTTCCCAAATTATAGTAATGCTATAACGAAATAGTAACGAAATTTCGTTATTCTTGTTATAGTAACGAATTTTTCACCAAGTATCACTTAAAAACAATTCAGAAACAAAGTGCCAGCAGCCCTAAAGTTTAAAGCAGAGGTCCTCAAACTACGGCCCGGGGGCCGGATACGGCCCTCCTAGGTCATTTACCCGGCCCTTGCTCAGGGTCAACTTAAGTCTGAAACGACTTGAAAGCACACAACAACAACAACAACAACAACAATCCTATCTCAGCAGCCAAGAGCAGGCCCACACTTCTGATTGAAATACTAATAAGTTTATATTTGTTAAAGTTGTTCTTCATTTTAATTTTTTGTATTATTTTAAGTGTTTTTTGCCTTACAAATAAGATGTGAGCACTGTGCATAGGAATTCATTCATGTTTTTTTCAAATTATAATCCGGCCCTCCAACAGTTTGAGGGACTGTGACCTGGCCCTCTGCTTAAAAAGTTTGAAGACCCCTGGTTTAAAGCCTTGAAAGTTCCACTGGATTCATTTTCAGAATGATGGGAATGCTCATTTCTGTGTTTCTGTCAAACATGCCATCCCGAGCAATTGACTGCTTTAATTCCTTCCAATTGACTTCATTAGAGACGATGGTCCTTATCTTTATAAAAATGTGATGGGTTCTGCACCCAAACATGTACAATTACTATAATATCGATGTTAAAAACCGCCGAAAGGCTCGTGGAAAGGTAAAAAGACTTCAGAGATAATTGTTATGAGGGAGTGAAATGTTGGGGGAAAGACACAGAGTATTTCGTGTCACATGTTAACAAAATATTAATACCGTTGGGAACAATGTGTGCTATTTGTCACCAGAGCTGTTCTAAACACAAAGCAGACAACAAGTTCAGCGTGTAATTGGATTAGACTCGTCACCATTTTTTCTGTGTAAGAGAACAGCAGCCATTGGCAAAGCAAGGAGCAAGTAAGGCAGGCTGAGTCGATCCACTATTTGCTGCTACTTAATGGACTAAATGTTCAGTGCATCTGTTATTTAACACAGAATTGCAGTGTTTGGAGGCATGTAGAGATCATCAAACCCCATTCTCTGATCAGCAGACAATTTCTGGTTTGGGTGCAAAACAGCATCCTTGATCAAGGTAACGAAAGACCTAGAAAAATGTGCATCTAAAACTGGCAAATGAATAGGATTGTGTGCAGGTCCGTTTTCCTTCATTACATGCATTCTTTCATTACTTTTGTTACCTTCGGGAGCACATAATGGGAAGCCCGCTCCCGGTATGAAAATCAGCTCAACACGAAAGCAAGTGGGAGCCGGTCCTGGTTCTTCGCCTGCTTTTCGTGAGCAGCCTCCTTGTCTTGGAAAGAGTGTGTGTGTAGCGTATAGGCCCAGAAAGCATGTGTACCTGCATGCAGCCAAGCATCTCCTCTAGAGTAAGAAAGCCAGAACTAGCCTCCTTGCCTTGGAAAGAGTGTGTGTGTGGCGTGCAGTCCTGGAAGAGAAAGTGTAGGTGCCTGCCTACAGTCAAGCTGCCAAATGTCACCCTAGCTCATTGTTTACCTAAGCAATTCGAAAATAGCTTTAGCTATAATTAGAGAAATTAAGTACCGCTAAAAAGCAAGGTGTTTTCCGACACCATAAAGAAAGAAGATCGGAAAATACTGGGCGACCAAAAGGAAGGAGGAAGTCATGACGGGTCTTCCTCATAGAGGATAGAGCAACAGCACCCCCTGGACTCAAGCCCAACCTTCCATAGCATCAAAAACAGCTGCACACTGAATCAAAACAAAACCACCTCCTTCTGTTGTCTGTCTGTGTATTGTCTATACAAAGCGGCATAGAATGTTTGCCGTATATGTACTGTGATCCGCCCTGAGTCCCCTTCAGGGTGAGAAGGGCGGAATATAAATAAAGTTTATTATTATTATTATTATTAGTGTTATTATTAAAGAAAAACCTTGTGATGTTAATTATTTTGTGCAGCTGGTAATGTAGGTCAGCCAGCATGCTTGGGCCACACCCGGTGGGGTATAACTGTATGGATTTTAGAATACAGTTTGGAGAAGTAAAACGCTACTCTGAAGAGAAGAAGCAATATGCTGTAATGCTGCTATGCTCTAACAGTGATGGTCTTTGCTATGGTGGGATAGCTATTTGCTCAAGGCTTATGTTTTGCTCTCTCATTTCAATGAAGATGAAGAAGCCTTATTCTGTGTTACTTACAAGGACTATGTAAGTTTGTTGCACTGTTTGATTTTGTATGCAACACTGCAAGTGTATGCCTCTGCTGATAAGAGTAAAGTTTTTATGTTCCTTTTTCCTCTTGCCTGTATGTCTTTTGCATGGGACTTGGCTAAAATCCACTTCTGCGCAACATCCTCTAGAGTATTTATTTATTTATCGTGTCGGGGCAACCAGACAATTGTTCTAACAGAACAAAACAAATAAACAGACAAAACACAAAATGTGCAAGCTTGGTAGTGGATTAAATGTCCTTTAACCAGTATCTGGCCACTTGGAGTGCCTCTGGTGTTGCCGCAAGAAGGTTGTGCATTTAGCAAGGCTCAGGTTGCATTGCAGCAGGTGGTCAGTGGTTTGCTCTTCTCCACACTCGCATGTCGTGGATTCCACTTTGTGGCCCCATTTCTTAAGATTGGCTCTGCATCTCGTGGTGCCAGAGCACAGTCTGTTCAGTGCCTTCCAAGTCACCCAGTTTTCTGTGTGCCCAGGAGTGAGTCTCTCATTTGGTATCAACCATTGGTTGAGGTTCTGGGTTTGAGCCTGCCACTTTTGCACTCTCACTTGCCAGGGTGTTCCAGCGAGTGTCTCTGTAGAACTTAGAAAACTATTTCTTGATTTAAGTCGTTGACTTGCTGGCTGATACCCAAACAAGGGATGAGCTGGGGATGTCACTGCCTTGGTCCTTTCACCACTGGCTGCTACTTCCCGGCGGATGTCAGGTGGTGCAATACCGGCTAGACAGTGTAATTTCTCCAGTGGTGTAAGGCGCAGACACCCAGTGATAATGTGGCATGTCTCATTAAGAGCCACATCCACTGTTTTAGTGTGGTGAGATGTGTTCCACACTGGGCATGCATACTCAGCAGCCTTCACTGTGTCTTCACTGTGTCTGGTTGTGATCCCTAGGTTGTGCCAGTCAGCTTTCGTATGATATTGTTTCTAGCATCCACCTTTTGCTTCATATTCAGGCAGTGCTTCTTGTAGGTCAGAGCACGGTCCAGGGTGATTCCCAGGTATTTGGGTGCTCTGCAATGCTCCAGTGGGATTCCTTCCCAGGTCATCCTCACAGCTCGGGATGCTTGTCTGTTCTTAAGGTGAAAGGCACATGTCTGTGTTTTAGATGGATTAGGGATTAGCTGGTTTTCGCTGTAGTAGGCAGTAAGGGCACCTAGAGCTTCGGAGAGCTTCTGTTCAACCATCTCAAAGCTCCCTGCTTGAGCAGTAACGATCATCAGCATAGATGAAACTCCCTGTCCCTTCTGGCAGTGGGTGGTCATTTGTGTAGATGTTGAACATGGATGGAGTAGAACAGGTAAGAAACCTCCTTAAAGAGCATGTTTGCCTGCAGCTGAGTCCCTCTTCTCTAGAGTAAAACAACTGAAATGCCTAAAACGACAGAAAGGGGAGCCTGGGAAACCCCACCCCACATAATGGGCTGATAGAAAATAGATCTTTTGCACCCCAGAGTGAAAACTGATATCTGTCCACCCAATTTCAGGAGGCTCCCAAAAAATGGATTAGGGCCCCCACCAAAAACCAGGACACAAAACAGGTTAAGGTTTACCTCGAATGGACAACTCTACAAGTGAATCCAGTTCTCAGTTTGAATTGCATTGTACTTTAATTGACTTCATTGACATTGGATGCCGTGCTTTTTTGTTAATATTTTAAATGATATGATATTTTTGATTTAATTTTGGGATCCCAAGGTGGAAACTGTGGGTCGCCTCTGGGTGTCTCTAGATTTTCCCCATATTTTGGGCGAAGCAGCAGCCCCAGCAGCTCTAGAAAGCTTTCAAATGCTGTTTCCACTCCAAAATAGGCCAAACCCCTACACAAACAGTCCTTGAATTGAATACTGTAGTGTCACTTCAAGTAGCTGCACATGGTGGCCACAAAGCTGCCAAAAATTGGGTCATGCGGCACTCCGGGGTCTGGTGTGCATCCACTCCTGCTATAAGCTGCCTTAGGGAAGCCGCTTGGAAACATCTAGTGAACATCGACCAGCTCTACATAATTTTTTTTTCCCTGGAGAGAAACATACCTTATAGCGTGTCTGAAAATTTCTCAGTCTGAGTGTGTACGATCCCCTATTTTAATGGAAGCAAATTCCCTCCTTCCACCCTGCGGTGTGATATGATGCATGGGACATAATTACTGGCCGAGATACACACTCTGACAGATCAGTAGGTAAGATGCATCATGCAAAGACAACTTTCTCTTAAACGCAGACAGGAACAATGGAAATGTGTGACTGCTGGCTAAATCTTCTCGGTCAGTGATTATGGTGGGAAATTCTCTTTCTTTCTGTAGCTTTCTTTCTTTCTTTCCACAGCCTCGTGCTTGCACCAAGGAGAGGAAGCATCTTTGAAATGCATTGCATTCAGTGTCAGTCATCCGTTGCCTTTTTCAGCTGCTTCTCATTAATGTCAAGCGCATGTCACATTTCCAAGTTTCGGGTGGATGCAAAACTACCACCTAGGAGATTTATTGCAGCTTTTCTGCACAACACCTGTGTGTAATGTAGTCATGTTTCATTACTTCACCTATCGAGTGCATGGTGGACATTGCGTACACGTTTAGAAAAACCAACCTTGAGTATGTTTAGCCTGGAGAACAGAAGGTGAAGCAGGGACATAATAGCCATGTTTACAGATTTGTAAGGAGGGCATATTGAGAAGGGAGCTGGCTTGCTTTCTGCAACCAATTCAAATGGCAGGAAAAGAGATTCCACCTGAACATTCGCGAGAACTTTCTGACAGTGAAGCCAAAATTCAGCTACCCTCCTAAAGAGAGAGATGAGTTGATTCAGTGTCTGGTTAGCCTGCTGCTTTTAAACTAGATCAATGTGTAAACTGGGTTTGAAGGCTACAAGAACAGAGATTTATTACTTTCAGGCCTGAAAGGATGTCTGATACAGAGTCTCTGTTCAAAAGGAATCAGAGATAGCCATGTAATGCAAGACAAGATATATTATCCTCTCTGATAGCCATTCAAAGTCCCTGCACACTCCCCTGATTGGCCAGAAATTGGTCTAGCTTCAATCCTGGTCCTTGTTGGCTGGAAAATATAATAATAATAATAATAATAATAATAATAATAATAATAATAATAATAATGTAATGTTAGTTCGTGCTACCATCAGAACTCAAAAACCACTGGGGGAATTGACACCAAATTTGAACACAAGACACCTAACAGTCCAATTTATGTCCTCCACTCAAAAAAATTGATTTTGTCATTTGGGAATTGTCGTTGCTGGGATTTATAGTTTACCTACAATCAAAGCGCATTCTGAACTCCACTAATGATGAAATTGGGCTAAACTTAGCACACAGGGCTCCCATGACCAACAGAAAAAACTGGAAGGGTTTGGTGGACATTGACCTTGAGTTTGAGAATTATAGTTCACCCACATCCAGAGAGCACTGTGCACTCAAACAATGATGGATCTGGACCAAACTTGGCACGAATATTCCATATGCCCAAATATGAACACAGATGGAGTTTAAGGGAAATAGACCTTGACATTTGGGAGTTGTAGTTGCTGAGATTTATAGTTCACCTACAATCAAAGAGCATTCTGAACTCCACCAATGATGGAATTCAACCAAACATGGCATACAGGACTTCCATGACCAACAGAACACACTGGAAGGGTTTGGTGGGCATTGACCTTGAGTTTGGGAGTTGTAGTTCACCTACATCCAGAGAGCACTGTGGACTCAAACAATGATGGATCTGGACCAAACTTGACACAAAAATTCCATATGCCTAAATATGAACACAGATGGAGTTTGGAGGAAATAGACCTTGACATTTGGGATTTGTAGTTACTAGGATTTATAGTTCACTACAATTAAAGAGCATTCTGAAACCCACAAACGACAGAAATGGGGCAAACTTTCCACACAAAACCCCCATGACCAACAGAAAATACTTAAGGCCATCCAGTCCAACTCTCTTCACCGGGGAAGAAAATGTGATCAGAGCCCTCCTGACAAAGAGCCTTCCAGTCATAAATATAGATTGATAGATATGATTCTCACACACACACAAACAGATATAGTATCATAGATTTGAAAGAGACCCTTAAAGAAGGACTATGATATGTTGCATATACCAGAGTAGGCAAACCAGGCACTCTCCACATCAACACTGCCAAAGAAACAACAAGAAATACTGTATTGTTGAAGGCTTTCATGGCTGGAATCACTAAGTTCTTGTGGGTTTTTTCGGGCTATATGGCCATGTTCTAGAGGCATTTCTCCTGACGTTTCGCCTGCATCTATGGCAAGCACCTCTGAGGATGCTTGCCATAGATGCAGGCGAAACATCAGGAGAAATGCCTCTAGAACATGGCCATATAGCCCGAAAAAACCCACAAGAACTTAACAAGAAATACTGTTTACTCACAAGCAGAAAGGAATTACATATATTAGAAACCAACACTTTCTCATTACTTTATTTTCCAGATCACCAGACTGGGCCACAGCAACGCGTGGCAGGGGACAGCTAATAATAATAATAATAATAATAATAATAATAATAATAATAGCTGACACGATATGAGGATTTAAAAATCGAACTGAAAAGATTCTGGCACACGTCAGTAAAGGTGGTCCCACTGGTGATTGGCACACAGGGTGCAGTGCCTAAAGACCTTGGCCTACACTTAAACACAATCGGCGCTGACAAGATTACCACCAGCCAGCTGCAAAAGGCCACCTTACCGGGATCTGCACACATTATTCACAGATACATCACACAGTCCTAGACACTTGGGAAGTGTCCGACATGTGATCCAATACAACAGCCAGCAGAGTGTCTGCTGTGGACTCATCTTGTTGTGTTAATAATAATAATAATAATAATAATAATAATAATTTATTTATACCCTGCCACCATCTCCCCAATGGGGACTCGGGGCAGTTTACATGAGGCCAAGCCCGACAATACATACATCAGTAAATCAACATAGCAATAAAAAAAATACAATACACAACCATTATAAATAACATATCAGCAATAAAACAAAACATTTAGAAACACAATGATCCAAAACTGTGGGCAAGGCCAAATCTAATACACTGGGTGTGAACAGCAGTAAAATAAATCTAAACAGGAGTTTTTAGAGGGTAAGGTAGGGTTGTTTGACCCAACAGGTAGAATAAAGTCCTTCAGAGGACATTTTGCAGAGAATTGGTCAGAATAGGGAATTATTGTTTATTCAGGGAAGGCACATTGGAACAACCAAATTTTCATGCTCCTCCTAAAGACTGCCAATATGGGGGCTTGTCTAATATCCTTGGGGAGCGAGGATAATGATCATGGCATCTGGGGTGGATGGAGTCTCCATTGCACTCCAGGCCTGGGAACACCTATGACCACAGCACCACACAAGAATCCAAAATATAAGCAAACAGTTTGTTGCAGAAACACATTAAAAGCATAAGCAAAAAAACAAAATAAAGAAAGGAGAGGTATAATCCAAAAAGCTTTAGCAATAGATGATAATCCAAACAGTAATCCAAATGTCTCCTGCAGATTCCAAGGTAACACAGTCCAGGAACAGCCAAAAAGTCACAAGTACAGCATAAGATATACTTAGTAAAACTTGAGAAGGAATATAAAGGCAAGAACATTTCTCTTTTCGATCTGCTAGGTGAGCAGGGAGCTGGGGCTGACAACGGGTGCTCACCTTGACCTGGTTTTCAACTGGCAACCTTTTGATCGGTAGGATTTTCTGCATGTTATTACATTTGGCCCGCTTGTTGTGATTGTGATTTATTTCTCATTGTCTTTTTGCCTTGTTTTATTGTATTCTTGTTTTATTTATTTTATTGTGATTTGTGTTTTTGGTTTTATTCTGTTGTAATGCACTATTGGGCTTGGCCTCATGTAAACCGCCCTGAGTCCCCTTTGGGGAGATGGTGGTGAAGTATAAATAAAATTTATTATTATTGGGTTGTTGTAGGGTTTTTTTTTTGGGGGGGGGGGGGGGCTATATGGCCATGTTCTAGAGGCATTCTCTCCTGACGTTTTGCCTACATCTATGGCAAGCATCCTCAGAGGTAATGAGGTCTCACTACCTCTGAGGATGCTTGCCATAGATGCAGGCGAAACGTCATGAGATAATGCCTCTAGAACGTGACCATATAGCCTGAAAAAACCTACAACAACCCAGTGATTCCAGCCATGAAAGCCTTCAACATTACTTTATTATTATTATTATTATTATTATTATTATTATTATTATTTGAAACACAACAAGATAACACCCTACCTGCGTGACCGCATCTCCATTTACGAACCCACGCGTTCACTTCGGTCATCTGGAGAGGCCCTGCTCGTGATCCCGCCTGCATCGCAAGCGCGCTTGGTGGGGACTCGAGACAGGGCCTTTTCTGTGGTGGCCCCCCGACTCTGGAACACCCTCCCAAAAGATCTTAGACAGGCCCCTACATTGGCAGTCTTCAGAAAGAACTTGAAGACCTGGCTGTTCCGATGTGCCTTCCCAGATTAGGAACCTCCAATACCAAGTCCTAGAAGCACTTTAGTAGAACTAAGATACTGCACACCGCACACTGCACTTACTTATAATCCTACATACCTCCTGCCACATCAGCACTTTTAATCTTGTACCCATTACTCTGGCCCGGCCCAGTTTTATAGTGTCTCGATGTATTGTTTATTGTGTTGTTTATTCTGCTTAACTGTTTTTAATTTGCTTTGGTATTGTATTTGTTGTATTGTGTTTTGAGGCCTTGGCCTATGTAAGCCGTATCGAGTCCTTCAGGAGATGCTAGCGGGGTACAAATAAAGTAATAATAATAATAATAAGTCCACAGCAGACACTCTGCTGGCTGTTGAATTGGATCAAACATCGGAAACTTCGCAAGTGTCTAGGACTGTGTGATGTATCGGCGAATAATGCATGCAGATCCCAGTAAGGTGGCAGATGGTAATTTTGTCAGCGCCAATTATGTTTAAGTGCAGGTCAAGGTCTTTAAGCACTGCACCCAGTGTGCCGATCACCACTGGGACCACCTTGACTGACTTCTGCCTCATATCATCCTCATATCATCCTCATCCTCATATCATGTCAGCTTTTCCAGTTGTTTTTCTTCAATCCTGCTGTCGTATGGGATTGCGACATCGACGATTCATACTTTGTTTTTTAACATGATTGTGAGGTCAGAAGTATTGTGCTCCAAAACTCTGTCTGTCTGAATCCGGAAGTCCCAGAGGAGTTTGGTGTGTTCATTCTCTGCACCTTTTTCCGGCTTATGATCCCACCAGTTCTTTGTCGCAGACAGATGATATTTGTGGCACAAGTTCCAATGAATCATCTGAGCAACAGTGTTATGCCTCTGCTTGTAGTCTGTCTGCGCGATCTTCTTGCAGCAGCTGAGGATGTGATCTATTGTTTCATCCGCTTCCTTTCAGAGTCTGTATTTGGGATCTGTTGTCGATGTTTCAATTCTGGCTTTGATGACATTGGTTCTAATGGCATTGGTTCTTATTATTATTATTATTATTTTACTGACACAAAAGCACAGTATGTCACAGCAAACAAGATCTATATGCTGGATTTTGTATCACAAAATCACAATTCAAACACTTCCCGAGCATCTAGGATTGTGTGATGTTTTTTCGAATGATGCACGCAGATCCAATTAAGGTGGCCTTTTGCAGTTGACAGATCGTGATTTTGTCGATGTTTATTGTTGCCAAATGCCAGCTGAGATCTTTTGGCACGGCACCCAGTGTGCTGATGACCACTGGGACCACTTCTACTGATTTATGCCAGAGCCTTTGCAGTTCAATATTGAGGTTTTGATAGCGGCTGAGTTTTTCCTGTTGTTTTTCCTCAATGCGACTGTCACCTGGTATGGCGACATCAATAATCCAGACTTTTTTTCTTTTCCACAATCGTGATGTCTGGTGTATTGTGTTCCAAAACTTTGTCAGTCTGGATTCGAAAGTCCCACAAATTATTATAATTATAATTATAATAATAATAATTATTATTATTAAACCTGCTGTGCTCAGCCCGGCTGTGATAAACTCATTATAGTCACCATCCTCTTTCATGACAGAGCCATGACAGGTAAAGTGGTATCAAACTGCATCAATTCTACAGTGTAGGTGCATCCTATATGAAAATGAAAGATTAGGAACCATTTCATTTTGTAGGTTAATAATAATGGTCTTCAGAGGCAATAGAGAGCTGATTATTTCAGGTGCTTAAATACCATTCTGCTTTTTTTTTAAAAAAGGAAACCCTTTGCATAGTTTGTCGTACCTTTTGTGTAAATATCATGGTTGGAAGAGATGGCATTTTCTGGACTGCTCTTCAGTGTTAATAAAAGATTCCAAGAACAGGGTGACCTTTTCACAAAGGATCTGTAAATGCCAAAAAAAACTGCATTAACTCCCTGCAGATCTTCGGGCTCTCGCTCGAGTAGCAGCTCGGTGTGCTTGCATTCATTTGTGAACTTGAGGGGTTCACTGTGTAATAAAGGCCAGGCCATTCAGTGCATGGAAAAGATGCCGAGGTTTCCGAAAGCTTGATTGCACTGTTTTGATTCAGTTCCATTTCAGACATCATCTTGAAAAATTTCAGCGCTCACATGAAAATACCAGCAATTTTTTTTTCATGAATTCTTCTCAGTGTTCCTCTTTTCGTTCTTTCGAAGCACAACTTTGGGTACATCTCCACTATGGAATTAATGCAGTTTGACACACTTTAGTTAACCTGGCTTAATGCTATGGAGTAGTGTTTCTCAACCTGGGGATTGGAAAACATATATTTCCGATGGTCGTAGAGACGGTTGAAGATTTCTCTGCCAGTCTTTCTCTTCCTTTCGGAAACAGATGGCGAATCCTCTCATCTTCTTCCGCTGTGATTGGCTGGCCTCTCAGCCAAGGGGAGGGCTGTTTCTGAGACTCCAAGTGAGGAGGGGAGAGCAGGCGTGCTCCGCACACAACAGCATGGTGCATATTCACGGGTGAGGGAGAGCGTGTGAGGCTGGATGGAGGCTTGTACCGGCGAGTTCCTTCAAGGCATGAGATTTCTGTGTGGGAAGTTTGGCCCAATTATGTCATTGTGGAGAAGCAACCGCTTACTTAATTCCTTAGGCGATCCCTCGTAGTCCGAGGATGATGGTCCTCCAAGTGTAGTGTCCTGGAAGTTGGTCCATAGGTGACTGTGGAGCCCTATTTTTGATCTGCATCTTCACCCGCAGTGAGGGCATTGGTTTCCAGGTGGAAGATGGTCCCGGTCGTGGTTGGCTTGACTCACCTTCCTCTTGGCACGTTTCTCTCTTTTGCCTTCCATTCATTTGTGCCTCTTCAAATTCTACAGCACTGCTGGTCACCGCTGACCTCCAACTGGAGCGCTCAAGGGCCAGGGCTTCCCAGTTCTCAGTGTCTGTTGTGACTCTGATTCTGAAGCTGAGCTCTGTGGGCCTTCTGAACCAGAATTCCTACAGGATGATGAGGAGGAGGATGGGTTACAGATTTCTGTAAATGCTTCAGACAGGTCTGATGGTGGGGCTGCTGAAGGAGAAACAGCAAGTCACTTCCCAGGGGAAAGGAATGTTAGTGAGACTGATAACGAGAGTAAATTCCCACGTGGCCAGGTGGAGACGTCTTTTCCTCCCCACAGTGATCCAGTCCAGCTGGACCAAGATAAGGGGTTACATAGCCTTGGAGATAATGAATTAATAAGCAGGCAAGATCGTCTGCAATTAAGGCTCCGAAGAAGCACTCGCTTGGCTAGCAAGCGAGAAGCCAAAAGGGCAAAAGGTCAATGCAATGTGTTCATGTCTGCAACGGGTATTTAGCCTTGTAGCTGACAAGCAGGGGCTGTCAGTCCAATGTAGCTCTTTCCATGCAAACTTCTGTGGATTAACTTTGGCTTTTAGCAGCACGCTTCTGGCTTCCTGAGTCTGGGATTTGGGCCTTGGTTTCAACTGTTTTCCATGGACTCTTGTTTGACCATTGCTAAAGGATTATGGTTCATGTTTTTGCCTTTGGATCTTGGGAACTTTGTCTTTGCATTTAAGCCTTTGTCCTGCTTATGGAATTTTTGCATTTCTTATACTTTGTTTTGATTTTGTCTTTTTCTCAATAAACTACAAAACCTACAGCTTTGGTGTGGTGGTGTCTGGAGCAAGGTGAAAGCTACCCTGAGTTGCAACAGTGTGTATGCCAGAGTTTTTAAGGTTGGCTTCGAGCCCATCTTTAAATCTCTTTTCCTGTCCTCCAACATTCGATTTTCTATTTTTGAGTTCAGAGTAGAGCAACTGCTTTGGGAGACAGTGGTCGGACATCTGGACAACGTGGCCAGTCCAGCGGAGTTGATGGTGGAGGACCATTGCTTCAATGCTGGTGGTCTTTGCTTCTTCCAGCACGTTGACATTTGTCTGCTTGTCTTCCCAAGAGATTTGCAGGATTTTTCAGAGGCAACGCTGATTGAATCGTTCCAGGGGTTGCATGTGATGTCTATAGACAGTCTCGCAGGTGTATAGCAAGGTTGGGAGGGCAATAGCTTTATAAACAAGCACCTTAGTATCCCTACGGATGTTTCGGTCCTCAAACACTCTCTGCTTCATTCGGAAAAATGCTGCACTCGCAGAGCTCAGGCGGTGTTGAATTTCAGTGTCAATGTTGACTTTTGTGGAGAGGTGGCTGCCAAGGGAGCGGAAATGGTCAACATTTTCTAATGTTACACCATTAAGTTGTATTTCTGGCAACCACTACATCCTCCATCATTGCCAAGCGCCAACTGTACCAACAGACAGTTCCCTTGGATTCGGAACAGAAAGTGGTGTTGAACTGCATTAATTCTACAGAGTAAACACACTCCAAAACAGTGCTTCAGAATATTTCCATTTACTCCTTTTGGATGCAGAAACCGAATGTCAAATCATTGGACTATGTAAGGCTGAATCAACCCAGATGTTTAGCAACTGGAACGGAAACATCTGTGAATCCACTCACCTTTAGGTATCAAGATGACATCCAAACAAGTGCTGATCTCAGGCCAAAATGTTAATGCTTAACACGTCACACAATAGTACTCTCTGCGTTGCGATTTGCACTATAACAGTCTTAGCGTTAAAGAGATTGCGGTATTACTTAATCCCGAGGCCATCTGCTGAAAGCCACAAATTTATTGCAACGAGTCTGGCTAATGTTGTTTTACTAAGCGTGCAGACGGCCAATCTTAATCATTTTAACTACAATGCTCTATTACGCATACCATGAAATTTAACAAGGTATATCCTATATGGAGCCGTAATGCCGCAGCTGTGAAGACTAATTAGGGAGCGCTCATTATTGTCCATTCAGTTTGCCATGGCAGATGCGGCAAGCTGAGAGCAAAGCAGTCTGGATGGCTGGATGGCACCATTGCCACTTTACGATCGCTGGGGAACTAGTAGCCACCATTCAAGGCATTTCCCCATTTGCGTTGCTTTCCGTGGACATTTGCAAACACTGAACAGAATGGTTTCGGCAGGAGATGGGAACAGTGAAATGAGAGGGGTCTGATTCTTTTTTATCTCCCCCACTAGGTACAAAATCTATATAGTAGATTTTACAGACTATAAGGTACTGGATAAAAATGTCTGTTTTGCAATGTTATGATATCTCTGCTTCCCTTGGCGGATTACCGCGAGTTAGCATCACTTTCCGCTATTTCAGCACAGCCCTTCTAACAACACAGAAGCCATGATCCTATAGCGATCCAACTGGCTGCTCCTTTCTTTCTCTTGCCCCCCAAATACTCAACTCCCCCAAATACTCAATTTTCCCCAAAGACCTCCAGTATTTTTTGCTGGTCGTGGGTGCTCTGTGTGCCAAGTTTGGTCCAATTCCCTCTTTGGGGGAGTTCAGAGTGCTCATTCATAGGAACTATAAATCCTAGTACCTACAAGTCTAAAATTTCTGGGCCAATTCCCCTCAAAACCCACCAGTATTCAAAGTTGGGCATATTGGGTATGCATGCCAAGTTTGGTCCAGATCCATCCTTGTTTGGGTTCATAGTGCACTCTGGATGTAGGTGAACTACAACTCCTATCAATCCCTTCAAAGACCTCCAGTATGTTTTGTTGGTCACGGTGGTTCTATGTGCCAAGTTAGTTGCAGGTCCATTGTTGGTGGAGTTCAGAGTGATCTTACATTGCAGGAGAACTATACATCCCAGGACCTACAACTCCCCAAACCTCTCTAATCTGTTCAGTTGCCAACCAATTCCTGTTTGCTGTGTACCATAGAAAAGAATAGGAAAGGGTTAAGAGAGAGGCAGTGGTTAGGGTCATGCAAATTCCACACCAATGGAAAGAGAGAGAAACACTGGGATGTCTGTGGTGGAGAAAACACATCCTATCTTTTCATTTAGACTTATTGGTGAACTGCAACTCCTATAAATCCCTTCAAAGACCTCCAGCATGTTTATCTGGTCAAGAGGGTTCTGTGTGTCAAGTTAGGTCCATCATTGGTGGTGTTCAGAGTGGTTTTAGATTGCAGGTGAACTATACATCCCAGAACCTACAACTCCTATAATTCATGGTGAATTCTCCACAAACCCCTCTAGTATGTCCAGTTTCTGATCAATTCCTCTGTTTGCTGTACACATAGAAAAGAATAGGAAAGGGTTATGAGAGAGGCAGTGGGCAGGGTCATGCAAATTCCTCACCAATAGAGACAGTAGGAAACATTGGGATGTCTGTGGTGGAGGAAAAACAGTAAATCTAGGGTGAAATGGTCCCTGTAGAAAAGCCTTCATGTGGGTGATGGGCAGCGTGGTGTTGGTGGAGAACATTGGCATGGCTTTTGTATATGTTCATGGCACTCACTATAACCTACAATGGAGGGAGAATCTTTGGCATCTCCTGTGTAGTGGGAGCTATAGTTGTTTGTGGAGGCAGGAGCCTATCTAAGTGAACACCCCAGCCACACGGATACACATTTTCACATTTATTATGTGTATAGATAGATAGATCAGGGGGGCAGATTCTTCTCCTCTCCCCATAAACATTCCTAAAACGGCGGCTTTCAAATTATTTTAAAACTAGCCATCCTCTGCCACGCATTGCCGTGGCCTGGTTTGTGTATATGTGTTTTGTGTGTGTATATATTTGTGTATATGTGTATATGTGGTTTTGCCCAACACAACAAACTTTTAAGTTGTAATGTATTTGTTTTATTTTTTGGCTTTTTAAGTCCCTTCCGCTGTGTTTTTCAGTGTTTTTATGAGTGATGGTCACTCGTTGGCCTGAGAGGTGGACGGTGTCCAAATTTGGTGTCAATTCATCCATTGGTTTTGGAGTTATGTTAATCCCACAAACGAACATTACATTTTTATTTATATAGACTAGCCGTCCCCTGCCACGCGTTGCTGTGGCCCAGTCTGGTGATCTGGAAAATAAAGTGATGTGAAAGTGTTGTATTGTAATATACGTAATTTCTTTATGCTTGTGGGTAAGCAGTATTTCTTGTTGTTTCTTTGACAGTGTTGATGTAGAGATTGTCTGGTTTGCCTACTCTGGAACAGGCAACATTTCATTGTCCTTCTTTAGGGGTCCCTTTCAGATCTATGATACTATATCTGTGTGTGTGTGTGTGTGTGTGTGTGCGAATCATATCTATCTATCTATCTATCTATCTATCTATCTCTCTATATCTATGGCTGGATGGCTCTTTGTCAGAAGGGCTTGGTTACGTTTTTTTGCTCTGGTAAAGGAGTTGGACTGGATGGCCTTAAGTATTTTCTGTTGGTCATGGGGATTCTGTGTGGGAAGTTTGCCCCAATTTTGCTGTTGGTGGGGTCCAGAATGATCTTTGATTGTAGGTGAAATATAAATCCCAATAACTACAAATTCCAAATGTCAAGGTCTATTTCCCCCAAACTCAATTTGTGTGCATATTTGGGCATATGGAATATTCCTACCAAGTTTGATCCAGACCCATCATTGTTTGAGTGCTCTCTGGATGTAGGTGAACTACAACTCCAAAACTCAAGGTCAATGCCCACCAAACCCTTCTAGTGTTTTCTGTTGGTCATGGGAGTTTTGTGTGTTTGGTTCTATTCCATCATTGGTGGAGTTCAGAATGCTCTTTGGTTGTAGGTGAACTATAAATTCCAGTAACTGCAACTCCCAAATGTCAAGGTCTATTTCCCCCAAACTCCATCTGTGTTCATATTTGGGCATATGTTTGGGCATATATTTGGGAATATTCATGCCAAATTTGGTCCCGATCTATCTTTGCTTGAGACCACAGTGCTCTCTGGCTGTGGGTGGACTACAACTCCGTAACTCAAGGTCAATGCCCACCAAACCCTTCTAGTGTTTTCTGTTGGTCATGGGAGTTTTGTGTGCCACGTTTGGTTCTATTCCATCATTGGTGGAGTTAAGAATGCTCTTTGGTTGTAGGTTAACTATAAATCCCAGCAGCTACAACTCCCAAATTACAAAATCAATTTTTTTGAGTGATGGTCACTCGTTGGCCTGATAGGTGTCTTGTGTCCAAATTTGGTGTCAATTCGTCAATCCCACAAACAAACATTCCATTTTTATTTATATAGATGTTTGTGTGTGTAGGAACTTTACTGTCTATGATTCTAGAGTCTTCTTGTGCATTCTGATGGATCTGGACCAAATTTGGCACACATATCTGATACGCTGGAATTTGATTACTGGAGAGGTTTAGGGGGAACTGACTGTTGTTCCTGGGAGTTGTAGTTCACCCACAACCAGAGAAACGGTGTCCTCCACTGATAATGGACTTGCACCGCATTTGGCACACTGAACCCCCATGACTAACTCAACCTACTGGAAGGGTTTGAGCAGACTGATTCACCATAGTGGGAGTTGTAGTTCACCCTACATCCAGAGAGCACACTGAACCCCACCGATGATGCATCTAGAGCAAACTTGACCAACATTACAAACTTTAAGTACTGATGGAGATTTTCAGGGTTCACCTGGCATGATGGGAGTTGTAGTTCACAGGGAGGAGGCAAAAGATACATATAGCACCCTGTGATAAGAGCTGTCAATGCTAATATTAGATGGATTGGAACTTGGTATCTTTCGTGGCCCCCGCCTCCCTCCCCGCTGCATCTGATCCAGGCGAAAGCCTTTCTGTGACATGATTATTGGAAAGTGTGGAGCGAGGCATCTCTGTCCCTGAATGTAAATTCCTCGGGATGCAGCCTCCACTTGAGAAATATATTGCTTGATTTGCAGGGTGATGTTTATGGTTGCCTTTTCCCATTATCGTTTCAGCGAGGCGGAGTGGCAATGCATACGCTGGCTTTCATGATGCAGAAAAAGTGAGTGCTTTGGAGAGATCCATCTTCCCTCCCTCCCTCCCTCCCCCCCCCCCCTTTTCGTCTCCTTATTGATGTCCTGTCAGTTGCCACATTCTCATATTCTCTCCAGAGAAGCTAATGACACTGATGGAATACACCCAACTGCTGTTTCCCTCCAAATATCTACATAAAAGACAATGTTATTGGATGGGAAAGACGGGTTTTTTTAAACCAACAGCTTCATTGGAGGACTTCAGAAAGATCGTTTGCTTTCCTCTCTTGGATTTTGCTAAGATATTGCCAAGCTATCTCCACCACCCAGTTCTGTATCGACTTAGAGAAGGCTAAGATCTCCCCAAGCAATCTCCCGTCCAAGTTTCTGCATCTACATGAATATGGCATTACAAAGGGTCACTTCACCTAGCAACAGCCAATCTATTTATTTATTTACTTATTTACTTTGCTTCTATACCGCCATTACCAGCCCGAGGGCAACTCATGGCGGTTTACAAAACAGCACAATTCAATGCCCACAACAGTGCAAAAATAATTTAAACATTAAAAACATTTAACACAGGTAAAAATTCATTACAATTAACATCAGTAACACAATAAAAATCTAGTGACAGTGCAGGGCCACTTCACCTAGCAACAGCCAATCTAGTGACATTGCAGTTGGTTACTTCACCTAGCAACAGCCAAACCAGTGGCAATGCAAAGGGCCACTGCACATAGCAACAGCCAATCCTTCACTTAGCAACAGCCAATCGAATGACATTGCAATGGGTCACTTCACCTAGCAACAGCCAATCTAGTGACAGTGCAGGGCCACTTCACCAAGCAACAGCCAAACCAGTGGCAATGCAAAGAGCCACTTCAGCTAGCAACAGCCAATCCTTCACTTAGCAACAGCCAATTGAGTGACATTGCAATGGGTCACTTCACCTAGCAACAGCCAATCTAGTGACATTGCAGTTGGTTACTTCACCTAGCAACAGCCAAACCAGTGGCAATGCAAAGGGCCACTGCACATAGCAACAGCCAATCCTTCACTTAGCAACAGCCAATCGAATGACATTGCAATGGGTCACTTCACCTAGCAACAGCCAATCTAGTGACAGTGCAGGGCCACTTCACCAAGCAACAGCCAAACCAGTGGCAATGCAAAGAGCCACTTCAGCTAGCAACAGCCAATCCTTCACTTAGCAACAGCCAATTGAGTGACATTGCAATGGGTCACTTCACCTAGCAACAGCCAATCTAGTGACATTGCAATTGGTCACTTCACCTAGCAACAGCCAAACCAGTGGCAATGCAAGGGGCCACTTCACGTAGCAACAGCCAGTCCAGTGACATTGTAAAGGACCACTTAGCAGCAGCCAGTCCTTTACCTAGCAACAGCCAATCTAGTGACATTGAATTGGTCACTTCACCTAGCAACGGCCAAACCAGTGGTAATGCAAGGGGCCACTTCATCTAGCAACAGCCAATCCAGTGACATTGCAAAGGGCCACTTCAGCTAGCAGCAGCCAATCGAGTGACATTGCAATTGGTCACTTCACCTGGCAACAGCCAAACCAGTGGCAATGCAAAGGGCTACTTCATCTAACAACAGCCAATCCAGTGACATTGCAAAGGACCACTTCACCTAGCAACAGCCAATCCTTCACCAAGCAACAGCCTATCAAGTGACATTGTAATGGGTGATTTCATCTAACAACAGCCAATCCAGTGACATTGCAAAGGACCACTTCACCTAGCAACAGCCAGTCCTTCACCTAGCAACAGCCAAATCCAGTGGCAATGCAAAGGGCCACTTTGCGTAGTAACAGCAAATCTAGTGACACTGCAATGGGCCACTTCACCTAGCAACAGCCAATCCAGTAATATTGCAATGGGCCACTTCACCTAGCAACAGCCAATTCTTAACCTAGCAATAGCCAATCTAGTGACATTGCAATTGGTCACTTCACCTAGCAACAGCCAATCCAGTGACATTGCAAAGAGCCACTTCAGCTAGCAGCAGCCAATCCTTCACTTAGCAACAGCCAATCAAGTGACATTGCAATGGGTCACTCCATCTAACAACAGCCAATCTAGTGACAGTGCAGGGCCACTTCACCAAGCAAGAGCCAATCCTTCACCTAGCAACACTCAATCAAGTGACAATGCAAAGGGCCATTTCACCTAGCAACAGCCAATCTAGTGGCAATGCAAAGGACCACTTCACGTAGCAACAGCAAATCTAGTGACATTGCAATGCGCCACTTCATCTAGCAACAGCCAAACCAGTGACACTGAAAAGGGCCACTTCACCTTGCAATAACTAATCCTTCACTTTACAACAGGCAATCCAGTGACTAGTATATGTGTGAGTCTGTGAGAGTGTGTGTGTGACTAGCAGATAAACCTGGCATTACCCGGTTGTCATTGGGGCCTCAGCTTGCCTACTTTCTCCCTCCTTTTGTTCTTTCTTTCCATTCTTTATCTTCCATTCTTTCCCTTTCTTTCCTACTCTCCACTATACCTTCCCCCTTTTACTTTCACTTCCTTCCTTCCTTCGTTCCTTCCTTCCTTTCATCCCTTTCTCCTCATCCACGTGTCACATTTCTATCTCAGCGACATTACAAAGGGCCACTTCACCTAGCAACCATTTTGGTGGTGCAAACAGACAGATGGGCATACTTTGACTTTTTTACATAGAGATACACCTGGGGTTATGGGAAAAATATATCAGAAAGGGTTGTGAGCGGGGGAAGCCCTGGATCTCGAGATTTCTCTCCATCTCCCCATAATATAGCCAGCAATGTGGCTTGCAGGCAGCTATTGTATATGGATTTTTCCGCTGCAGTTGACAAGTTTTTCTCAAGATAAGGGAAAAGCAAACAAAACTTTTAATGAGCTGCCAGAATCCTGAGAATGGAGAAGCGAAAGCTATTATCCACCCTGATTATCCACCAAATTGGATCTGCCGGCGTTAAGGAACAAAGGCTCTGTTAAGCAGCTCACGTTGTGAGTTTTGTCAGCAGGCCAAATTCAACACTGCGGCAGCTTTGTTGGCTTCACAGAGCGTTACCCCAAGGATGAGACTCCCCTGGCATCCCGAGACCTTGTTGCACGTCCGAATGCAGCGTACGGAGCCTGAATCCTTAACTTGCCACTCCTGCACTTTCAAGGGTCCGTCTCTGTTCACAAAATGCATAAGGTTGTGGGTGAATTACAACTCGCACAATGCCAGGTTAACCCCCTGAAACTCCATCAATACTTAAAAGTTTGCTCTGGATATATCATCAGTGGGGTTGCAGGATGAACTACAACTCCTACCATGGTGGGTCAATCCTGTGAAATTCCTCTAGTATGTTCAATTGGTTTGGTCCAGGTCCATCATCGGTGGGGTGTAGAGTGCTCTTTGATTGCAGGCGAACTATACATCCCAGTACCTACAACTAACAAATATCAAGACCAATCCCCCCCGCCCCCCAAAACCCACCAGTATTCGAATTTTGGAATATATCATGACCTTCTTTCCTGGTGTTGTGGCGAACCTTGCCTTGGCAAGAGAGAGTTTCCAAGGAAACAGGGCTGTGAAGAGGAGGGATATGAGGTGAGAGAAGAACCAACTGTCAGATGGAACTTTGCTTGCAACCATATTATATACTTAGAGAAATAAAGCCCTTCCAGTCTGTCTGTGAGGTAATTTCTTCTCTAGAAAACTGAAGAGCAGGACAAAAAGTCAATGCGTGCCAAATTTGGTGCAGATCTATCATTGTTTGCATTCACAGTTCTCTCTGGATGTAGGTGAACTATAATTCCTATCAATTAAGATGATTTTCTTCCAAAACCCTCCTGTATTTTTTATCAGTCGTGGGGGTTCTGTGTGCCAAGTGAGGTCCAGGGCCATCATTGGTGGCGTCCAGATTGCTCTTTGAAGGCAGGTGAACTATAAATCCTAGTACCTACAATGGTTATAAATCTCAGTGAATTCCCCCCAAACCTCTCCAGTATATTTTTCTAAGGTCATGTGGTCAAATGTGGTCCAGGTCCATTGTCAGTGTGCCCATTGTCACAGTGCTCTGATTTGATATAGGGAGAACTACAACTTCCATCATGTGGAGTCAATCCCCCAAACTCCTCCAGTATATTGAGTTGCTGGTTAGTTCTACTGTTTGTTGTGCAGTCAGAGTTGAAAAGAGTAGGAAAGGGTTAAGGGAGAAGCAGTGGGCGGGATCATGCAAATTCCACACCAATGGAGAGAGTAAGAAACATTGGGATGCAGTGAAGGAAACACCTAGGATGAAATTGCCCCTGAATGAAAGCATTCCTTGGGTGGTGGGCAGTATGGTGTTTGAGGAGGACATTGGCAGGGATTGGGGTACATGTTCATGGTGCTCACTTGCTATAACGGAGCCCCCGGTGGCGCAGTGGGTTAAACCCCTGTGCCAGCAAAATTGAAGACCGACAGGTCGCAGGTTCGAATCCAGGGAGAGGCGGATGAGCTCCCTCTATCAGCTCCAGCTCCTCATGCGGGGACATGAGAGAAGCCTCCCACAAGGATGATAAAAACATCCATTCATCCGGGGGTCCCCTGGGCAACGTCCTTGCAGACGGCCAATTCTCTCACACTAGAAGTGACTTGCAGTTTCTCAAGTCGCTCCTGACACGACAAAAAAATCAATTTTTTTGAGTGGAGGACATACATTGGGTTGTTAGGTGTCTTGTGTCCAAATTTGGTGTCAATTCCCCCAGTGGTTTTTGAGTTCTGATGGCATCACAAACGAACATTACTTTTTTATTTATATAGATATAGACTGGTTATGTCGGGTATGTGTGCCAAGTTTGGTCCAAATTCATTGGTGTTCTTTGATTGCAAAGACAAATAGATGGGTGGATAGACAGATTGATGGATGGCCAGATGGTCAGACAGACCAATAATCGGATGGTTGGATGGACAGATGAACAGATAGACGGATTAATAGATGGATGGATGGACGGATAGTCGGATGGACAGATAGATGGATAAACGTAGGAATGGACTTACAGACAGACAGAGAAAAGGACGGAGGGACATACCCAAGGTGTTCCCCATGTTAACCTAACAAAATGAAGCCAGTTACTTATTCTCCACTCAGTTGTGTCTCCTTCCTGGTGTCTTTTGCAATTTTCGACACAGGAAACATCAGTTTCACAGCTGCAACATATTTATGGGTTGCTCGGCCACTGTATATCGATTGTGTCAGTCAAATGGCTTGTTCCTGTAGAGAAAATGCTCTGATGGCGGCAGCAATTGCTCCTTTAGAGCTGCTCTGGACAACCGCTTGCCCATTCTGCTCCATTTTCCAGATATGCTGGCTTGGTATTCAGATGAGTCTTTTGAGGCTTATCTACGTGCCTAGACAAACATAGACTCATCTTACCAAACTCCCTTGGTCCCATAACACTGAGTTGTGGTGGTTCAAGTGGCATCAAACTGCATTAACTCTACAATATAGATCCATAGGACTCTCTTTCTCCATCCACATACTGAGAAGACCCTCAGTAGACCTTTTTTTTCTGACATCGTCATTTCTTTCCTTTGAGCCGGTGTCAAGCAGAAAGAGCTGGTGTCCTTATCCCCATTACAGTCTCTTTATTAGTTTAATGAGCTTGGCTTTATTCCTGCAAATGATTCTGGCTTTTTTATTGCTGCCTCTACAGCTTCAAGAATATCATTAGAAAAGGAATCTGTAGGAAAAAAAATATGCAAGCTTTGGTAAATGGATGTGCTTAGGAAATTGCACACTCTGAGAGGTTCTGTGTCGTACACCCCTCTGACCTTAAACAACACACCAGCTTGGTAAAATCAGCAAGCAGTTTATTGAAGAATGTAAGTAGGTAAAGAAATAAAAATGGTTAAAAAAAAACAGTATAGTTCAAGGATAAAGGATAGCCCATGAGCTTCAAGACACAGTGTAAACACAAGATTCAAAGATAAAAATGCATTAGAACAACCCGACAAGAGAAATGTTTTCCTTTTGGTTCTGGGGTCTGGAAAAACTTTATATTGCCACATGGGAAAGAATTGCCTCAGTCGGGTCAATGTTGGAATTTCATGATGGTCTTGTTTGCAAGTGTTCTTAGTTTCATGCATGAAAATCCAATACACAGATCAGGAGCCTGGCAAAACTTGGTACATGAAACTAAGAACACTTGCAAACAAGACCGTCATGAAATTCCAACATTGACCCGACTGAGGCAATTCTTTCCCATGTGGCAATATAAAGTTTTTCCAGACCCCAGAACCAAAAGGAAAACATTTCTGTTGTCGGGTTGTTGTAGGTTTCTTTGGGCTATATGGCCATGTTCTATTTATTTATTTATTTATTTATTTATTTAGAACTTTTATATACCGGTCTTCTCACCTCTGCAGAGGGACTCAGGCCGGTTCACAACAACAGTATCACAGACAATCGTTTAAAAACATCACACCCCGTAATACACTAAAACATTAAAATACTAAAATGCAATCATATAATTACATAGGCCAAGTCGTCAACATTCTAGAGGCATTCTCTCCTGGCGTTTTGCCTGCATCTATGGCAAGCATCCTCAGAGGTTGTAAGCTCACTACCTCTGAGGATGCTTGCCATAGATGCAAGCAAAACATCAGGAGGGAATGCTTCTAGAACATGGCTATTTAGCCCGAAAACCCTACAACAACCCAGTGATTCCAGCCATGAAAGCTTTCGACAATACATTTCTCTTGTCCTTACAACCAGATAAGGGTTTCTTATCTCTCTTTTCCTGCAAACAAATTGACCTTTGTTGCACCTGAGAACTTTATCTCTTTTTTTACAAAAGTCTTGCTTTCTATCTTCACTCTCATTAAATTCCACATCTGACAAATCATCTTCAGAAGACAGTTTCTCAGAGAAAGATTGTTGAGGGCCTCTCCCAGGAATGTAACCTTGTGAATCTCATGAGACATATCAGACCTCGCGTTTGGGCTTAAGTCAGGCCCAGGCAAACCCTCATCCCCATTGCCAACAGATCCATGCCCAGAAAACCCTTTATCCCCATCATCATGAACATCAGACACAATCACAGGCTGAACTACAATGTTCTGTGTGTCATTTTCCATGGCAAAATTATGTTGATAGACTTTCAATCCATAAGAAAGGATTCTTGGGCTTTTGACCAACATCCTTCCCCTCATTTGATTAGAATAACAACAACAACAACAACATATACAAAAAAGTCAAAGTATGTGTGTGTGTGTGTGATTGTACCACAAAGGCTGTTGCTAGGTGAAGTGGCCCTCTGTGATATCACTGGGGAAAAAGGGGGAAAGGAGGGATGAAAGAAAGGAAGGAAGGGAGGGAGGGAAGAGAAGAAAGAAAGAAAAAGGAGGGAAGCACAAGGGAGGAAAGAAGAGATGAAGGAAGGGATAACAGTATCAGATAAAACAGTCCCATCATCATGGTTTTTTTTAAAGAGATTTTATTGGATTATACATATACATAAAAAAAGGAAAAAACAGATATATATATAGATATAGATATAGATATAGATATATATACACACACACACACACAAGGAAAGTGGGAGAACATCGAGTTATAGGATAGTAGGAAATTCGAGAGTTCTATAAAAAAAGAGAGAAAAGGAATAAAGAAAAAAATATTGTTTGACTTCCATTCTGTGTCTTCACCTATAATATATATCAGCTTCTTTAATTTGAATTGAACCCATCATCATGTTAAAATAAATGTACAACTTGCTTCTGGTGAGTCTAGGCACATTTCCCAAGTTGGAGGGGTCAAAAATGCGACCAACAAACATAGCAGTTCCACACCCAAAACACATGGAAGCTAGACTTATGTGCAGATTTTGTTACTTCCGTTTCCTCCATTTCTTTCAATACCTTCAGTACTTTGGGAGCCCGTAATGGTAAGTGTCCTCCCGGTACAAAAACCCAGCCACCATGAAAATAAACGGGAGCTTGTCTCAGCTCTTTCTCTGCTTTTTGGCATCACCATTTAATCTTTTTTATTAATCCCAGCAAACAAAAAGAAAACCATCATTCCCTGAAAAATACTACCAGCTACCTCTCCTCTAGAGCAGAGAGTAGAAACAGTTGTAAGGAAGCATTAAACCCAAAGCAGAAAGGAGATTGAAGCATGCCATGAAAAAAAGAGGGTTTTTTAAAGGAAGCCCACGAGGGATAGTTCCAGGAGGTCATTGCTTTTCCTTTCCTGGAAGTGGGGAAGCCTCAAAATGACTTGGGAAAAGTGTGTGGCATGGTGCAGGCCCAGGAAAAAAAGTGTGTGCCTGCCTCCTCTAGGGTAGAAACGGCTTTACGAGGCCTCCTTAAAGCATGTATGTCTGCCTGCAGTACTTCTCTAGAGTACAAACAGCTTTACGAAGCCTCCTTAAAGCATGTTCATCTGCCCGCAGCACCTCTCCTCTAGAGTAGAAACAGCTTTATGAAGCCTCCTTAAAGCATGTCCGTCTGCCTGCAGTACCTCTCCTCTAGAGTAGAAATAACTTTACGAAGCCTCCTTAAAGCATGTGAGTCTGCCTGCAGTACCTCTCCTCTAGAGTAGAAATAACTTTACGAAGACTCCTTAAAGCATGTTCGTCTGCCCGCAGCACCTCTCCTCTAGAGTAGAAATGGCTTTACGAAGCCTCCTTAAAGCATGTTCATCTCCCCGCAGCACCTCTCCTCTAGAGTAGAAACAGCTTTACGAAACCTCCTTAAAGCATGTGTGTCTGCCCACAGCACCTTACCTCTAGAGTAGAAACGGCTTTATGAAGCCTCCTTAAAGCATGTGTGTGCCTGCAGCACCTCTCCTCTAGAGTAGAAACAACTTTACGAAGCCTCCTTAAAGCATGTACATCTGCCTGCAGTATCTCTCCTCTAGAGTAGAAACAGCTTTATGAAGCCTCCTTAAAGCATGTGCATCTGCCTGCAGCACTTCTCCTCTAGAGTTACTTACTTAGGCGATCCCTCGTTGTTCAAGTAGGATTGCCTTCCAAGATTGATGTACTGGTGGTGGGTCCATAGGTGACTGTGGAGCCCTATTCTTGATCTGCATCTTCTCCCGCAGTGAGGGCATTGGTTTCCAGGTGGAAGGCGGTCCCAGTTGGGGTTGGCTTGACGCACCTTCCTCTTGGCACATTTCTCTCTTTTGCCCTCCATTCCTGCCTCTTCAAATTCTACAGCACTGCTGGTCACAGCTGACCTCCAGCTGGAGCGCTCAAGGGCCAGGGCTTCCCAGTTCTCAGTGCCTATGCCACAGTTTTTAAGGTTGGCTTTAAGCCCATCTTTCAATCTCTTTTCCTACTCACCAACATTCCGTTTTCCATTCTTGAGTTTGGAGCAGAGCAACTGCTTTAGAAGACGGTGGTCGGGCATCCAGACAATGTGGCTGGTCCAGTGTTGATGTCGGAGGACCATCGCTTCAGTGCAGGTGGTCTTTGCTTCTTCCAGCACGCTAACATTTGCCTACTTGTCTTCCCAAGAAATTTGCAAGATTCTTCGGAGGCAGCCTAATGGAAGCCATTGCAGTTTCTCTAGACTTCCTTTGAAAGGAAAACAAATAGAATACATTTTCTTTATTAAGGAAAGCAATGCAATAAAACTAATGGAATGTTAGCCTTCTACACTGATGAGCTAATGATAGACCTGCACTAAAACAAACTAATAATAACAATATAGCAAAGGGAACTGATGTAAACACCTTCTCTGAAATACAGGGTTAGTCAAAATGCATAGGCCAATAAGCCATTCAATTGAATGGCTTATTCATTTTGCATTTTGACTAACCCTGTAGTTCCTTAAACATTCAGCCTGTGAGCTTGGAGAGGCTGCGCCATGGTTTTACTTCTAGTTTAGTAGCACCATCTGCTGTTCGCACTGGTTATTATTGAAGGCTTTGAATCTCAAGATCTACGCTGTGAAATGAATGCCATTCAGCACCGCTTTAACTGCTGCCATGGAATCCTTCATGAGGCATGAACACCCTTTGGCAAAGAAGGAGAAAGACATTGGGAAACTACAACTCCCAGGATTGCAGAGCATTGAGCCACGGCAGTGTCAAACTGCATTCATTCTGTAGTGTCATGGTTGCAAATGGTGTGATCTTTAGGAAAGCATGTCAATCATCTTCATCTATCAAAAATTCTAATTGTACGGAGAATCTTCATCAGATTTGTTCAGGGTTCGAGATATTCATCTAGGGCAACATTTTGTGGACCGAACCAAGGAAACGTCTTTTTGTTCCAGAAAGGGAAAACAATGGAAGCATACATAATTCTATTTTATATTTGGAGAGGCATGTGCAAAACCGTTTCCGAATCTTACCCCGTTCGCTATCAGGCATCAAACCTCATTAATATACAAAGGACTTTATCGGCAGTGCTGATAAATATGCCCAATTGTTCTGCTAAGGTTGAAACGCTCCATACACACAAAAAGGAAACTGTGTACTGTGTTGTATATGTATCTTTCCCTATCATTAATTAAGCAATTAATCCGGTTCTGATGCACCCGCTGACAATGCTGGAATCAGATCAATATGGGTGGGATTCCGCATGGCATCGAACATATTCTGTTCGGAGGTGTAGTAGAAGGAAAGCATGGATACACTTTTCAATTCAGACTTGGGATACATTTGCACTGTAGGATTAATGCAGTTTGATTCCATTTTATTGCCTTAGTTCAATACTATGAAATCATGAGAGTTGCCGTTAGTTAAGATTCCCAAACTTTTTGACTAAAGAAGCCTAAAGACCTTGCAAGATGATAGCTCCCAGACTTACATAGAGTTGAGCACTGGTAGTTCAAGTGAGGTTAAACTGTATTCATTCTATGAGGGTTAAATGAAAAGTAATGCCTCCACCTTCGTAACTACTCAACAGATGGCAGTACTGGTATGCAGCAGGTACTGGTTTGTTCAGTAGACTCTCCTCTACAGTTTCATTTTGGCAGGAAGCCTCAGCATTGAATGGTTGCATTGTTAAAGTGCAAAGTATAGAACCCCTGCACAGTCAGTCAATGCGACTTAAGCAACGTACAGTCATTGAAGGTGTCACCCCAAAGGAGATTCATCAGAGAATTCAAACTGTTTATGGTGATTGTGTAGATGTGAGTACTGTGTGTCGTTGGGCGAGTAAGTTTAAAGATGTTGAGGTGCGAACATCTGACAAAGAGTTGGACATCCTGTGACAGCAACCACCGAGTTTCACAAACAAAAGGTTGACAGATTGATTCAGGACGATTGTTGTATCACTCAGAGAGAAATTTCAAGCATAATCATGGGTCACATGATTTCTTTGCTTGGCTATCGGAAGATCTGTGAACGATGGGTATGTTGAGAGAACTGTGAGATGCTACTTGCGGAAACAGAGTGTCGACTTCTTCCATGACGGCTTCAGAAATCTTGTTCATTGTTGGTAGAAATGTATCCAATTGTCTCATGATTATGTGGTAGTTAAAGAGCACATTCTAGGGATTATTTCTGCATTTGATTTTTTAAAATATTCCCATCCAAACCCAAGTAACGAAGGTGGAGGCATTACTTTTCATTCAACCCTCGTACAGTGGAAATAACATTTAGAAGGGAAATTGTGTATACTGGAAGAATGGGCAGTCATAGCCATTCAAATGGCATCAAACCATTCTATAGCAGTGGTTTCCAACCTGTGGTCCATGGACCACCAGTGGTCCCCAAGAACGAAAATATGGTCCACAGCCTCATCATTACACCGTTGCTTTGAAACCATGTGGCAACGAGAATGACTGGTCTCACAAAATCCTTATAGTGCCAAGGCAACGAGGATGTTGGGAGAGGCTGACTACTCATTAAAGATTACTCCTACCACATCAGCTCTAGATTATTAAATATGGTTTTCTGTGGGTGAGCAGATGGTGACTACTGGATGGCACATGTTCTGTATCAGAAGCTGGAGCTGATGTGGTCTATCCAATACTATTTTCTGAATCAGCAACCCAAATAACCAAACTGAATCTAAAGTTGACCAAAAATGGATTCACAGCCCATTTTGTACTAATGTTGGAGATTGCTCAAGTGACTACTTGACCAGGGGCCACTTGACCAGGAACCACTTGACCCTTGTCAAAGTGGTCTCTGGTCAAGTGTTCCCTGGTGAAAGTGGTCCCTGGTCAAGTGTTCCCGGGTCAAGGAGTCCCTGGTCAAGTAGTCCCTGATTGTGGTCCCTGGTCAAGTGTTCCCTGGTCAAAGTGGTCCCTGGTTAAAGTGGTCCCTGGTCAAGTGGCCCCTGGTCAAATGTTCCCTGGTCAAAGTGGTCCCTGGTCAAGTTTTCCTTGGTCAAATGTTCCCTGGTCAAAGTGGCTCCTGATTCATCCCTTCTCAATTCCGATCCAAGGAATATGGGATTTTGTATCTGCCAGCATTAAAAGGAGCACAGATGGGATGGTCCACACACTCCGCTCCCCTCGGTATTCGTTTTCCCAGTGGGAAACAAAGATGTGAAGTGTAATCACCCCTGTAAGAGTAATTATGAGCTGTTTATCTCTCCAAAAGCCCACCAAGAAGTATAAATGGGTTTCCTGTCGCATGGGTTATTTATGAAAGTACTTCCTGCCAGAAAATGTTGAGATAAATTGGAGCTGTCGTATTTAGGAACTTTTCTTTCTTTCTTGGGTGGCTCCACTTCCCAGGTGGTCACTGAGGATGAACAAATTGACGGTTGTCATATGAACAGATGTCGGAGAGTTTTGTGGGGTGCAAATTAGACTCATAAGCTGGAGAAACAGAAGATAAATGAGGATTGGAATTGGGGGGTTTTGGCTGCAAGAGTAGGCGGGCTGTTTTGGTTTTGACATAGACTTCCTTCCTATATGGAGTTGGTGTCCTCCACCAGGAGAACGTGATGTAACTTCTGATTTGAAGATAAGTATTAGGAGACGCTGGGCATGTCTCCACTGGCCCTTTATCCCAAGGTTTGAGCAAATCAATTCCATGGAGCTACATCAGGTTAATATAGTTTTGGACCACAACAACAAAAGTCACAGAATCTGGAGAAAACTATGACTGTGGGACCATCTAAGTTATTGGGTCAAGATGGAACTGGCCGTAACTGTTTACATGACTGGAATATGGAGTTCGACAGACTGGATAAAGGGTCAGCAGAGACGTCCCTATGGTCTGTTTATATCAGTGTATGGGTCAAGGTGGCAAAGGCCAAGGTGGCAAAGATATTCTCACAAAGGGGTAGTAATAGGAGTATAGTATCTAAATCAGAGGTCATCAACCGTTTTAAACAGAGGGCCAGTTCACATTCCCTCAGACTGCTGGGTGGTGCAATTGCTGTTGTTGTTGTGGGAGCCTTCAGACTGTTGGATGGGCGGACTGTTCTTGTGTGCCTTCAGACTGAGGGCAACCCTAAAGCAACCCTATCACAGAGTTTGTTCATTAAGATTTATTCAAAGGAAATTTGCCTTTGTCTTCGTCTGAGGCTGAGAGAGTGTGGCTTGGCTAAAGTCACCCAGTTGGTTCAGAGTCACAGTCCAAGCTTCAAACCACAATGCCATTCTTTCTGGATTCTTCCACCCTCTTTTTCCTTCCTTCCCTCCATTATCTCCTTCCCTCTCTTTTTCCTACCTCCTTTTCTTTCTTTCTTTTGCTTTTTATTTCTTTTCCCCCTCTTTCCTCTCTTTGTTTTAGAGGGAGCAAGAATAGGTTGGAAAGGATCCCCTTCATTTTGTGGGGAAATAGAGAGAGGAGAGCGTGGAGCAGAGAAGAGGAGAGGAGAAGAGTGGAGCAGAGAGCAGAGGAGAGGAGTAGAGAGGAGCTGAGCAGAGAGGAGAGGAGCGGAGAGGAGTGGAGGGGAGAGGAGCAAAGCGGAGGGGAAAGAAGAGGAGCGGAGTGGAGGGGAGAGGAGAGAAGCGGAGGGGAGAGGAGAAGAACAGAGAGGAGTGGAGAGGAGTGGAGGGGAGAGGAGCAAAGTGGAGGGGAAAGGAGAAGAGCGGAGGGGAGGGGAGGGGAGAGAAGCGGAGGGGAGGGGAGAGGAGGGGAGAGGAGAGGAACAGAGAGGAGTGGAGAGGAGTGGAGGGAAGAGGAGCAAAGTGGAGGGGAGAGGAAAGGAACAGAGAGGAGTGGAGGGGAGTGGAGGGGAGAGGAGAGGAGAGGAACGAGGCGGAGGGGAAAGGAGAGGAGAGGAGCAGAGTAGAGTGGAGGGGAGAGAAGCGAAGTGTAGGGGAAAGGAGAGGAGCGGAGTGGAGTGGAGGGGAGCGAAACAGAGGGGAGAAGAGCGGTGAGGAGAGCAGATAGGAGAGCAGTGGAGGGGAGAGGAGGGGAGGGGAGTAGAGAGGAGCAAAGAGGAGAAGAGGGGGAGCAAAGTGGAGAAGAGAGGGGCAAAAAGAGGGTGGTGGAAGCAACAGGAAGCGAATGGTGATGGTAGTCTAAAGTTTAGGTCAGAGGGCAGGTAAATAAGCTTGAGGGGCCGAATTCGGCCCGTGGGCCTAAGTTTGGGGATCCCTGGTCTAGATCAAGGAAGTCATACTCCTCTATCTTGCTCTGGTCAGGCCTCATCTGGAATAACCCAATGTCTAGTTCTGGGCAAAGCAACTCAAGAAGGATGTTGATAATCTGGAACATGTTTGTTTCCGAAGCAGTGGCACTTGAACCAAACAAAGCCAAAGTCACTTCTTTTCTTCTTTTTCATACATTCCTTGATGCCTAATAGTTTGTACATTCATGCTTCTGTTTTGATATGTGTCGGAGTGAATGGGTAGGCGGTGCTAGGCAGATGTCTATCAGAGCACATTCAGAAAACTCCTTTTTGTGTTGAAATGTCTACTTGCCAAAAGCCTGGGCGGCTTTTCTCTCACATTAAATTGAGGGGTCCTATGCAGAGGGTTTCCAAATAACTGGCATGGGTGACCTGGATCCAGAATGAACTAAAAAAAAACAACTAAGAGACAGATGGACACAAAATATTTTTTTCAATTGTGAATTTTGCAAAGACACATTTAAGCAACAAAATATACATTTCTGACCCCCTCTTTAGAATTTTTTTTACAATAACAAATACAAGATTCTACTATCGCAATAAATTAAATATACATTATTTACAACGTACATCAGCAATTGGCTACAAAGCATTGGTTTCCAATACACAAAAAATAAACGTATTTCTGTTTGTCAGACTTTTTTTAAAGACTTTTATACACAAGTCCCTATTTTATTATCTTTGTTTATTTTACATTAGGAGCATGACCAATGGGAAGGTTTTCCTACGTGGTTGAAATAAACAAGGTTTTGTGCAAAATCACCTTTTGCTTCCTTCAAAATTCCGTGTTTTCCTTCATAGGATATACTTGTTAATATCATGCTATTTTTGTGAAGACCTAAAACAAGGAAAAATCCATGCTTCACTTTTCCTTCTGTTCCACAAAATAAAAAATAGTAATTCAAGAACACAATAAACCTATTACAAACTCCAATAGAAATAAGTTTACTGTATGTACTCGTGTATAAATCAACATGATGTATAAGTCAAGGGCTGTTTGGGGGATTTTAATATGAGCTATGGATTAGTCGTTCAATTGAGAGGGATATGTGCCAATGCCAATTCAGTTAGACTGCCACTTAGACATTCACAATGGCCAAAATTGGAGCCATAGAGAAAGTAGAGACGGTCAATGCTTCTTTTAGGTTCTCCTTGGAGGGACTAAGCCCTTATATTTTGTCACTCAGAGAAGAGAATAGTTCCTTTCTGACAAGAGTTGAGGTACAGTAGCCACACTGATCCATAGATAAGTTGACCCAATTTCAGGGTGTTGGTTTTTGGACTGAAATTTCTAGACTTATACACAAGTGCATAGGGTAATCTGGAATGAGATTGTGACATCCTTGCTTTAAAGGAAATAAGAGACATGTGAGCAGCTCATGGATATCCCTTGTGAGAGCCATTAAGGCTATAGAGTTTGAGAAGGAAGTTAAATAAGATGAGAACTCCACCACTGACTACTTAGTATATACACAAAATATTTCAAAGCCCTTCATGCTGTCCAGAAAAACTACCACTCACCTATCCAACTTGTAGGCATTCCAGGTGTTAGAGAAATCCCCCAAAATAGCACAGTTGTGCAGCGGAAGTGTGCTGGACCCATAACTTAATTCTTAAGGAAATCCCCCAAAATAGCACAGTTGCGCAGCGGAAGTGTGCTGGGCCCATAACCTAATTCTTAGGTAAATCCCCCAAAACAGCACAGTTGTGCAGCGGAAGTGTGCTGGGTACATAACCTTATTCTTAGGAAAATCCCCCAAAACAGCACAGTTGTGCAGCAGAAGTGTGCTGGACCCATAACCTTATTCTTAGGTAAATCCCCCAAAATAGCACAGTTGTACAGTGGAAGTGTACTGGGTACATAACCTAATTCTCAAAGAAATTCCCCAAAATAGCACAGTTGTGTAGCGGAAGTGTGCTGGGCCCATAACCTTATTCTTAGGGAAATTCCCCAAAATAGCACAGTTGCGCAGCAGAAGTTTGCTGGGCCCATAATCTAATTCTTAGGGAAAATTCCCCAAAATAGCACAGTTGTGCAGCGGAAGTGTGCTGGGCCCATAACTTTATTCTTAGGGAAATTCCCCAAAATAGCACAGTTGCGCAGCGGAAGTGTGCTGGGCCCATAACTTTATTCTTAGGGAAATTCCCCAAAATAGCACAGTTGTGCAGCGGAAGTTTGCTGGGCCCATAATCTAATTCTTAGGGAAAATTCCCCAAAATAGCACAGTTGTGCAGCGGAAGTTTGCTGGGCCCATAATCTAATTCTTAGGGAAAATTCCCCAAAATAGCACAGTTGTGCAGCGGAAGTGTGCTGGGCCCAAAACCTTATTCTTAGGAAAATTCCCCAAAATAGCACAGTTGTGCAGCGGAAGTTTGCTGGGCCCATAACCTTATTCTTAGGGAAATTCCCCAAAATAGCACAGTTGCGCAGCGGAAGTTTGCTGGGCCCATAATCTAATTCTTAGGGAAAATTCCCCAAAATAGCACAGTTGTGCAGCGGAAGTTTGCTGGGCCCATAATCTAATTCTTAGGGAAAATTCCCCAAAATAGCACAGTTGTGCAGCGGAAGTTTGCTGGGCCCATAATCTAATTCTTAGGGAAAATTCCCCAAAATAGCACAGTTGTGCAGCGGAAGTGTGCTGGGCCCAAAACCTTATTCTTAGGAAAATTCCCCAAAATAGCACAGTTGTGCAACGGAAGTTTGCTGGGCCCATAACCTTATTCTTAGGGAAATTCCCCAAAATAGCACAGTTGTGCAGCGGAAGTGTGCTGGGCCCATAACCTTATTCTTAGGAATATTCCCCAAAATAGCACAGTTGTGCAGTGGAAGTGTGCTGGGCCCATAACCTTATTCTTAGGGAAATTTCCCAAAATAAAAGAGTATCCTGTAGGATTCCATGCTACGTCACCAATTAGGATGGGAGGGGAACGGTAGAGTGAAAGAAAACAGACACATCAATAGGCCTTCAGGAATGAGAGGAAAGGGGTTCCCTCAACCTAGCTTAATGCTATCTAGCTGCTTCTCCTTGAAGATGCAGACTTGGAACAATTTGAGGTTGGAATTCAACACTAGGGTAGTTTTCAGGACATGACCAATGTTTGGTATGAATTCATAGGGGTTTTATTTGCTGGGGATGCTCAGTCTGGAGATCCTGCCTGGAGCAGATGTTAGCATCCGATGGCCCATGAACTCTGTGGGAAACTCTACAGTCACCTTCATCACAAGTCTGGAGAGATACATCAGAATGAGAAATGGAAGGGCACCTCTGTTGAGGTTCTCAAGACCCAAAGGGGATTTTAAAAACTAGCCCACAATAGAGCTAACTCAGATGGTTAATAGTCACAGTATTATGTTACCAATATAGGTTTCTCAAGTCAAAGGGTACACCAATAGAGTGGCATTCATGACCTCCTCCAGGAATAAGCTACAGTTAAGAGCACATAGAAGGTCAGTGAACGTTGAAATACCAAAGAAAGAAGCTGATTCGAGTATACAGGATGGAAAATACATGTCCTTAGACCCAAAACGAAGGGAGCGTGAATTGGGAGGAATCTTACAACCAACTTGGACTCAGTGATATCTCTTCCAGTTGAGGAGAGAAGTCAACAGTTCCTTCGTGGTCAAGTGGAGACAATTCCACGGACCGTCCCGGGGTCCCTTTGAGCCTCAAAGACGACACGCAATGTCAGCTTTGTGCATGTTATGTGTGATACAGACCCATGCACAAGGCTGTGAGCAGCAAGAAAATGGCAGTCTTACAAATGGGAGTTTGGAGAAGGTTTTCACCCATCCCACACATCTGTAATTCCAGGAGTTGCCCATACTTTTGCTTCTAGCTGGACGCTAGGAGAATATGGATGGCATCCTTAGGGGGCTGTAAACAGATGCTGTCATGAGAAAGCATTTTCTCCTCTTAACAAAGCAATTCCGAACAAAAATGCCCTGCAAAAGAATGACAAAAGTAATAGTCAGTCAGATATTGAACACACACAAGAGATGGATGAGTCTGTCCATTTTTGTTCTAAAGCATTTCTCAGTTTTCTGACTGGATTTCCTCCCATTTCTGCCTTAATTCACAACTTCGGCTGTAAGCCTTCAATGGAAAATTTGGAGCACATTTCTCCTTGTGTGTGTGTGTGTGTGTGTGTGTGTGTACACACACACACACACACACACAAGCCATCCCCTGCCATGCATTGCTGTGGCCCAGTCTGTGTATATGTGTTTTGTGTGTATATATGTGTGTATATGTGTGTATATATCTATGGTTTTGCGCATGCGTTGTAATGTTTTTTTAATTTTGGCTTTTTAAGTCTCTTCTGCTGTGTTTTTCAGTGTTTTTATGAGTGATGGTCACTCGTTGGCCTGAAAGGTGTCTTGTGTCCACATTTGGTGTCAATTCGTCCAGTGGTTTTTGAGTTATGTTAATCCCACAAATGAACATTACATTTTTATTTATATAGAAGATAGATAGATAGATAGATAGATAGCATCCATTTTCCTCAAATAATCATGAGGCGAGACTCCAGATTGCACTGATGGAGAGTGATACAATCTGCTAGACCAGTGGTTCCCACCAGTGGTCCACAAGAACTAAAATATGGTCCGTGGCCTCACCATTACTACACAGTTGCAATGAGAGTTATTGGTCTCACAAAACCCCTGATAGTGCCGAAGCTTATTAAATATGGTTTTCTGTGGGCAAGCAGATGGCGACTCCCGGATGGCCTATGTTTTGTATCAGAAACTAGAGCTGATGTGGTCTTTTCAATGCAATTTTCTGAATCAGCACCCCAAATAACCAAACTGAATCTAAAGTTGACCAAAAACTGATTCGTAACCCTTTTGGTACTAACTTTGGAGAGTGGTCCTGGTCAAAGTGGTTCCTGGTCAAGTGGTCCCTAGTCAAAAAATGGTTGGGAATCACTGTGCTAGACTTCGGTCAAGGTGCATTGATAATGGAGAATAAAGGCTATGGAGTTATGGGAGTTGCAGTTTTACAAAGTTTTTATCCTTCTTTGCAAAATAGTGTTGGTGCCTCAACCAAACTACAAACCCTAGCATTCTATAGCATTGAGCCATGGCAATTAATGTGATGCCTCTCAGAAATATTAAAAATTAACTAGGTACTTTTAATTGCAAAAATGTGAGTCAACCACCGAAAGGGTTAAATGAATGCAATTACTCAGCAAAAGCTGTAGTTCTGTATAAGCAAGTGTGCCTGTAGTTTAGTAGCCCTCAGTTCCAGATATCTCTTTGTTTGCAAGAGGTCTCTGTGGGAGAAGGACCTCAGTACGTTAGGTAGGCCTCAGTGTTAGTTTGCCTCAGTGGGAGAAAGGCCTCAGTCCAAGAGAGCCCTCAGTGGGAGAAGGCCTCAGTGCGAGAAGGCCTCCGTCTGAGAGAGCCCTCAGTGTGAGAAAGCCTCAGTCTGAGAGAGCCCTCAGTGGGAGAAGGCATCAGTGAGAAGGCCTCAGTCTGAGAGAGCCCTCAGTGGGAGAAGGCGTCAGTGAGAAGGCCTCAGTCTGAGAGAGCCCTCAGTTGGAGAAGGCATCAGTGAGAAGGCCTCAGTCTGAGAAAGTCCTCAGTGGGAGAAGGCCTCAGTGAGTGAAAGGCCTCAGTGTGAGGTAGGCCTCAATGTTAGTAGGTCTCAGTATGAGTAGGCTTGGTGTGAGAAGCTTCAGTGAGAGGAAGCCCCAGGTTGAAGGCCATTGTGGGTGAAGGCTGCTGTGTGTAAAAAGAAAGGCCTCAGTCTGAGAGAGCCCTCAGTTGGAGAAGGTGTCAGTGAGTGAAAGGCCTCAGTGTGAGGTAGGCCTCAATGTTAGTAGGTTTCCGTATGAGTAGGCTTGGTGTGAGAAGTTTCAATGAGAGGAAGGCCCAGGTGGAAGGCCATTGTGTGTGAAGGCTGCTGTGTGTAAAAAGCTACTGTGTGAAGCTGCTGTATAACTTTAGTGTGAGGGGAGACTCTGTGCGAGCGAAACTGTTTATCTTCATGAGAAAGAAGCCCAGTGTGGAAGCAAAGAAGGAAGCATAAAGTACTTTATTTGTGCTATGGAAACTTTGTTTTTGTAAATAGTGAAACCATATTATTTTGCTATAAAGAAAAGCCTCCTAAGGGAGAGATAACATTGGTCTGTGTGTTTTTGTTCTTTTTATCACTTTGGACTACTGGTGATGGGTCATGCTGCTGCTAATAAGTTACTCTGCTGTACATTTATGGGGAGGATCTTTTATGAATAAGACCATTAGCCCAACAATGCCAAGCTGCATTAGATCTACAGTGTAGATGCTCTCTATATTAGTGAGATTGGATAAAAGACAGTTACCTTTTGCAGGTGCGTCATCTTGCCTTTCAGCTAGTGTGCCTGTATGAATAGAAGACAGCGTATTTGAAGTCAGACTCAAGCACACCGGATTTGCTCTCTACAGCACCCTCTAAAAATCCCTTTCCTTCAGAATCTTAAGTTCTAAAACTTTGTTGGAGTAAATTAAAAAAAACATTTGCAGGAAAGGAAGTGGCCATTGTTAAAAACACTCCTGGGCCTCTAAGTTCAAGAAACATCCTCAGCTTGTGAACTTGAGTCTTAAGGAGGCGTATAACCCCATCTAACATAAGCTGAGTCTAGTTGACCAGAAACATCTTTTGTTTTGTCGGCATTAAGCTTTTATTTTGTTCATCCTCGCTTAGAGGAATCTGTGCTGGTCTCGTGGACCTCAGGAAACCTCAGAACATCCTGTCAGTCAAAGTGTGTTGGTCTGAAAACTTTGGATGGAATCCTAGTCTTATTTAGCAACTATAAATTTCTAAATTAGCATTAATAAGCTCAACTTTTAAAACTTTTTAAAGACCTGCTTTAGCACAGCAGGTTGATCACCAGCTGCAGTAAATCTTGCCAACTGAAAGGTTGACAGTTCGAAGCTGGGTCAGGGTGAGCTCCTGACCTTCAGCCCAGCTCTCCCGCCCACCTAGCACATAAAAAACAGCAATAATAATAATAATAATAATAATAATAATAATAATAATAACTTTATTTATGTTCTGCCCTATCTCCCCAGAGGGACTCAGGGAGGATTCCAAACATAAAAGGCAAACAGTCAATGCCCGAACACAACAACAATACCACCATAGTAACGAAATTAGGCAACCTAACATAAAAAATGAATTATGACTTAACATAATTGTATATTGTATATTGTATATTGTTGTTTTATTGAGGGCCTTGGCCTTTGTAAGCCGCATCGAGTCCTTTGGGAGATGCTAGCGGGGTACAAATAAAGTTAATAAATAATAATAATAATAATAATAATAATAATAATAATAATAATAATAATGTAATAATACAACTCAAATTAAATTAAAAATGGAACCTGTTAGATCAGACATAAGATAAAACATTGAACAGAAGCATCAATTTCCCAGTTCCTTGTGGGCAAGTAGATTGATCGTTGCTCAAGATATCTGTTGAGTTGGTGGGGCGAACAGGGCCGGATACGGATGGTAGTTATTAATCAGAGGTATAATGGTAGTATTACCAGTTCCTACTCCTTGTAAGCAAGTGAGCAAAGGTACGTCTTCAGCTGTTTCTTGAAGGTGAGGACGGAGGGAGCCATCTTTAACTTCTTAGGAAGGGAGTTCCAGACGTGAGGGGTGGCCACAGAGAAGGCCCTTTCTCTCATTCCCATCAGCCACACTTGGGACGGGGGTGGGACTGAGAAGGGGGCCTCCTCCCATGTCCAAATTGGTCTATAGTGGTCTATAGTGGGAGATGCAGTTCACCAAATAGTCTGAACCCAAGCCATTTGTGAGTGGATGAATAGGAACCACATTAAGCGGGGAGTTCTTTTAGGCACGGTGTTTTGGAGAAAGGTTTACAAATAAAGAAAGCTCTTCAGCAAGGAGATGGGGCGACAGCACCACGTATGGCCAGAACTGAGCACAGCCTCCAAAAGATGCCGAATGACAAGAAAAAAAACTAAATATACCTCTATCTGTTGTCTGTCTTGTCATTGTATAATCAGCATTGAATGTCTGCCTTATATGTGTTCTATGATCCACACTGAGTCCCCATTGGGGTGAGAAAGGTGGATTATGAGTACTGGAAATGAATAATAAATAAACAATACAACCCATAAATTGTGAGCAAGTGGTTCCCAACTTAAAGAGAAAGACTCAAGCAATGGTTAAAAACTCTCTCAAAAATCCCAGAGACCCCAAGGCAGTTTGTTCATCATACTTACTGGCCCAGAACTTGAATGGCTAAGTTTATCAAAACGAAATTTTAGATTGGACCTTGGAGAATTCCTGCTCTTGAGATCTGTTGGAGCAATTCAATCAAACAGCATTTGTTTTAGATTACTGAGCTGAAACGGACCAAAAGTCATACACAGTTATGAATTCAAAGCCCTTATCAAACGACTAGTTACACAAGCTCTTTGAAGGAAACCATACATTAGAAACAACGTCTAGGTATTGTCAAAGGCTTTCATGGCTAGAATCACTGGGTTGTTGTAGGTTTTTCAGGCTGTCTGGCCATGTTCTAGAAGCATTCTCTCCTGACGTTTCGCTTGCATCTATGGCAAGCATCCTCAGAGGTTGTGAGACCTCACAACTCTCTGCAATTCACGGGTCCACCATAATATAAAATATAATATACTGAAATAAACACCAGTATTTTGGCACAACTCACCTGTGGGACTCCTGTTCATGATCACTGGTGTCGAAGCAGATGCTAGAACTGGATTCTCAATGCTTTGGGATGGGCTGTAGATAAAGACGTCTTGCTTGTATGAGGAGGCCGTGGAAGGTTGGCTGCCCTTTGGGAAGCGAGAGGAGTTCAGTTAGTCTTTGGACAGGAATGAGGAACCAGCCCAGCAGATGTCATCCAAGAGCTAAATCAAATCCACTTTATCTCCATGTCTTTGAAGAATGCAACCATCTTCTACCTTCAGTCGTCCTCCCACCTCCCCCCTTGAAAAAAGATACTTAGTTTATTCAACTTTTCATACTCAGCATCCTTTCTATGCTTGTAAATCTCATCACAAGTCAATGATAAATATGTTGACTAGCATTCTGTCCAGGACAGAACTCAGTGGCACCCCATTAGTTTCTTCTCCCCAGAATGATTATTTCGGTTTGGTTGCACAACCAATTCCCAATCCACCTAACAGTAGTGTTGTCTAATCCACATTTTCTAGTTTGTTTACAAGAATATCATGGGGAACCTTGTGGAGGACCTTCCTGAAGTCAAGGTATGCTACATCCAAAGCATTCCCTTCATTTACCAAGCTTGCAGATCAATTCCTTCCACTGTATTTTGGCTTGAGTTTGAGAAGCCCTTGATTGGGACCTCAAGAAAGGTCAGGAATGGTTCTGGAGCAGCCAAAACATGAGGAAGACAAGGAGAAGCATAGCTTATACAGGTTGCGAATACGCTACTGTTAGAGCACTGTTTCTCAACCTTTCTAATGCCACAACCCCTTAATACAGTTCCTCATGTGGTGGTGACCCCCAACCATAAAATTATTTTTTTGCTACTTCTTAACTGTAATTTTGCTACTGTTATGAATCGTCATGTCAATATCTGATATGTAGGATGAATTTTCATTCAACGGACCAAATTTGGCACAAATACCTGATATAGCCAAATTTGAATATTGGTGGGGTTGGGGGGATTGCTTTTGTCACTTGGGAGTTGTAGTTGCTGGGATTTATAGTTCACCTACAATCAAAGAGCATTTTGAACTCCACCAATGATAGAAGTGAACCAAAGTTGGCACACAGAACTCTCATGACCAACACAAAATACTGGAAGAGTTTGGTGGGCATTGACTTTGAGTTTTGGAGTTGTAGTTCACCTACATCCAGAGAGCACTGTGAATTCAAACAATGGCAAAAGTATGATAGCTGGGACCTACGCTGGTTGCACACCTTGGGTCAGAATTCATGAAGGGAACATGTGTGCAAGACAGTGCATTGAGTGAGAGACGCAGCTGCGAGGGAGGGAGGAGAAGGGGGTCTATGGCTCACACGTCCTGCCCTTCCGGAGCCCCGGCTCCTCCACTGTCAGAAAGTGGGTGGGGGAAAGCACAAGAAGAGGGGAAGACGGGGAATCCAGTTCCTGTCACTCTGTTCACACTAGGGCTTTGTAAAAACCTTCCCCAGTCACCAGCACACTTTCCACCCTTCGAAGAAAGCAGCTGGGAGCAGTCCAAGCAAACTTCTCTTCATTAATTCTGACGCGCGTTGCGCAACCAGCATACAGGTTCCAGCTATGCGTAGGGTCCCAGCTATCAAACTTTTGCCCAAACAATGATGAATCTGGACCAAACTTGTTAGGAATACTCAATATGCCCAAATTTGAACACTGGTGGAGATTGGGGAAAATAGACCTTGGCATTTGAGAATTGTAGTTGCTGGGATTTCTAGTTCACCTATAATCAAGGAGCATTCTGAACCCCACCAATGATAGAATTGGGCAAAACTTCCCACACAGCACCCTCATGCTTTGAAGGGACTTCCTGGTGTGAGCCTCCCTCCAGCCTTGCCTGCTCTCCCTCGCCTGCACATGTGTACTACACTGCCATGCGCCGACCTCGCCTGCTCTTCCCTCCCCGCTTGAAGTCTCAGAAACAACCTTTCCCTTGGCTGGGAAGCTGTCTGAGAGACTGGCCAATCACAGCAGAGGAGGGTTTTTGGTGGGAGGATTCGCCATCTGTTTCCAAAAAGGAAGAGAAGAACAGGCGGAGAGATCTTCAGCCTTATCTGCCAAAGGGGTTCCTAAGACCATCAGAAATATGTGTTTTCTGATGGTCTTTGGTGACCCCTCTGAAACCGCCTTGCGACACACACACACACACATGGTCCTGACACCCAGGTTAAGAAACACTGCTTTAGCATCAAGAAAATTAGATCCAATGAATTCAAGAAAAGAAATCTGCATTACCACACTTTCGTATTCTTCCATGTTTTCACTCTCTCCGGCTGTGCTGCTGAAGCTGCTGGTGCTAGAAGAGGAGCGGGAGATATTTGCCCTTCCATTCTCTTTGAGTTTAATGAACGGCCTGACAGCAAGAGAGAGAAAATCAGAAGATGAGAAAATCCTTTCTTTCTGAACAGGAAGTTTCAAGATGCCCACCCTGCCATTTGTCCTTTTAATTTCCTGGCGGATTGCTCCACCATGCATTGCAAGCAATATTCAATTCATATTTATTTTGCTTAACAATGAATATGAGCTCACATTACTATTGAAAGATCTTGTGATGACTGTAATGCTGCTGGGAATCCAAATAGCAGTGAAGTCTCTTTCACAGAGTGCTCCTCAAACTTGTAGAATAGGGAGCAATGTAATGATGGGATTATATCCCGAACACTGGTACCCCGAGTTTGCTCCATCATGCTTACCTTTCTTTGTTGGGACAGATCTCTGGAGAGCTTGGGTTTGAGGAAGCTTCTGACTTCATCTCTTGGGAGGAATGTCCTCCGTCCGGGGTCTTTGGTGTGCCTGAGCCGCTGTCACTATGGAGAGACCAAAAGAGATCAGGTGAATACCTCACACAGCTTTCCTTAGACTGTTGATTTTTAATTCCAATAATAATAATAATAATAATAATAATAATAATAATAATAATGAAACTTTATTTGTAGACCATCCTATCTCCCCAAAGGGACTCCGGGCAGTTTCCAATACATATGGCAAACATTCAATGCCTACAAAGAACATATAAATAAATTACTGTATATACTTGAGTGTAAGCTGAGTTTTTCAGCCCTTTTTTAAGGCTGAAAATGACCCCCTCGACTTATACTCGAGTCAAAGTTATTTATTATTTTACTGGGTTATTTTTATTTTTATTTCATGTATTATTTTATTCTATTTATTATTATTATTATTATTATTATTACATGTATTATTTTACACCATTATTATTATTATTACATTTACATTATTTTACTCTATTATTTATTATTATTTTATTTATTATTATGATTACATTTACCTTATTTTACTCTATTATTATTATTATTACATGTATTATTTTACTCTATTATTATTATTATTATTATTATTATTACATTTACATTACTTTTGTTCATTTGTTCAGTCATTTCCGACTCTTCGTGACTTCATGGACCAGTCCACGCCAGAGCTCCCTGTCGGTTGTCACCACCCCCAGCTCCTTCAAGGTCAATCCAGTCACTTCAAGGATACCATCCATCCATCTTGCCCTTGGTTGGCCCCTCTTCCTTTTTCCTTCCATTTTCCCCAGCATCATTCTCTTCTCTAAGTTTTCCTCTCTTCTCATGATGTGGCCAAAGTACTTCATCTTGGCTTCTACTATTCTTCCTTCCAATGAGCAGTCGGGCTTTATTTCTTGAAGTATAGACTGGTTGGATCTTCTCGCTGTCTGAGGCACTCTCAGAACTTTCCTCCAGCACCACAGTTCAAAATTATTTTACTCTAGTATTATTATTAATACATTTATTATTTTTATTTATTATTATGATTACATTTGCATTATTTTACTCTATTATTATGATGATTACATGTATTATTTTACTCTATTATTATTATGATTACATTTACATTATTTTACTCTATTATTATTTTTATAACATTTATTATTTTACTCTATTTATTATTGTTATTATTGTATTTATTATTTTACTCTCTTTATTATTTTTATTACATTTATTAATTTACTCTTATTATTATTGGAAGGAAGCGTAAGCACATTTACACTGAAGAAGGTAGATGGAGCCCCCGGTGGCGCAGTGGGTTAAACCCCTGTGCCGGCAGGACTGAAGACCGACAGGTCGCAGGTTCGAATCCGGGGAGAGCACGGATGAGCTCCCTCTATCAGCTCCAGCTCCCCATTGCAGGGACATGAGAGAAGCCTCCCCCAAGGATGGTAAAGCATCAACATATCTGGGCGTCCCCTGGGCAACATCCTTGCAGACGGCCAATTCTTTCACACCAGGAGCGACTTGCAGTTTCTCAAGTCACTCTTGACACAACAAAAAAGAAAGAAAGAATTGGACAGCCTTATCCCAAATTACAGTTTTATGATCCCACCATGAGAGAAGGAGTTCTATATACAGCCTTCTACATTCACTAGGGCTGAGGGCACTATTTATTTATTGACTTACCATCGGGCCCGGGGTTCTGACTGGCTTTCGGACCCAGTGTGCAAACGGGGAAACAATCCTGACCGCCGCTTGATGGGACTCCTTGATTGATTTTTGGCTGTTGCCACTGAAACTGGAGGCTGAGAAGACAAAGGAGAAAAACACTCAGAAAAATATTCTTTTCTGTTCTAACAAACTGAGTTTAAGTAACATACATGTGTGTTAAGTAACATACAGATACACTAGTTAGGAATAAATATACAGCTATAATTAAACCCAATGCTAAAGTCCCAAAGAAGTAAGGAAGAAGTGGATAGAATTTACAGTTGAGCAGAAATTATCCTTGACTTATACATGAGTATATACGGTAAACATTTCACAAATGCTTGCAGTGAAATGCATATTTTCTTGTCAAAAACATTTCAATTCCTACTCCAATGAGTTGAATGGGATTTCTTTCCATCTCTTAATATGAATGAGAACATCTTCATTAGTTTGATACATACAGAGAAGGTGGTCTTTGTAATTTCGGCACTGTTGTGAGCAATCCCTCCGCTCAAGCTTCCCGGGATCCCTCCGCTTTGGTGTTTCTTCTGGCTTCCAACCATGGTTTCCATGGAGTGGCTCCGGACTCGAATAGCTCTCTGACAAGTAGAAGCAGACGGAGATAAAAGATTAAGATCTGCATTTGATAGAAATGTGTTCTCTGGATGCATCCTTAGAGGGAAAAAACAGTGCCAGCTCTGTTATTTCCAAAGTTTGCACAAAGAGGGTAAGCAAATACAGGACCAAAATAACACCAGTCAAACTCTGTCCCCTCTTCTATTTAACCTCAGCAGACTGAAAGCTAAAACCAAGGTTACAATAATATCTGTTATAGAACTCCAATATGCTGATGACAATGCTGTCTGTGTGTATTCAGAAGACGACTTACAAGCCACTCTAAACGCCTTTGCAGAAGCATACGAGAAGCTTGGCCTGTCACTGAACATCGAGAAAACCAAAGTGCTCTTCCAGCAGTCACCAGCCAATCCCTCTCCAATGCCAGAAATATAGTTTAATGGTAGAGCATTAGAAAATGTTGACCATTTCCACTCCCTTGGCAGCCACCTCTCCACAAAAGTCAACATCGACACTGAAATACAACACCGCCTGAGCTCTGCGAGTGCAGCTTTTTTCCGAATGAAGCAGAGAGTGTTTGAGGACCGGGACATCCGTAGGGATACCAAGGTGCTTGTTTATAAAGCGATTGTCCTCCCAACCCTGCTATACGCCTGCGAGACATGGACTGTCTACAGATGTCACATGCAACTCCTAGAATGATTCCATCAGCGCTGCCTCCAGAAAATCCTACAAATCTCTTGAGAAGACAAGCAGGCAAATGTCAGCATGCTGGAAGAAGTAAAGACCACCAGCATTGAAGTGATGGTCCTCCACCATCAATTCTGCTAGACTGACCACATTGTCCGGATGTCCGACCACCGGCTCCCAAAGCAGTTGCTCTACTCCAAACTCAAGAACGGAAAACGGAATGTTGGTGGGCAGGAAAAGAGATATAAAGATGGGCTCAAAGCCAAACTTAAAAACTCTGGCATAGACACTGAGAACTGGGAAGCCCTGGCTCTTGAGCTCTCCAGCTGGAGGTCAGCTGAGACTAGCAGTGCTGTAGAATTTGAAGAGGCACGAATGGAGGGCGAAAGAGAGAAACGTGCCAAGAGGGTGTCAAGCCAATCCCAACCAGGACCTCCTTCCACCTGGAAACCGATTCCCTCACTGCGGGAGAAGATGCAGATCAAGAATAGGGCTCCACAGTCACCTACGGACCCACTGGCAGTACACTGATCTTGGAAGACAATCCTACTCAGACAACGAGGGATCGCCTATTACAGGAAAAACCATCTGATTCTTAATCCATTTAAAACACAGACATGTGCTTTTCACAATCACGTCATCACTGATAGCAGATACATACCATGTTGAGCAACTTCTATATCACAACATTCTTTAGTAGCGCAATTGCACTGATTTGCCAATTCATTATCGCACTATCGTAGTTTCACTGGTAATCCTGCCTTCCTGCACTACTGTTGTTCTATTATTGTTGTTGTTATTGCTGTTGTTGTTAGCACAATTGGAAAATTCCAGCAATTAGAAACAACAATAAGTCAAATATAAACATAACATACGAGATAAACACACAGCTTTGGCGGGGAAGAGGAGGAGAATCCCTGGTCAAGTGTTCCCTGGGTCAAGTAGTTCCTGGTCTAGTGGACCCTGGTCAAGTAGTCCCGGTCTAGTGGTCCCCGGTCAAGTGGTCCCTGGTCGAGTGGTCCCTGATCAAAGTGGTCCCTGGTCAAGGGGTCCCTGGTCAAGTGGTCCCTGGTCAAAGTGGTCCTTGGTCAAGTAGTCCCTAGTCTAGTGGTCCCTGGTCAAGTGGTCCCTGATCAAAGTGGTCCCTGGTCAAGGGGTCCCTGGTCAAGTAGTCCCTGGTCTAGTGGTCCCTGGTCAAGTAGTTCCTGGTCTAGTGGTTCCCGGTCAAGTAGTCCCTGGTCTAGTGGTCCCTGGTCAAGTAGTCCTTGGTCTAGTGGTCCCTGGTCAAAGTGGTCCCTGGTCAAGTAGTCCCTGGTCTAGTGGTCCCTGGTCAAAGTGGTTCCAGGTCAAGTGGTCCCTGGTCAAATTTGTCCCTGGTCAAGGGGTCCCTGGTAAAGTAGTCCCTGGTCAAGTGGTCCCTGATCAAGTGGTCCCTGATCAAAGTGAACCCTGGTCAAATGATCCCTGGTCAAGTGGTCCCTGGTCAAAGTTCTCCCTGGTCAAGTGGTCCCTTGTCAATGAAAAAGGTTTGGAGCCACTGGTTTAGGGGATGTAGACTTGGCCATAGGACACACAATTTACCCCAATAATTATTGCCGGAAAGTCTAGGGAAAAGATAATAAAACAACGCTATTGTAATGAATAGTGAGTTATCACTATGGGATGCCTCCCAAGAATCTCTAGACACAGGGAAGTGGGTTGAACCCATGCTCACATTTTTGCCTCTATGTTCCATTAATTAAAATTTTCTTTACAAAGGCTACCTAGGTCTACATCAATGCAGGCTTTTAAACCTTTGAAGCGCAGTAATATAAGCTGTTCATGACGGCTTAACTCCAAAAGATCGCCTGGACAAGTTTACATAATTATGTTCTTATGTATTCATAGATGCATGTAAAATCTTGCATGGGTGTTTTTGTTGTGGGTGTGTGCTCTTCCCTGAACACATGATCTAAAAGGGCAAGGCTTCTTCTTTGCTACTGGTTAGCAGTCACTGGTCCGATATATAGCTCTTGCCTCACTTTGTGGAGACCAGAAAATAGGAGAATAACACCTGCAGGAAGTGCAACCTGGTATCCCTTCCAGGAGAAACGATGCAATAGTCTGTAACCTGTGTGTATCTGGGCCAGGCTTTAGAACAGCAGGTTAATCACCAGCTGTAGTAAATTTGGCCAACCAGAAGGTTGGCAGTTCAAAGCCCAGGTCAGGGTGAGCTCCTGACCTTCAGCCCAGCTCCCTGTCCACCTAATGAATTGAAAACAGCAATGCGAGTAGATAAGTCGGGACCGCCCTAAAAGTGGGGAGGTATTTAGGCATGGTGATTCTATCAAAAAGGAGGAAGTTTACAAACAAAAGAGCTCTTTGGTAGGGAAGATGGAGCAACACCACCTCCTTGTGGGCAGAACTGAGCACAACCTCCAAGATGCCGAAAGATGGGAAAGCCTATATATACCTCTATATTGTCTGTCTTGTAATTGTATAACCAGCACTGAATGTTTGCATGTGTTCTGTGATCTGCACTGAGTCCCCTTCGGGGTGAGAAGGGCAGAATATAAATACTGTAAATAAATAAATATCTACCCTTCAATTTATCAGGGAGGACAAAACATATTTGGAAAGAACACTGCAGACTCTTCTGGAAGGGCAAGATGAATGACATGCCTCTACAGAGGAGGACAATTTCAAGAACATGAGTCAGATAATGGAAGGAATTTGAGATGGATTCGTGTTCATCAGCTCTTCATCCTTGAGAGAAGTGACTAGTGTTTTCTCCTGGGCTCAGTGTTGCTTAACATCTTTGTCAATGACTTTGATTACAGAACATAAGGTTTACTTATCAAATCTTTGGATGACATCAAACTGGGAGAGGGTCCAAAGTCTTTAATGGATTCTGGAGCTGGGCTAAAGCTCACAACATTACTTTCAACTGGGAGAAATTGGGAAAAATATGAAAGGAGTGGCTTGAGATCATGACATGTGGGGGAAAAAATTATGGGGTCTTAGATCATATTTAGATCAAGAGTTTTGTAAGTCAACAGTGTGATGTGATGGATAAAATACAGCCAATGTAATTTGGGGCAATGCAATCAAAGGAAGGTTTACTCAAACCTCATCTAGAGTAAATGTATTGATCTATAACTATCTCTTTATGTCCAATAGTTGAAAGAGAAACACTGCTATAAGTGAATATACTCCATCAGATCCACATTTGGATACCTTGAGAGTGGTTTGTTCTAGTTTACTCATAAGTACATTAGCATTAGCATATGATGGAGCCATATGTTTGCCTATAACTGGTCACTGCCAGAAGAGACGGTCATCTATACTGATGATATTGCCATCACCACCCAAGCACAGAGATTTGAAATGGTTGAATAAAAGCTCTCTGTGTTGGTTCCAGAACCATCATTGGTGTAGCTCAGAGTACTCTTAGATTGCAGGTGAACTATACATCCCACAACTTCTATAAATCAAGGTGAATTCTCCCCAAACCTCTCTAGTATGTTCAGTTGCTGACCAATTCCTCTGTTTGCTGTGTGCCGTAGAAAAGAATAGGAAATGGTTAATGGAGAGGCAGTAGGTGGGGTTATGCAAATTCCACACCAATGGGAAGAATAAAAAACACTGGGATGTCTGTAGTGGAGGAAAAACATAAAATCTAGGGTGAAATTGTCCCCGTATGAAAGCCTTCATTTGGATGGTGGGCAGTATGGTGTTTGTAGAGAACATTGGACATGTTTACGGTGCTCACTATAACCTGGAGGGAGGGTCATTGGTGTCCCCTGAGTGGTGGAAGTTATAGCTGTTTATGGAGGCGGGAATTTGTCTGTGTAAGCGGACACTCCAGCCACATGCACACATACACATTTTCACTTTTATTAGGTGTATAGATAGATTGTAAAAGGCATTTTCAAATAGTTTACAATTGTGACAATAGTAAGAAAATAATGCAAAAGAAAAGAAAAAGCACTGTCCTTGTCATGTCATTTTGGGCATGCTGACACTGAAGCGGAAGAGACCCATCATACTGAGGTAGCTGATGGGAATATTATGGGATTGGCAGCCATTGATGGACTTTATCTCTTAATAGTTAAGGCAAAGAGAATTACAGTGAGGCGGCAGGCCATCAATCGGGTACACACAACATCATGCAATTTGATCGCAATGCAGATTGGCCTGCCTCGTGCAATAAAGCCCTCTGCTCTCTTCCACTGTATAGTTTAGTTAAGGAGGTTTAGGGAAGGACATGGGACACGTAAACATATGTCCCAACTGACCACTAACTGCTGTCTACTACCTTAGTTAGAAATCCCAGGGAACATTCATAAAACAGAGCTGTTTATCAAAGGGTGGAGGATCATTATCGGATATCTCCCTCTCAAAAAAATCTCAAACCACAGAAAACAGGGTTGAGTTCACGTGTGCCACGGAAGCACAACAGGTCAAACAGTTCAGCTGTTGAATCTGCTGACCTAAAGGTTGGCAGGTCGAAGCCACGGGTCGGGGCGAGCTCCTGCTATTAGCCATGGCAATTAAAACAGTATCAAACTGCATTAGTTCACAGTGTAGATGCATCCTGTGTGTGTGTAGATAGATAGATAGATAGATAGATAGATAGATAGATAGACTGAGATAGAAAGACAGAGATAGATATATTGTCGAAGGCTTTCATGGCCAGAATCACTGGGTTGTTGTAGGTTTTTTCAGACTATATGGCCATGTCCTAGAGGCATTCTCTCCTGACGTTTCGCCTGCGTCTTTGGCAAGCATCCTCAGAAGTTGTGAGGTCTGTTGGAACTTGGAAACTTGGGTTTATATATCTGTGGAATGACAAAGAACTCTTGTCTGTTGGAACTAGGTGTGAATGTTTCAACTGTCCACCTTGATTAGCATTTGATGGCCTGGCAGTTTTTTTGGTGTGGCTTGTTAGTGCCTGGGGGAATCTTTCGTTGAGAGGTGATTAGCTGTCCCTGATTGTTTCCTCACTGTTGTTTTGCTGTTGTAATTTTAGAGTTTTTTAAATACTGGTAGCCAGATTTTTATTCATTTTCATGGTTTCCTCCTTTCTGTTAAAATTGTCCACATGCTTATGGATTTCAGTGGCTTCTCTGTGTAGTCTGACATGATGGTTGTTGGTGTGGTCCAGCATTTTTGTGCTCTCAAATAAAATGCTGTGTCCAGGTTGGTTCATCAGGTGCTCTGCTATGGCCGACTTCTCTGGTTGAAGTAGTCTGCAGTGCCTTTCATGTTCCTTGACTCGTGTTTGGGCACTGCATTTGGTGGTCCCTATGTAGACTTGTCCTCAGCTGCATGGTATACTGCCAGGTCATCAAATGCTAATCAAGGTGGTCAGTTGAAACATTCACACCTAGCTCCAACAGACAAGAGTTCTTTGTCCCACCCTGGTCATTCCACAGATATATAAACCCATTTTCCTAGTTCCAACAGATCTTACAACCTCTGAGGATGCTTGCCATAGATGCAGGCGAAACGTCAGGAGAGAATGCCTCTAGAACATGGCCATATAGCCCGAAAAAACCTACAACAACCCAGAAATAGATAGTTTGATAGATAGCTGGATGGATGGATAGATAGACATATAGATAGATATTCATTCCAGGCTGTGAAAAGAGGCAATGAGGTGAAAATGAGCACCTGTGAGATCCTGTCACATCCCAAAGGCAAAAAAAAGGCCCCTCTATTTTCGCGTTACGTATCCAGTGACATATTTACACAGGAAGCACACTGAGAAACAAATAAGCTATCAAGCAGACCAGCAGGGCTGTCCAGAAGGAAAATGGCAGCTGCAAAATTATCCTGACAGTTGTTTTCCTCGCAAGCCCTGGGATGTCCTGCAATGCCAAAAGAAGAGCGAGAAAGTCCAATTTCATACCGAGTTGAAAAGCAAGGGAAATGTTAACCCTAATGCATCGAGGGGCCTTGTAATGAAATGGCATTTCTAAAAGGTAAGTTGCTGCTGCGATTGTTTAATCCATCGCTCTCCGTTTTTCAAGACTGAAAAATGTCATTTTAGTTGTGAAATGGAAGCTGTGTTTGATAACGATGATGCATTGTTAAAACATACAATTACTTATTAATATGTTAATATATTAACAATAATAACAACAATAATAATAGCAGTGATGAAAGTAGCAAATAAATATCATGCGATTTCTGTATTCTATGACTTCTAGTTACTGTGTGGCTTCATGTCATCCCCGACCAGATGGCAATATTTGCTCACAGAGGGTTTACCTTTGCTTTCCTCCGAAGCTGAGAGAGTGTGACTTGCCCAAGGTGACAGCAATCATGAATTCCAGCCATTATTGGTATTTGTATGAATGTGTTTTGAAAATAAATAAATAGCCAAGACTTGAAACTGGATGATCATGTAATTGTGTGCATTGACACCAAAGTGAATTCAACTTAGATCACTAGTGAGTTCATCACACGGAAACAGGGAAGTGTTTGGCAGAGTACAGATCCGTTTTGAAATGAAACGGATGATTACCCAACCTTCATCACATTGTTAAATTGATCAATGCTACTCAGTAGTATTCAGCATTCTTTGAGTTTATTTCCCATCACACTCTAAAGATTCGGCCCTGCCCACCAACCCTCCTTGTGTTCTTTGTGGGGCGAAAAAACTCCTCTCTTTGAAATGTCAGCTGTTATGTGTTGTCTGTTCTGGAAGCAGTAATCCACTCTCTCTCTTTGTCTCCAGCCCCACAGAAAAAGCTATGGAAAGCTTGGAAAACTATAACTCCCAGGACTGCACAGTATGGAGTTATGTTATTTCAAGTAACACCCAGCTGCATTCATTTCACAGTCTAGACACATCTAGAGAAGGTTCATGGATCTTGGGAAACTGCAATTTCCAAGACCATCTCATGGAGACATGGCATTTAAAGTAAGGTCCACTTGCATTAATTACATAGTATAGATGCACCAAGAGAAGGGTATGGACCTTGGGAAACTATAACTCCCAGGACGACTCCCTCACATGGAGCCATGGCATTTAAAATGGGATGCAAGGGCATTCATTCCACACTGTAAATGCACCAAGAGAAGGGTGACTATGACTCCCAGGACTGAACAGCATGGGGACATGGCATAATAATAATAATAATAATAATAATAATAATAATAATAACTGGAAAAGCTGACATGATATGAGGATTTAAAGAGCGAACTGCAAAGACTTTGACACAAGCCAGTAAAGGTGGTCCCAGGAGTGATCGGCACACTGGATGCAGTGCCTAAAGACCTTGGTCTGCACTTAAACACAATCAGCGCTGGCAAAATTCCCATCTGCCAGCTGCAAAAGGCCACTTTACTGGGATTTGCATTATTCCCCGATACATCACTCAGTCCTAGACACTTGGGAAGTGTCCAACATGTGATCTAATACAAAAGCCAGCAAAGTGATCTTGTCTGCTCTGGACTCATCTTGTTGTGTTTCAAATTATTATTATTATTATTATTATTATTATTATTATTATTATTATTATTGGTGGTGGTGGTCCCAGTGGTGATCAGCACACTGGATGCAGTGCCTAAAGACCTTGGCCTGCACTTAAACACAATCAGCACTGACAAAATTCCCATCTGCCAGCTGCAGAAGGCCACCTTACTGGGATCTGCATTATTCCCTGATACATCACACAGTCCTAGACACTTGGGAAGTGTATGATGTGTGATCGAATACAACAGCCAGCAGAGTGATCTTATTTGCTGTGGACTCATCTTGTTGTGTTTCTAATAATAATAATAATAATAATAATAATAATAATAATAATAGCATTTATGGGTCCCAACTGCTTTTATTCTCCAGTTCAGAAACTTAGTGAGACATGCCGCATTATCACAGGATATCTACATCCAACACCACCAGAGATTGGCTTGGCTCCTCCCACAATTTCCCCTCCCACAAATTGGGGAAACATTTCATTTTAAACCCGAGAGCAACGAATGCCATCACATTACAGATTTGGCTAAACATCCAGATCATTACTAAAAATCCACTTCCCCACCACCCCCTGAAACGTTTGAAAAGGATGCTGCCCCCCCCCCCACTTAAAATATGCAAAGAATGCTCTAGCCTACATTTGAATCCAACCTAATGTGATGAACACAGTGGCTTACCACATTTTAAGTGTAGCACTCAGTGGAATTTAGTAAATGTGATGAAGTGGTAGGATTTACAAAGGGCTGACTCTTTACCTCCCGACACTTCCCGTGAACAGGGAAATTTTGCAAAGTTAGCATGCTGTATTCTGAATACTACATTCAGCATTAATTAGTACAAAATGAATGGCATAAAATACATCTCTCAGGAGTAAATGGCACAAGATCTCCAATAACATTATCTCAAAATATTTTGTTTGGTTTTCATTTTACTACTTTATTGATGTTATATTTGTTTTCTTGGTAGGCCCTACTAAACTTTATGAAGATATAATGTACATGGGCGGCTACAATTAAACCAGAACACAAGGAAGTATTGTCATATGATTCCATCAAGAGCGCTACAACATTTGAGACTACGTTTTGAGACTCTGCCTTCTGCAACTGGACTAAACTTTAGTGCTTGTGAATTGCTACAAAAAGGTTTTTACCTTAAATGATTCCAAGAATCCGCCGTGGCCTCCGTTTTCCAGCTTGTCCTCCTCGAATCCCAAGCCTAGCATCAGTTGCGTGTGGACATGGAGTTCATCGTGGAGGTTGTCCAAGAGAGCCGCTCGCGTTCGATCCTAAACAAACATTATGAAACAAACATACAAGTAAATAAGACTAGGGGTGCATTGACATTCTGTAATGAATTCAGTTTGAATTCTGTGATGAATTCAGTGTCCGATCCTGGTAGTACTTGAATAGGGTTGCTGTGAGTATTTAGGACTATATGGCCATGTTTGAGTAGCATTCTCTCCTGACATTTCAACTACATCTGTGGCTAATGGCGTCTTCAAGAAGTTCTGTTGACAGTGAAGCAAGTGGAATGATCCTCCATCAATGTTTAACATTTACACAAATGACCAGTCACTGCCAAAAGGGACAGAGAGTTTCATCTATCCTGACGATCATGCCATCACCACCCAAGAAAGGAGCTTTGAAATGGTTGAACAGAAGCTCTCCTAAGCTCTAGGTGCTCTTACTGCCTATTAAAACCAGCTGATTCCTAATCCAAGTAACATGTAGATATGTGCTTTTCACTTTACGAACAGACAAGCACTTTGAGTTCTGAGGATGACCTGGGAAGGAATCCTACTGGATCATTGCACTCTGGCATCACCACAAGATGCAGAGCCAACCTTCAGAAATGGGGCTACAAAGTGGAGTCTACGACATACAATGTGGAAAAGCAAACTGTAGACCACCTATACAATGCAGCCTGAGCCCTGCCACATGCACAATGAAGAAGCACTGCTTGACTATCAAGCAAAAAAATGGGTGCTAGAAACAATATCATACGAAAGCTGACTGGCACAACCTGGGGATCATAACCAGACACAGTGAAGGCATCTGCCTTTGCGCTTTGCTACTTTGCTGCTAAATAAACATGCTCAGTGTGGAACACATCTCACAACATTAACACAGTGGATGTGACTCTTAATGAGACATGTCGTATTATCACAGGATATCTACACCCAACACCACTGCAGAAATTATACTGCTTAGCCGGTATTGCAACACCTGATATCCACCAGGAAGTAACATCCAGTAATGAAAGGACCAAGGTAATGACATCTCCACCCATCTTCTGTCATGCTAAGTTTTATAACTTTGTTTGTGTTTTTAAATACACTAGCTGTCCCCTGCCACATGTTGCTGTGGCCCAGTCTGTGTATATGTGTATATATGTGTGTTTGCGTATATATGTGGTATGTAATGTATTTTTTATTTTGGGGATTTTAAAGTTTTTTCTGCAGTGTTTTTCTGTGTTTTTATGAGTGTTGGTCACTCACTGGGTTGTTAGGCGTATTCTGTCCAAATTTGGTGTCAATTCATCCAGTGGTTTTTGAGTTATGTTAATCCCACAAACGAACATTACATTTTTATTTATATACTAGCTGTCCCCTGCCACGCGTTGCTGTGGCCCAGTCTGTGTATATATGTTTTGTGTTTATATATGTGTGTGTGTAATATAATAAAATAATAGTAATACTTTATTTATACCCCACCACAATCTCCTGTGTGTTTGTGTAAATATGTGGTTTTGTGCATGAGTTGTATTTTTCATTTTTTGGCTTTTAAAGTCTTTTCTGCTGTGTTTTTCAGTGTTTTTATGAGTGATGGTCACTCATTGGCCTGATAAGTGTATTGTGTCCAAATTTGGCGTCAATCCAGTGGGTTTTGAGTTATGTTAATCCCACGAACGAACATTACATTTTTATTTATATATCCTCGATTTGCTTCTAACATTATAAATAAATAAACACCTCCCAAAGAGAGGGCGCCTCCAAGCAACAGAGGCAAGACTATCTCTCACTGATTGACTTTGCAACTTCATGGCTACTCAATGCTATTCAAGCTTGCTAATTGCAACATTCACACTTACCTTAACAGACAAGGTTTGTTTTTTTTTCTCCCACCCTGAACATTCCAGATATATACATATATACACACTCCATTTGCTTCACTGCCAAGATGCCATTTCCCCCTTGACACTGCTCCTATCTTACCTCAAGCTTCGCAAATTTGTCTGACTTGCAGCAGGCGTTTTCCGCATTGATCAGCTTGGTGAGAAGAAACTCTCGGAATTCTGAATTCTGGGAAGGGAAGAGAAGACGGCTTGGGAGTAAAGCTGACAAACCAGAGTCCACTACATAAAGATTCTGCTCTCAGATGGAGCTCAGAAGGTGGCTTCTATGACAGAGCCAACCTATCTATAACATGGCTTTTCTCTTTCATGCCTTACTTTTTGAAATACAGGTGGGTTTGGCAGTGAAGGGCCAAAGGAAGGGACATCTTCTCGTGCAGTGACAGCTACCTGTCGGAAATGTCAACAGAAGGGAGAGTGAGTACTGACATGTCCATAAAACAAATCCATAAGAAGACATACATAGAGCATCTAACTAGGATGGGCTGCCTGGCTATCTAGATGTTCCTAACTTGGCACACAGAACCCCCATGACCAACAAAACATGCTCCACCACAGACATCCCCATGGCTAACTCAACATATTGGAGGGGTTTAAGGGGACTGACCCATCCTAGTGGGAGTTGTAGTTTACCCTGCAGCCAGAGAGCACACTCAACTCCACCAATGACACATCTAGCGCAAACTTGCCAACATAACAAAATTTAAGGACTGATGGAGTTTTTCGGGGTTTACCTGGCATAGTGGGAGTTGTAGTTCACCCATAACCTTATGCATTTTGCACAATGAAAAAACTGACTTTTTCAAATAACCCAGGCAACATCGGGTACTCGAGCTAGTAATAAATAAATGGACACCTGCATTTCTCAAGGGCATTAAGAAGCTAATAATCTCATCTTAGTTTTGGCAATAGTGTGCTAGAAAAGTGTCCAAATATGTTTTCTTTGTTTATTGCTAAATGTGATTACATTTCTTGCATGCACAACAGTGCAGAGAGACCCAGCTTCCTGACGGGTGAAATAAATAATTTTTGAAAGGCTTTGCAGAAGGTCTTTATCTACATTTTTCTTCATCCTCGACCCGGCCATGGGTCAGATCTAAAACAGATGCATCCCACACAGGGAGAGGCACACACATCCTATCATCTTCTTACTTTGTAGGACGCATTGTCCATTTCGGGGTTTTCAACCTGGACAACAATGTAGGCGTGGAGAAAATTGGAGGCAATCATGTCAGGAACAAAGGGAGTGTTTTCCTCCTGGAATATAATGGCCACAATGTCGTTGCCAATGTGCCTCTTCCTCTGAAGCTGAAACGATTGAAAAAAGAAAGGTATCAATAGAAGGGATGAACATCATTCGTAGTTCAGTATCCTTCAGGGTTTTTCAGAGCGTATGGTTCATGGTGTTCTCCCGCAAGTTCTCATTAGCTGAACACTCTTCAGTTGCTAAGATACTTAGAAATATTTGCCGTTTCCCATCTCACTTTATTAAAATACTAGTTTGCAACAGTCTGTTCCATGCATCAAAGAGGGCCACTTCACCTAGCAACATAGACATCACAGAAGACCACTCCACCTAGCAACAGTCTGTCCATTGCATCAAAGAGGGTCACTTCACCTACCAACAGTATGTTCAGTGCATCAAAGAGGGCCACTTCACTTAACAACCGCCTGTCCCATGACATCACAGAAGGTCACAGTCTATCCAGTGCATCAAAGAGGGCCACTTCGCCTAGCAACAGTCTGCCCAGTGCATCAAAGAAGGCCACTTCACCTAGCAAGTCTGCCCAGTGACACCACAGAAGGCCACTTCACCTACCAACAGTCTGTTCAGTGCATCAAAGAAGGCCACTTCACCTAGCAACAGCCTGTCCCGTGACATCACAGAAGGTCACAGTCTATCCAGTGCATCAAAGAGGGCCACTTTGCCTAGCAACAGTCCATCCAGTGACATCAAAGGCCACTTCATTTAGCAATACAGACAGACAGACTTATATGGACTTATATAGATATAGGTTAGTAATATATTTCATACTATTTGAGTTCTTTTATGTTGCCATTGGGGAACAAGAGCTTGCGTGAATTTCTAATACAGCATTTCAGAATTTCAATTCACCTAACTTCCGAATTTTGGGGAGATATTCCAAGAGAATGGATTCTGAAAGCATCCCTATGTGAGCACTTGTACTATTGTCTGTTGCTCTGACACAGCCATAACAGTAGGGTTGAGAACCTTGTGATGGAGTCCGTGAAATCACAGCCTGGGCACCCCACTGGGAAGCAATTCACACCTATCCTGTCACCACTGACACATGATGTCCATTTCACCCAGGGAAAAGGCCCCATCTGTTCTGCCCGGGAGTTCTTTGTCCCAATCAATATTCTATTCGCAAGGCAAGGTCAGCTTTCGGTTACCTGCTGTGCGTCTCCCTCGGTGAATGGGAGCTTGGTGGAGACATGGAACATAATCTCTCTGTCCCTGAACACCGTGTACACAGACTCCGTGCCTGTCTGGCCATGGGTGACATCCAGGCCACCTCGGAAGCTGGAACAAGACGAGAACAAAGTGGGCCCTTGACTCAGCGTACCGTGATAACGCTTTCCGAGTTGTTACTGTAATCCTATCTCGGTTGTTTAGGGGCAAATGAGAGGAGGGAATTCCCAACGCAAAATAGTCATCCATTGAAATGTATGGGTTTCCAAAATTTCCCATTATGATCACATCATCTAGGTCCTTTGCCTGGCTTTGGAGATCTGTAGACCCGCACAATGACATTTTCCATATACCTCCTCAACCTGGCTTCCAGGAGTTCTAGTTTTACTAGATCTTAAGCCTTCTCTGCCCAAGAGTGTTGGTGCCTGAGCAAACTACAACTCCAAGGATTCCATACCATTGAGCTGTGACAGTGAAAATGGTGTCAAACTGCATTAAATATACCATGTAAATGGACCCTAAGTCTTCCCTTTTTACTTCTCATCTCAAATTTTGTTTGCATTTTTTTATTTTGTATTGCCTTATATATTCAAGTATATGATAAGTTTTTCAGACTGGAAAAGCCCCCCTTGGCTTATATGTGAGTCGAAGTTATTTAGTATATTCCTCTATCATTCTTATTATTACATTTATTATTTTATTCTATTATTTTTATTACATTTATTATTTTACTCTATTATTATTAATTTATTATTTTATTCTATTTATTATTATTTTTATTAAATTTATATTATTTCACTCTATTTTTATTTTACTATCTGTCCCCTGCCACGCGTTGCTGCGGCCCAGTTTGTGTATATGTGTTTTGTGTGTGTATGTTTGTATATGTGTGTATATATTTGTGTATATGTGTATATATGTGTGTTTATGTATATATATGTGGTTTTGCACATGAGTTGTATTTTTTGTTTTTTGGCTTTTTAATTCCCTTCCGCTGTGTTTTTCAGTGTTTTTATGAGTGATGGCCGTTTGTTGGCCTGATAGGTATATTGTGTCCAAATTTGGCATCAATTCGTCCAGTGGTTTTTGAGTTATGTCAATCCCACAAACAAACATGACATTTTTATTTATATAGATTACATTTATTATTTTACTCTATTTATTATTATTAAATTTATTATTTTACTTTATTATTGTTATTATTATTATATTTATTATTTTACTCTATTATTATTATTACATTTCCATTATGTTACTCTATCACTATTGTTATTATTACATATATTATTTTATTTTTACAGTAAATAAAAAACAAACAAATAAATAATATTTAAGTCACTTGGAGTAAATATGACCACCATATAAGAAATAAATCATATAAGAAATTGTTTTTTGGATTTACCCTCGGAAATCCTGGAGCGTGACAGTGTCTCCCAATAAACTCAAGAAATTTTTGAATGCTGGACTTTCCTCATTGTTGCCAAACAGCTCTTCTTCCTGGGTCTGGAAATTGAAAGAAATAATAATGATGATGATAATAATAATAATAATAATACTTTATTTGTATTTTGCCCTATCTCCATGAGGGGACTCAGGGTGGATTCCAGCATACACAAGCACAAAGTCAAACATTCAATGCCTAGAAACAACGAAACATAGATGAAGGCGAAGGCTTTCTCTTCCGGCTCTGCGGGGTGGTGCTCATCTCCATCTGTAAGCCAAAGAGCCTGCGTTGTGTGTAAACACCTCCTAGGTCATGTGGCCAGCATGACAGCATGAAGTACTCTTTACCTTCCCATCCTATTGATCTAATCACATTGGCATGTCTTTGAAATGCTAGGTTGGCAGAAGCTGGGGCTATTTGCAGGAGCTCACCCCATCCCATGGATTCGAACTGCCAATCTTCCGGTCAGCAAGTTCAGCAGTTCAATGGTTTAACTCATTGCACCACCATGGCCCCAGCCTGTGGGAGGCTTCTCTCATGTCCCTGTGTGGGAGCTGGAGCTGACAGACAGGACCTCACCCTGTCTCACAGATTTAAACCACTAAATTTCAGGTCTTCAGGTCAGCAGTTCAGCTGGCACAAGGGTTTAATCCACTGCGCCACTGTGGCTCCACTTCAGAGGTAGACTTATACACAAGTATGTATGGTACCTCCCCGTTTTTTGCCCCTACGTTCACAAAGAAAAATATTTCAAGTTCGGAATCACACTGGGCTGTTTAACAAATAGAAGAATCACGATCATTCTTTATTTATTGCTATTTTATTCCCTGTACAAAACTGTCACAGACATCAGCATTGTTACTCACCTGTCTAAACTTCTGATAAATCACACCAAACTTGAATGTATTGTTGACTTCATGCTCGTCATAGGATACAATCATTTGTGATGCCTGGAACAGAAAGAGAGGGGAAGGATTTCAGCCCCAAATGGAATGAGGAAAGTATCATCAATTTCATAGGAAGGTGCTCCACTGCAGATTGCAGGTCTTGCAGGAGAAAGGTCTAGCCAGGAAATCAGCATCAAAGAAATGCCTTCATATTTTGCAGCTCTTAAATTAGAGAGCATCACATTGAGAATTCAGATCAGGCAACGCTGCGTAACAGTAAGGATATCCTGTTTCCAGTTCATGTTTTTAGTCTAAATTCCTGGAAGTTTTGATTCATGTTTTAAGAAGTTCTTATAGCTTTGGTTCTTCTGGAGTCGTGTTCATGTTTTAATTCTTGTTTCCATGGATTATGCTCATTCTTGATTTCCTGTACCATTTGGATTATTTTGATTATTGCCTTTAAAGTGTTTTACTCCTCACCAGGTTGGTCGGGTTTTTGTTTATTGACTACCTTTTCTGATTACCTGTTGGATTTTGCCTTTCTTATTTCCCTTTTTATATGTACTCTCTTCAATAAACTGTTTTACTATTGCTTTTGGATTCCTGGTTAGTCGTAAGGGCAAGGTGAAGTCTGGCTGGGGTGCAACAATTGCATTATCAGTAGGTTCTTGTGGGTTTTTTCGGGCTATAGGGCCATGTTCTAGAGGCATTTCTCCTGACGTTTCGCCTGCATCTATGGCAAGCATCCTCAGAGGTGTGAGGTCTGTTGGAAGTAGGAAAAATGGGTTTATATATCTGTGGAATGGCTGGGGTGGGGCAAGGAGCTCTTCCCTGCTGCACTTAGGTGTGAATGTTTAGCTAATCACCTTCATTAGCATTTGAAGGCCTGCCTGAGTCTGGGAAAATCTGTTGCTGGGAAGTGTTAATCTGTGCCTGGTTTTTTCCTCTCTGTTGTTTAGCTGTTATAATTTTAGAGTTTTTTAATACTGGTAGCCAGATTTTGTTCATTTTGATGGTCTCTTCCTTTCTGTTGAAATTGTCCACATGCTTGTGGATTTCAATGGCTTCTCTGTGTAGTCTGACATGGTGGTTGCTGGTGTGGTCCAGCATTTCTGTGTTCTCAAATAATATGCTGTGTCCAGGTTGGTTCATCAGGTGCTCTGCTATGGCTGACTTCTCTGGTTGAAGTAGTCTGCAGTGCCTTTCATGTTCCTTGATGCGTGTTATCCATGGTAGTTAATGTGGGGTCGAACTACTATAATTTTGTAGTGTGGATCTTCTTGGGTTAGAGACTTTAAAGAATTTTTTCGTGTCAGAAGTAACTTGAGAAACTGCAAGTCACTTCTGGTGTGAAAGAATTGGCAATCTACAAGGTACACCCACATGTTTTACCATCCTGTGTGAGGCTTATTTCATGTCTCCACATGGGGAGCTGGAGCTGACAGGTGGGAGCTCACCTCATTGTGTGGATTCAAACCGCTGACCTTCAGGTCAGCAGTTCAGCCAGCACAAGGGTTTAACCCACTGCACCACCGCAGCTCTTAAAAAATGAAAAGCAGTTGCAGCCCAAGGCTATTTCTCCAATATCTACCTCTAGCAAGTCCATTTGTCCAAAGTGGCTAATCCATACCTCTCACTATGTTATACTTATGTAAACAGCCTCTTTTACTCGCTCAAAAAGAATCCGAAAGGCATTGGCCTTTTGGTTTTATTCCTGCATCACGATGTCCTTGATGCCCTTTTCTCAAACTGTTCCTCTCCTGTGGAGATCATTTTATTTGCTTCGGCACCTCTTTCATTCTCTTTCTCTCTCCCCCTCCCTCACTACACCCAATTCTTTTTTTACTCTCTCTTTCCTCTTTTCAAATTGAGATCAAAACTCGGTTTGGTAGAACATGAAAAACAAGCATACTTGTCTATAATTGCATAGTTTATCCAAGCGCCCGGTGGATGTAACCTAAGTGCCACTCGGCGTTTCTAGAAGGACATTGCAAAATTGGAGAAATACATCAAAGAGAGTTATGTAAACAGGAACCAAGCACCTCTATTTCAACTATAGAGGAACACAGAATTAAGGAGATCTTGTTGGCTCTTGCATGTTTTCACAGCTGTAATAATGACTCTATAATAACATCATATTTGTGGATTGTGTATCCTTAGAATGAAGGAAAAGAGAAGTGTTGGGAGCCAGTATGATGCAGTAGTTCACACACTGGATGACAACGCAGGAGAAAATATTAAAAAGGAGAACAAAGAGGCAATGCACAGATTGCAAAGCTTTGCCTTGCGGTGATGTGTTATGAGAAACTCATACTATTTTCTTTAAAATGCTCTAAGAAAATGGGATTGTGACAAGGAGAGTGGCTATTAGGGATGTGCGATCCATTTAGAAATGGTTCAAAAGTCATTACAAAATGGTGGGCACTGGTGCTTCATTTCTAAAGTGTTTCTAAAGTATACTTAGTGAAAATTTCATTACTATAACGAGACGAAAGACATTTTGTTACTATTTCATTATTTTGCACATAATGAAATAACTATCACTGGGAAAACTTCAGGGGCTCCGATCTTCATTTTTAAAGCTATTGGGGTGAAACTTGCTACAGTGGTAGAGCACATTTACCACTGTTAGCCCACCAAATTTCAGAATGTTTCACTTATCCACTGAGATTTGGAGAATTTTCAAAGTTTGCAACACTTTTAATACTACAGAAAATCTGTTCCTACTTTGGAAGTGTTAATTCTTGTTTAATTGTGTAGTCATTACTTTGTTTTACTCCAGAAACTTTGTTTCTGTGGCAGAAACTTTGTTAAATTTGTGGTGACTCAACAAAGGGCGATGTCCCTTGCGCAAAGACAAAGTTTTTCCAGTGTAATAAACTTTTGCCATGTTTTTTATGACAGAACCAATTAGGAACTGCCATTTATAACCCAGGAAAAGAAACCACAGTGTAGCATATTAACGAATGTATTGGAACTCTGGCTGGCTACAGGCTGATGATGTGGTTGTTTATTAGTTCAGTTTCTTCGTGACCTCATGGACCAGCCCACGCCAGAGCTCCCTGTTGGCTGTGGCCACACCCAGCTCCTTCAGACTGACCCCTCTCCTAATTGGGACTTTCTGATGCTGATGCATACTGGGAAATGTAGTTTAGGCCAGAGCCTTTTGAATTCTTTGGCATAGGGCTTCTCCCCTTCCCAAACTACATTTCTCAGAGTTCTATGCTGTTCCCAATATGCACTGCTCCCTCTTTTCATGGCTCCTAATGCCGAGAGTTCATTAATTCCAGGCAGGCAAGCAGCCTTTTTGGCTTAATGCAGAGTTTCTCAATCTGGAGGTTGCAAGGGGGTTTCAGATGAGTCCACAAAGACCTTCAGAAAACACATATTTCTGATGGACTCAGGAACCCTGTTAGCAGAGAAGACTGAAGATCTCTCCAACTGTCCTTCTCTTTCTTTTTGGAAACAGACGGTGAATCCTCCCACCAAAAGCCCTCCTCTTGCTGTGATTGACTGGCCTCTCAACCAAGGGGAAAGCTGTTTCTGAGACTCCAAGCAGGGAAGGGAGAGCAGGCATGCTCAGCTAATGGCAGTATGGTGTACATGTGCAGGTGAGGGAGAGCGTGCAAGGCTGGAGGGAGGCTTGCATCCCTTCAAGGCAGGAGGAAAGCACCCTTTGATTGTAGGTGAACTATAAATCCCAGCAACTACAACTCCCAAATGACAAAATTAACCCACCCCCAACGTCACCAGTATTATGGAACAGGCATAGTATAACTACAAGAAGGGTATTTAAGGACTTGACAGTCTATAACATAATTCCTCAAAACACATCAGATACACAAGGTCAAAAAAGAAATCCAACGTAGATAACACAGCTCCAAGACAGAAATTGCCAGCCAGCACATTCATCTGGAACTTCAATCAGACTCTAATACAGATTCCTTCATGACTTCTCCCAAGCCAAGCCCATTATAAAAGAAAACAATAATGAAAGAGATCCACCTGTAATTCCCATCCCCAACGTCACCAGTATTCAAATTTGGGCGTATCAGGTATTGTGTCATATTTGGTCCAGTGAATGAAAATACATCCTGCATATCAAATATTTACATTATGATTCATAACAGTGGCAAAATTAGTTATGAAGTAGCAATGAAAATAATTTAATGGTAGGGGGGGGGTCACCACAACATGAAGAACTGTATTAAGAAGTCGTGGCATTTGGAAGGTGAGAGCCACTGGTTTATGGCTTTGCTTCCTTGCACTGACTTTGGGAACCTTCCGAGATTTACAAAACTAAAATGAAAAAATATGTGGTAAGTTTCAATTCTAAAATATTTGGTGTGAGCCATGCAAATGCTTTGAACATAGCTTCCACCTTACAAAACTTTTCTTATGATTTCCGACACTTCCGAATTTTTTGCACATGCCTAGTTGCTATCCATCACTCCTTCCACCCTCTGTTTCTCGTGTGATAATCTCCCACGTCTCAGTTCAGTGTTGGTAACACTGTGTTGTGATATGTTGTTAACTCACCTTGGGATAAAGCACAGGATTAAACTTCAGCCCAGTTGCATCATCACAGAAGGCCTGTTGTGAAATGAGACAAAATGAAAGAAGAGAAGGCAGGAGTCAGAGCCAGATCCATTTTAGAGCCTCGCGTGATAATGTCCTCAGACTGGTACATAATGCGATAGGCTGTATTTCAAAGCAACTGACCTTTGCAATCTGTGGAATACTTGGTAGTTTACTAAGGCCAGCTAAGGGGATTCTTTCATGTAAGGTTTTCACTTTGGATCTACACAGAAGAAAGAGGGAAGGAAGGAAATAAGCCACATGAAATCAAACAATAAAACACAAACATTACAGTACATTTCAAAATATACCACAATACTTCCTACAGAAAGCTGTTTCTACATTCGAAAATTAGACCTTTTGAGGAAGACTTGACAATGATTTTCATAGCTATAGCCTACCAATCTTGCTCACTTTAAAGAATTAATGGCTTGCTGGGAGAATAAAAGACTTAGTCAAGCACTCGTGGCTGTTGTTGATAAATACAACTGATATTTTTTCAAGACTCTTGCAGTGATTTTTTCCTCCCTTCCTGTTTTTTTGGCGGTAGATCAAGCAAGTAAAATGCACCAACAAAGTAATCGTAGAAGTGCAGACTTGGAAACCACCTCTAACAAATGCAAAAAATGACAACAAGATCACCACCACCACCCCACACACACACACACACACACACACACACTATCATAAAGTGCATTAAGCAATTTCAACACTTGCCCCCTTTCATGCAAGAAAGATATTTTTGTAAAGGAGTTTCACTAGATAAGTCTGCTGCAATAGATCCTTGAGGACCAGATATCTATGAACACCCTCCTCCAAAATATTTGGGCAATGCTATTTAGTGGTAAATGTGACTTTGACTATCAGGCAACATATGGGATGATTTGCATGGAAAGAACATGTCCCGCCATTGCTGCTCATCAATATACTACACTCCTCTGTGTTTGTCTGCAGTTGAAGCTGATACTGGTGAGAGAGATAGAATAAGGGCGTAGCAGATGGAAACAGCTACATCGGCAGTACTAAGGGCCCAAAATTAAAATAGACTGGTCTTTTTCAGGCTATATGAGACCATGGAGACCTTGGTGTCCTTCCTACAGCCCCAAGTGTGGAACTTTTGGAATTTGACTGGAATTGTGATATGGCTTTATTGTTTTAATTAATGTTTTATTTATTGTTTTAATTGTTGTTATATTGCTTTGTTATATGTTGTGGCATCGAATTGTTGCCAAATGTAAGCCGTCCTGAGTCCCCTTTGGGGGTTGAGAAGGAATGGGGTAGAACGACTGGAAATAAATAATACATAACAATAAATAAATAACTTCCTCTGCACTATCCATGGCCACCAGGGAAACTTCCTCTAAGCCCCTTCCTCGCTTGTGTCACTGGAGCCCCCAAATGACAAAATCAAACCCACCCCCCAAATGACATCAGTATTCAAATTTGGGCGTATTGGGTATCCTGCATATCAGATATTTACATTACAATGTATAACAGTAGCAAAATTACAGTTATGATGTAGCAACAACAATAATGTTATGGTTGGGGGGTCACCACAACATGAGGAACTGTATTAAAGGGTCACGGCATTAGGATGGTTGAGAAACCCTGCTCTAAAGGAAGATATTTCAAGTACAGTAAAGTCTTGCTTATCCGACCTTTGCTTATCCGACATTCCATCTTATTCGATGCCCCACTTTCCCCCAGCATTTCCCCTTCAATTAAAGAAGTGCTCCCCAACTCTCTCTCCATTACCAATAAGTGAAAAAAGCAAGACAAGTAAGAGGAGGAGCGAGGAAAGGGGGGAAAGAGGCAGGACCGGAAGCAGAAGCGTCCTCCCTCCTTCCCTCTGTGATTTCCACATTCCTCTTCCGCATACAGGCACTTCCTGCTGGGCCACTCTAGCCCTGAGGTGTTGCCTTGCCTTAAACCCTTTGAGTCCCGATTGTTAGTATTCTAGGTGTCTAGCACCGCGTCGGACAGGTAGCACTAGGAGACTCCGTTTCTGACATTTTCTGACATTTTCATTTATCCGACATTCTGCTGGTCCGTTTATGTCGGATAAGCGAGACTCTGCTGTATTCTGTGCTGACTCCTTAAATCTTAGGAGTCAGGGAGAGGTCAACCCTCCTGTTCAAGGAGCTCCATTGGCTGCCGTTCATTTTCCAGTCTCAATTCAAGGTACAGGTGCTTACCTACAAAGCCCTAAACGGTTTGGGACTCGCCTACCTGCGTGACCGCATCTCTGTGTACGAACCCACACGATCTCTTCGTTCATCTGGAGAGGCCCTGCTCACGATCCCACCTCCATCGCAAGCGCAATTGGTGGGGACAAGAGATAGGGCCTTCTTGGTGGTGGCCCCTTGACTCTGGAACTCACTCCCCAAGGACATTAGACATGCCCAACTCTTGCAGTCTTTAAGAGGAGCCTGAAAACGTGGTTGTTCCAGTGTGCCTTCCCAGAATAAGGAACCCTAAGCAACATGTCCCTAATCACACTTTACTAATGATCTAGGATTGTCTGCTCGCTCCATTTCTCTCCAAATACCCATCCTAGTTATATGTCACCTTGTCATGCCCAGTATTTTAAATTTTTAATTATTACATTTGGCCCTGCCATAGGTTTTTAATGCATCGTGGTGTTAGTGTTATTGTTTATTGCTTTGTTTATGAATTTATTTATTGTCTGTGTTGCTGTGTTATTTTATTGATGTATTTGGGCTCGGCCTTTTGTAAGCTGCACCGAGTCCTCCGGGAGATGGTAGCGGGGTATAAATAAAGGTTTATTATTATTATTATTATTATTATTATTATTATTATCTACTCATCACAGATGGAAGTAGAAGAGTCATGCTGTACTGACTGAGACCTAAACCAGATTATTAATTCCAACTACAATAATTATTAGCCATTATTAATTGCAACTACAACAATTATTAGCCATTATTAATTGCAACTACACCAATTCAACAGCACCTGATTTATCAAGTTCTTGATCTGCAGTGAGTCTACTAGTTGGACTTTGAGAGTCCATCTACTATCTGTTTCCCATGATTTTGACTTTGACACAGATACTTTAGTGCTTCCAGAAGATAGCGAAAGAAATGCTCAACTATACAAGAAAGGTATCAATTGCCAAGTCTTTTCCTTTGGACTTCAGCCTGCTTTTGCTTTCACTTACTGTACCTGAGTATAATCCTTAGGTATTCAATCCCATCTGCTTCTTCACATTTAATGGAGAGAATCAAGTTTCCCAGGCTGCTAGCTGTGCAGTAAAAATTTAAATGATCCTAAAAATAGAAGGGAGGTGTTAGCAACGCAAAGAAGGAGCCCAGCAGGTAAGGGAGGACTTTGATCTTTCTCCACTTTGGGGAAGGTTGGTCTTCAACACCCGGAAGGATTTATTTCTGCTTCAAATACCATCTCCCATCACTTACAAGAAATGGAGGCCCTTGTTTACATTCCGCTTAAACATTTCAATATTTAATCCAAACCACGTGACGCTATAAGCAACTTGTGTGGGAACAGCAGCTCTGAACAAATCTCATTGTGATAAGACAAAGTCAGAACATTGCTTAGGATTTTCCCCACTGATGTCAAGAGAATTATTGTCAAACACAATCCCTCCTTCGGCACCCATCCTGAATTCCTAATATTTGAAGTTTCCTACACAGAATTCTCTGAAATAAATTAACACCAAAGTGACCATCAAGGTAAGTATGGAGTTTTAATGCATTATAATATTTGATATTTAATGAATCATAGACTCATAGAGGTTGCAAGAGACCACAAAGGCCATTCAGGCCAATCCTGCCATGCAGGAACATGAGGGTCTTCATTACCGTATATACTCGAGTATAAGCCGACTCGAATATAAGCCAAGGCACCTAATTTTACCACAAAAAACTGGTAAAACTTATTGAGTATAAGCATAAGGTGGGAAATGCAGCAGCTATTAGTAAATTTCAAAAAGATACCGATAAAATTACATGAATTGAGACATCAGTAGGTTAAATGTTTTTGAATATTTACTGTATTTCCAAGAAAAACAGTAAACTAGCTCTGTAAGTGGGAAAGTGGGGTCAACAAAAACAATATGGTATCAACAATTAAATAATAATAATAATAATAATAATAATAATAATAATAATAAGGACTTTAAGATCATCTGGAGAGGCCCTGCTCTCGGTCCCGCCATCATCACAAGTACGGTTGGCGGGAACGAGAGACAGGACCTTCTCAGTGGTGGCCCCTCAGCTATGGAATGCCCTTCCTAGGGAGATTAGATCGGCGTCCTCGCTCCTATCATTCCAGAAGAATCTTAAGACATGGCTATTTGAGCAGGTATTTGAAAACATGGAGTAACGGATATAATAATGGAATAACTATATGGCGGAACTGGACATTGTTTTAATGATTATCAATTGAAGTATGTTTCATTATAATGTTTAATTTTATTGTTGCTGATGTTTTTTATATTGTATATTGTAATTGTGTCCTTGGTGGCATTGAATTCTTGCCTTGTAAACCACCTCGAGTCGCTGGAAGACTGAGAGGGGCGGTATAGAAATGTACTAAATAAATAAATAATAACAATATTTGTATTATTATACTATCTTCCCATGGGGACTCGGACCAGCTTCCAACATAGTAACAGGCAAACATTCAGTGCTTATATAAACAATGCAGAGCTACATATAGATCTATACTTATATATATTAATTTCACATATGCATTTCCCCCTGAAACATTTGCAAATCTTCTCTCTATATGTGCATTTCCCTCTTGCAATATTTGCAAGCCCTATATATGTTTTTATCTATCTCTAGACATCTCTCTATGTTTGTGTGTGTGTGTGTGTGTGCGTGCATGTGTGTGTGTGTGTGTGTGTGCATTTCCCCTACAATATTTGCAAGCCCTATATATCTATCTAGACATGTCTATATATATTTGTGTGTGAATTTCCCCCCTGAAATATCTGCAAGCCCTATATATCTATATTCATATCTATCAGGACATGTCTATATATATTTGTGTGTGTATTTCCCCCATAATAATTGCAAGCCCTATATATCTACATTCATATAGATCTATCTAGACTTCTCTCTATATATAATTATATCTATATGATTTGCAAAGTCTTGCAGATATGTGAAGGGAAAATTCATATATAAAATTATTTATATATATACACATATACATAAACACAAACAGATATACAGATTATATATATTTGTGTGTGCATTTCCCCCATAATAATTGCAAGCCCTATATATCTACATTCATATATATCTATCTAGACTTCTCTCTATATATAAATAATTATATCTATATAGGATTTGCAAAGTCTTGCAAACATGTGAAGGGAAAATTCATATATAAAATGATTTTTATATATACACACATACATAAACACACAGATATATATATAGGTACCTCTACATATTTACTCTATATATTTATTGATATCTATATCTATATAGGATTTGCAGAGACTTGCCAACATGTGAGGGGAATATTCATATATAAAAATAATACATACAAATAGATACAGATATACAGGTACATGGAAATCTCTAGATATCTATATGTATATAGGATTTGTAAAGACTTGCAAACATATGAGGGGAAATTCATATAAAAAAGTAATAGATAGATAGATAGATAATGTAGGTACATAAGGATTGCAAAGGCTTGCAGGGGGAAATGCCTATATAGATAGGAGAGATTAACAAATATTTCAAGGAAAAATGCTTTTATAAGATCAATGGATATTCCTGACTTGCAAGGGCTTCTCTCCCTCTTGAGCAAGCATGGGAGGATTTCGAAAAGAAAACACACTTTTTAGGGACGGGAAGAGGAGAGAGAAACAGTTCATATATTGCAAGCAATGGCCTCCAGGCTCCGCTGCCTTGTTTCACCTCGTTATAAGCCAAGGGAGGGTTTTTTAGACCAAAAAGGGGCTGAAAATGCAGCTTATCTTCAAATATATATGGTATGCATATTTATATTTCATAGAATCATAGAGCTGGAAGAGACCTCATGGGCCATGGGTCCAACCCCGGGCCAAGAAGCAGAAAAATCACATTCAAAGCATTTGTATTCTAATGCATTTACATTGTTTTAATTGGTATGTTTATTGCTGGTCCCTTTGAGTCCCTGTATCATAAAAAATAAAATAAATTGATTTTGTGGCCTATAAATGAGTATATACAATGAGAAAGAAGATGCTGTCCAAAAGTCCGAGTGCAGACACAAAGTTAAGAATAAGCGAGTATGCTTGTTGCTTCCCACTGACCTTTCCCAAGAAGTGTTTCCGGTATGCTCTGGCTTCACCTTTGCACTCCAGTTTGTACCCAAAAGTACTGGGGCTCAGCGGCTCTTCGTCTTCTTCGCAGACACTGCTGTCGGAGGAGGTGGGGGTGCTGAGATTCTCGGGGTCTTCGATCCAGTAACCCCCAAACTGGGGCAGGATGATTAAAGGATAAGGGCTGCCTTTCTCCAAAAACTAAAGAAGACATAAGATATGGCTCTGGAGTTCTTGGATATTTTATGTAACTTGTCAAAAGTTTTGTTTGTAACTTTTTGAAAATAATTTTAAAATATTTTGGAGGATAGCAACAACACACACTATTGTCTATTGTTGTCTACTCACATTTGCATGTTTTTGAACTGCTAGGTTGGCAATAGCTAAGGCTAACAGTGGGAGCTCGCCCTGCTCCCCAGATTCGAACCACCAACCTTCCAATCAGCAAGTTCAGCAGCTCTCATATATACACGCTCAAAGATCTTGCACAAAAGAAAGATTTAGCATCAGTTGGCAAATCCCAACTTGACTTGGCTCTTCCATTAATTGTTGACTGATGAGTCAATATCCAATTTACTCCCATGTTTTTCTAACATATGCACATTCCTGGCTCAAATGTAGCTTTGCACGAAGCTTAAGCTAACCAAAATGCTTTTGTTTATTATTTCACCAATAAACACCTACTTATGTATTTTTAATCTAGAGAAGCTTAGGATGCTCAAGGTTATTTGGATATTTAGATAGATTAGATAGATAGATAGATAGATAGATAGATAGAGATAGATAGATACTGTAGATGGGTAGAACATAGATAGATAGATAGATAGATAGATAGATAGATAGATAGATAGACGGACAGATAGATATTGTACATGGGTAGAAGATAGATAGATAGATAGATAGATAGATAGATAGAAAGATAGATAGATACTGTAGATGGGTAGAACATAGATAGATAGATAGATAGATAGATAGATAGATAGATAGATAGATAGATAGATGATAGATAGACGGACAGATAGATATTGTACATGGGTAGAAGATAGATAGATAGTAGATAGATAGATAGATATTTTCTTACCTCATCGATGCTGGGATACGGTATGTAGTCATCCTGGAAAACACACAAAAAAGAAAAAAGTTCAATTATAGCACATGAAGTATGAAAAGTTGCCTTAGAAACCTCAAAAATAGTAGATTCCACCACATTTGGAAGCATCTTTCCTATTTGTTGTATTAAGATGAAAGCAGTTGCAACTTTTTTCAAATGCTTGAGAAATGGATGAATGTGATAAGAATCACTATCCTGGCCTGCTTTAGCAAAAACCTAGACTGGTTTGCAGTGCCAAACCCATTTTAGAACCTCGTGTGATAATATCCTTATTCCCCAGCACAATAAAAAAGGGACACACCTCACTTTATCTGCTTTGTGTATTCTAAAAGGAGCATTAAGAAGAGTCTTGAAAATGAAACAAACCTTATTTCTCTGGCTTCCACTTCTTTGTTCTTCTGATTTGGGTACCTGTTTTTGGGGTGAGAATGAATGGTTTGATCAATTAGTTTTGGACATATATCTGAGCAAGATATGAATATATAGTCTTCATTACAAATCCAACACCAAACTTCATAAAAAACCAAAGCAGGGTGAAATGCCTGCCATCCATTTGGTGGCATCGTCTTCCATTGTTCAGATAAAGGTAGACATTAAGAGAATGGCAGATCCATTAGTATAGATCAGTGGTTCCCAACCTTTTTTTGACCAGGGACCACTTGATCAGGGACAACTTGACTAGGGATAACTAGATCAGGGACCATTTCCCCAGGGATCACTTTGACTAAGGTCCACTTTGATCAGGGTCCACTTTGACCAGGGACGACTTCCCCAGGGACCACTTTGACCAGGGACTACTTGACCAGGGACCATTTTGACCAGGAACCACTTGACCAGGGACCATTTGACCAGGGTTCACTTTGATCAGGGACCACTTGATCAGGGACCACTTGATCAGGGACCATTTTGACCAGGGACCATTTCCACAGGGATCACTTTGACTAGGGTCCACTTTGATCAGGGTCCACTTTGATCAGGGACCACTTTGCCAGGGACCACTTTGACCAGGGACGATTTCCCCAGGGACCACTTTGACCAGGGACTACTTGACCAGGGACCATTTTGACCCGGGAACATTTCCCAGGAACCCCTTTGACCAGGGTCCATTATGACCAGGGACCACTTTGACCAGGGACCACTTTGACAAGGAATGACTTGACCAGGGACTACTTCACCAGGGACCACTTGACCAGGGACCATTTGACCAGGGTCCACTTTGATCAGGGACCACTTGTCCAGGGACAATTTTGACCAGGGAACACTTCCCCAAGAACCCCTTTGACCAGGGTCCATTATGACCAGGGACCACTTTGACCAGGGAGAACTTGACCAGGGACTACTTGACCAGGGACCACTTGACCAGGGACCATTTTGACTAGGGACCATTTCCCCAGGGATCACTTTGACTAGGGTCCACTTTGGCCAGGGATGACTTTGACCAGGGTCCACTTTGATCAAGGAACACTTCTCCAGGGACCACTTTGACCAGGGACGACTTCCCCAAGGACCACTTTAACCAGGGACCACTTTGATCAGGGACAACTTTGACCAGGGACCTCTGACCATGGGGAGAACCTACTTTACATTGGATAGACCATTTCTGATACAGAACATATGCCATCCAGTAGTTGCCATCTGCTGGCCCAGAGAAAACCATATTTAATAATCTAGAGCTGATGCAGTAGTAGTAATCTTTCATGGGTAGTCAGCTTCTCCCCTCCCGACACCTTCGTTGTGTCAGTACTATAAGAGGATTTTGCAAGACCAGTTGCTCTCATTGCCACAATTTCGAGGCAACTGTGTCGTAACGGTGAGGCCACAGACCAAATTTTAGTTCTTGAGGACCACTGGTGGTCCATGTTAGGAATCACTGGTCTAGATAACTACATAGGGGCTCTGAAGTTGACCTGAGAATGTGGAAAAACTGGTATAGATTCTTCTTGGTAAAACTGATAACAGTAATAAAAAATAGTTGCCTTTGTTCCTGCTTTGAAAAATCAAGCATGCCCCTAGCAATTAACATATTCATGCAAAATAACAAAGACTGTTGCATATTGCACCCCTTCCACTGCTTCAAGTGAAGGCAAAACAGGCTGAGCAGCCCCTATCTATATTTCAGAAATATTCTGAAATCTGTCAAAATCTGGAATCCAAAACATTCCTGATCCTGAGCATTTCAGATAAGAGACACTCAACCAGCAAAAAATCCCATTATCATTAGGTTTCCCGAAATATTCTGAAATCTGTCGAAATTTGAAATCCAAATCACTCCTGCTCCTGAGTATTTCAGATAAGAGACACTCAACCAGCAAAAAATCATTATCATTAGGTTTCTTTCTTCCAAACTAGAAGATTGTCACAATATTTGGAAGCAGCCGGTTCCGCCTCCCACTCTCGAGCCCCAAACAAAGCATATATTAGATTCTTCTCGTGTCTGTATCTGCAACCAGTTCCCAAAGGAATAAGTTATCGGGAGGCTGTTGATGAACATGCCACTCACCTGCATTTTTTCCAGCATTTCAAAGAATTCTGCAGACTGAAAGACATTGAAGGAGGAAATTAGTCAGCACGCAAAGGCTGCTGCAAAGAGATTAGTATTTTAATCATATTTTTATTTCAACTGTCGATGGCTTTTTAAGGACAAATAGAAGCTAAAGGTGCAGCAAACATTGGTTGAGCACAGACATGTCGGTCTAATAGTTGGGGAGCCATGCGCCCTGTTTATTTGTATGATTGATACAAATCTATCTCTATCTATCTATCTATCTATCTATCCACATCATGAAAGTGAAAATATATGTGTGTGTGCTGGAGTGTCCGCCTACAGAGACAAGCTCTTGCCTCCACAAACATCATCCTGCCTACCACCCAAGTGTACACTTTCATATGAGGACAATTTCCTCTTAGATTTTATGTGTTTCCTCCACCACAGACATCCCAGTGTTTCTGACTCTCTCCATTGGTGTGGAATTTGCCCACATTTGAATACTGGTGGGTTTTGAGAGGAATTGGTCTGGACATTGTGGAGTTGTAGGTACTGGGATTTATAGTTCACCTGAAATCAAGGGGAGCTTTGACCTCCACCAAAGATGGAATTGGACCAAACTTGGTACACAGAGCCCCCATGACCAAAAATAAATAAATACTGGAGGTCTTTGGGGAAAATTCACCTAGATTTGGGGGAGTTGTAGTTCACCTACATCCAGAGAGCGCTATGAACCCAAACACCAATGGATCTGGACCAAACTTGGCACACATATCTGATATGTCATCATTTGATTAATAGAGGGGTTTGAGAGGAACTGACCATCCTTTCTGGGAGTTGTAGTTCACCCACAACCAGAGAAATGGTGACCTCCACCAATGATGGAGCTGGACCACACTTGGCACACAGAAACCCCATGACTAACTTAACCTAGTAGAGGAGTTTGAGGGAACTAACTCACCATAGTGGGAGTTGAAGTTCACCCTGCAGCCAGAGAGCACACTGAACCCCACCAATGATGCATCTAGAGCAAACTTGCCCAACGTAACAAACTTGAAGTACTGATGGAGTTTTTTCAGGGTTAACCTGACATGATGTGAGTTGTAATTCACCCACAACACAAACAATGCCTTTTTCAAATAACCCGGGCATCGCCAAGTACCCAAGTTGAAGAAGAAGAAGAAGAAGAAGAAGAAATTGTTGAGTGTGGAAAAATGCTATGAGAGCATGGGAGGTGTCTTTGTGTCAATGACAAAGAGTGCTGGTGCCTCACCAAACTACTACTCCCAGATCTCCATAGCATTGAGCCAGCACAGTTGAAGCGGTGCCAAACTGCATGCATTCTACAATAAGTAAAAGCAGCCCAAATGGATGCAAAACATTTCCTCCAAGCCTCACTCCTAAAAATATTCCTTACAGCTATGATAATACACTATGCGCCAAAAGGCAAAGCCACGGAGCAATGACAGGGATGCTCTCTCCAGTGGTACCCAATAGCGCAAAACAAAGGATGTGAAAAGGATGGAAAGGAGCAGAACAAAAGCAGACACAACCCATTATCCAAATGACTGGCACATTGCCAGCCAGCCAGCATCACCAAACTAGATTATTTATATTGCATTCTGAATTTTCCACTCATTTGCAAGGACATCTCCTATGTCTAATAACAGGCCCAGTAATTCAATTGTGGATTCATTTTTATGTTAGGCGTTCACGAAGCTGTTCTCCTTGGAAAAGAAAGAAAGAAAGGCTCTCCGGTGGATCAAAAAGTCTTTGTCAAATATTGATAGAATCATAAAATCCCAAGGGCTATCCAGTCCAACTCCCTTTCTGTTATGCAGGAAGACACAATCCAAACCCTCCCAACAGATGGTCATCCAGACACGGTTTAAAGATCTCTAGAAAGGGGGACTCCAAAGAAATATACCATACGTACTCGAAGATAAGCCGAGTTTTTGAACTGAAAAATCCTCCCATGACTTATAATCAGGTTGCCATATGCTTGCCATATATATATTGTTAAGGGAAATCAGAAGAGATATATATATATATATATATATATATATATATATATATCTTCTGATTTCCCTTAACAATGTGTTTTCTTATCCAGTTTCCTGGCCTTTTTGTGTGCATCTATTAACTGTATATGTGCGGTTTTGTTCTCTTGGAAGTATTCACTGGCCTTTGCAAGCCCTATAGATCTATAAATATATTTTGACATAAGCATGTTTCTCCTGAAGTCTTTGCGAACCACATATATCCATTAATCTTATAAAAGCATTTTCCCTTGAAATATTTGTTAATTTCTCCTACAGATATATAGGCATTTCCCCCTGCAAGCCTTTGCAATCCCTATGTATCTGTATCTATATACATTAATTCTATATATGAATTTTCCCCTCACATGTTTGCAAATCTTTGCAAATAGATATATATGAATCTAGATATATAGGGCTTGCAAATATTCCAAGGGAAAATGCACACACAAATATATAGAGACATGTCTAGATAGATATGAATATAGATATATAGGACTTGCAAATATTGCAGGAGGGAAATGCACATATAGGGAGAGAATTATCAAGATAGATATGAATATAGATATATAGGGCTTGCAAATATTGCAGGGGAAATACACACATATATATATACAGAGATATCTAGACAGAAATAAACAGATATATAGGACTTGCAAATATTGCAGGAGAGAAATGCACATATAGGGAGAAGATTTGCAAGATAGATATGAATATAGATATATATGGGTTGCAAATATTTCAGGGGAAATGCGCACGCACACACACACACACATCTGAGTAGATATAAACATAGATATATAGGGCTTGCAAGTACTGCAGGAGGGAAATGCAGATATATAAGAGGATTTGCAAATGTTTCAGGGGAAAATGCATATGTGAAATTACTATATATAATTATAAATCTATATCTAGCTCTGCATTGTTTATATATATAGGCATTGAATGTTTGCCTGTTACTATATTGGAAGCCAGTCTGAGTCCCTATGGGTAGATAGGGCAGGATAAAATGTAGTTTTATTATTATTATTATTATTATTATTATTAAGTTATTGTTGATACCATATCGTTTTTCTTGACCTACTTTCCCACTTACAGAGTTTACTGTTTTTCTTTGAAATACGGTAAATATTCCAAAACATTTTACCTACGGATGCCTCAATTAATGTAATTTTTGGTATCTATTTTGCTGCTGCATTTCCCACCCTTGACTTATACTCAAGTCGATATGTTTTCCCAGTTTTTTGTGGTAAAATTAGGTGCCTCGGCTCATATTTGGGTCAGCTTATACTCGAGTATATACGGTATTCCACTGTCAAACAGCTTTAACCATCAAGATATTGTTTACCCTGCAATGGATTCAGATAAAGGAAACGGGATTACATCTGACGATTAGGAAGAGCTTTTCAACAGCCAAACACATTCCTGCAAGTCCAGTGGAGTCTCCTTCTCTGGGAGGTTTTAAGCACCTGGATGGATGGCTGCATGGCCATCTGTCAGGAGGGTTGGGATTGTGTATCCCTGCCTGGCAGAAGAGGGTTGCATGGGATGGTCCTTCTGGTCTCATCCAAATCTCTAAGTCTTTAAATAAATAGGCAAACAGACCTAGAGTGTTGTGTGAATGCTGCAACAAAACATAACTTGCTTTGTCCTAATATTTAGGGCTTGCAGATATTACAAATATATGTAGACCTCCAACCATGGACTCTGCAAACATTCAAAATCTGAAACACGGCTACCTGGAGGCCGTGTTACTTACCTTCCAACTGCAATGAGGGTACGTCTCTGTCGCTTATCAACATGCAGCAGCTGGTGATGTTTTCACCTTTTTGCGGCTACAGGACTTTGACTGTCTGCCAAAAAGCATGTCACACAAGAAACACATTCCCAAAGTGACTCTACGTTCTCTAAAGCTCTGTAGCTGCAAAAAGACCCCCCACCACCAATCCAGATTAACTTCAAACCAACTGTTATTTGAATGGAGAACTTCTCAGTTATCCGAGGGATGCTTGGAAGTGGTTACCCTCCTCCTTTTGGAGCTGAATGTGAAAAGGAAAACTTCCTGCAAAGCTCAGGATGGCATTGAGAAAAAGACGATACTGCCAAGGATTCCCCCAGGCAGGAAGCAGCCAGGCCTTGAAGCTGCAAGGCTTTGCGATTCTATTCAAGGTGATGAATTGCAACATTCACACTTGCCTCCAACAGGAAAGAGTTCAGACCACACAACCTCTGAGGATGCTTGCCATAGATGTAGGCGAAACGTCAGGAGAGAATGCCTCTAGAACATGGCGATATAGCCCGAAAAACCTACAACAACCCAGTGATTCCAGTCATGAAAGCCTTCGACAATACAGGAAAGAGTTCTTTCTCCCACCCTGGACCTTCAGCAGATATATAAACCCCACTTGTCTAGTTTCCGACAGACCTCACAACTGATTGCTGTAGGCTTTTCAGACTATATGGCCATGTTCTAGACCTCACAACCTCTAAGGATGCTTGCCATAGATGCAGGTGAAATGTCAGGAGAGAATGCTTCTAGAACATGGCCATATAGCCCGAAAAACCTACAACAACCCAGTGATTCCAGCCAGGAAAGCCTTCGACAATACAGGAAAGAGTTCTTTCTCCCACCCTGGACCTTCAACAGATATATAAACCCCACTTGCCTAGTTTCCAACAGACCTCACAACTGATTGTTGTAGGTTTTTCAGACTATATGGCCATGTTCTAGACCTCACAACCTCTAAGGATGCTTGCCATAGATGCAGGCGAAACGTCAGGAGAGAATGCTTCTAGAACATGGCCATATAGCCCGAAAAACCTACAACAACCCAGTGATTCCAGCCAGGAAAGCCTTCGACAATACAGGAAAGAGTTCTTTCTCCCACCCTGGACCTTCAACAGATATATAAACCCCACTTGCCTAGTTTCCAACAGACCTCACAACTGATTGTTGTAGGTTTTTCAGACTATATGGCCATGTTCTAGACCTCACAACCTCTAAGGATGCTTGCCATAGATGCAGGCGAAACGTCAGGAGAGAATACTTCTAGAACATGGCCATATAGCCCGAAAAACCTACAACAACCCAGTGATTCCAGCCATGAAAGCCTTCAACAATACAGGAAAGCGTTCTTTCTCCCACCCTGGACCTTCAACAATATATAAAACCCACTTGTCTAGTTTCCGACAGACCTCACAATGGGTTGTTGTAGGTTGTTTGGGCTATATGGCCATGTTCTAGACCTCACAGCTTCTGAGGATGCTTGCCATAGATACAGGTGAAATGTCAGGAGAGAATGCTTCTAGAACATGGCCATATAGGGGGACATGAGAGAAGCCTCCTCGCAGGATTGCAAGACATCGGGGTGTCCCCTGGGCAACGTCTTCATAGACAGCCGATTCTCTCGATCCAGAAGCAACCAGAGACGACTTGTTTTGTTCTATTAGAATTGTAACACAATGGTATGGTTGCTGATGACACGATAAATAAATATCCTGTAAAACCTACCACAACCCAGTGATTCCAGCCATGAAAGCCTTCAGCAATACATAGACCTCACAACTTCTGCCTGCCATGCATGTGAGCGAAATGTCAGGAGAGAATGCTTCTAGAACATGGCCATATAGCCCAAAAAACCTACAACAACCCAGTGATTCCAGCCATGAAAGCCTTCGGCAATACATAGACCTCACAACTTCTGCCTGCCATGCATATGGGCAAAACGTCAGGAGAGAATGCTTCTGGCATATGTCCATGCAACCCGGAAAGCTCACCACAACCCAGTGATTCCGGCAATTAAAGCCTTCAGCAACACAACTCACCAAAAGGCTGCTTAAAAGATCCATCATGTTTCCCAGGTGCCACTTCTTCCACCAACCCAAGCAATTGTTTTGTTTATGTGCATCCAAAACAAAGGACCATTTTCCAGGGGAGCTCTTCTGAATCCTGGTTGTCCATGTAAGCCTGTGCCTGCCTTCCTCTCCCCAAACTCCCTTGGTTAATGCTTCCCTAAGCCAGACATCGCCCTGGCTGTTCTGCAGGTTGAACGGGCGTGCCAAATCATCAGTGCCCGGCACCCAAAACAGGTTCTGCAGGAAACACGCTTGAATATTTCAAAGGAAAGCAAAGAGAGGTGTACCCCCGCCCGCCTCCTTCCAACACACCGCTTGGAGTGGATCAAAGCTGTCCTGGGAAGTCGCAGCCACTCCAGCGCAGGAGGCAAACATACTCAGATATTTGTTATGAAGGACAATGGGATCCAGCTGGAGTTTCATACAAAGAGCAGAGCAAAAAGGGAAAGCCTACAAATCCAAAAAAGAAAGATGGTTGCTTTTAGTGTATCGCAACATGGGGGTCGGGACCCCTGGGGAGGGGGTGCCAAAAAGGTCGCCAAAGACCATCAGGAAACATAGGAAGGGAAAGGAAGAAGAAGAAAAATACATGAAGAGATGGAAAGAAAATATTGGAAGAAAAATCAAAAATAGAAGAATAAGAAGAGATATGGAATAAAAAAGTAAAATATACCTGTGCCGTGGAACTAAAAGAAAATTGGCAGGTGGTACATGACCCTGCATAAATTAGGAAAATGTTATAAAAACACAAACTCGAAATGCTGGAAATGTGGAGAAACGGAAGGAACATATCACCACATGTGGTGGTCATGCAGCAATGCAAAAAAAAATTGGGAAAGGATTCAAAAAAATATACAAGAAATTCTAGAAATTAAAATCCCCCCAAAAAAACAGAAACCTTCTTGCCAGGAATGCACAACCTAAAACTAGATAGAAGCAAAGACAAATTATTATTTGTATTGTCGCTTTCATGGCTGGAATCACTGGGTTGCTGTAGGTTTTTTCGGGCTATATGGCCATGTCCTAGAGGAATTTTCTCCTGACGTTTCGCCTGCGTCTATTATTATTGTTATTATTATTATTATTAATTTCTTTTAACAACAGCAGCAAGAATCTCGTATGCAAAAAAAAATGGAAAAAAGAAGAAATTCCAGAAGAAGAAGATTGGCTGATGAGAATACAAGACATAAGGAATATGGACATACGCACATATCTATTACCTAAAAACAAGGGCACACCCAGAGAAGAGGCCAATTGGAACCAAGTTACAACACACTTAAGGAGACATAAAATGAAAATATTTATTTAAGAATAAGAAAGCCACAGGTGAAAAGAAGAGCAGGAGGGAAAAAAGACAGAAAATAAGATGAAGACAGTAAAAGGAGGAAACCTCTTACCAGGAAATAAAGAGATCTTCAAACCCTATTTCTCTCTTTTAAATTACTATTCCATGAGGAACTGTATTAAGGGGTCATGGCATTCGAGCACAATTAAAAGTGCTGGTCTTGGCCTATAAAGCCCTATACTATTCCAGTCCAGCTTACTTGTCTGAATGTATCTCCCTCTACATCCCACCTAGGAGTTTAAGACTGTCCAGGCAGGCCCTGCTCTCGGTCCTGCCTTCTTCGCAAATGAATTTGACGGAGACGTGAAACAGGGCCTTCTCAGTGGTGGCCCCTGCTTGTGGAACACATTCCCCAGTGAAATTAGGTGAGCTCCATCCCTCCTTTCCTTTAGGAAGAAGCTCAAATCATAGTTTTGGGACCAGCCATTTGGGTAGCAGGCTTGACAGCAATTGCAATGTTCATGAGAACTGACAATGGACAGACTTTGGACTAAAGTCTTTGGATGCTGAATTTGACTTGGATGTGGCTGTATGGTTGATAATAATGTTTTAAATTGATTTTTTAACCTAATGTTTTTACCTAATGTGTAATGTTGCATTATACTGTGTTTTGTATGTGTTGGCATCCAATTGCTGCCAGTGTAAGCCGCCCTGAGTCCCCCTCCGAGGGTTGAGAAGGACAGGGTACAAAGGTTTGAAAATAATAATAATAATAATAATAATAATAATAATAATCCTTTATTTATACCTGCTAACATCTCCCAAAGGACTCGGTGCGGCTTACAAGAGGCCGAGGCCCAACACATCAATAAAACAACAGCATAACAAATAAATAAACTCATAAAACAAGCAATAAACATTAAAACAATAGCAATAAACATTAGACAATAAATAAATAAACAAACAAACAAACAAACATTGAGAAACACTGGTCTAAAGGAAGATGTTTCAGGTACAGTTAAGAAGTAGCAACAAAAATAATTTCATGGTTGGGGGTCACCACAACATGAGGAACTGTATTAAAGGGTCGTGGCATTAGGAAGATTGAGAAACACTGGTCTAAAGGAAGATGTTTCAGGTAGGGTAGAGTCTTGCTTTTCCGACCTTCGCTTATCTGACATTTTGTCTTATCCAATGCTCCTATCCACCGCCCCACTTCTCCTTCAGTATTTCCCCTTCAATTAAAGGAGCACCCCAATTCTCTCTCCATTCCCAATAAGTGAAAAAGGCAAGAAGGGGAGGAGGAAGAAAAGGGGGAAAAGAGGCAGGACCGGAAGTGGAAGCGTCCTCCCTCCTTCCTTCTGTGATTTCCACACTCCTCTTCCACATCCGGGCACTTCCTACTGGGTACCTCTAGCCCCAAAGCATTTTTTATTTTGTACCAAAAGCATTGCATAAATTAGTACAAAACCGATAAAAACAGAAGTAGCACAAGTGGCTAAATATCTTTTTACCAAAAACGGGCAACAGCAATGGTTTTGTCTAATAGTTCTTCCTCTGTACATGAAGCAGGGCATAGTGGACAAGCATACAGATGCAGCGTTGTGTGTTCTACTCCACAGTCACACAAGGTGGGGGATTATTTGAGGTAGTGCCATTTTGCCAGGTTGTCTTTTGATCTGTCCACTCCGCTTTCCAGGGACATGGAAAGAGCCTCCAATACCTAATACTCAACACAGACCAATATACTACCAAGCATATGTAGCTGTAAGACCAAAAAGTGTCCCTTTCCGCAGAAGATATAATTTCAATAAAACTAACTGGACAAAGTTTACAGAAAACTTGGAAGCAGCTATTTCTCATATAGAATCTATATGAGAAATATAGATATAGAATCTATAGAAGGCAGTGACCTTTTTGCAGAAGCTGTGAAAAGATCCTCGAGGCTCTCAATCCCTAAAGGTTGTCGCCCAAGCTACCTACCAAGCCTAAATGAAGAATCACGAAACCAGCCCCAAGGCATTGCCTTGCTGTGCTGGTACAGCTGTACCAGGAGCTCCAAAATTTCGTTCTTTGAGCGTTTGCATGTGCATGTTCTGGCCATGCATTTTGCAGTTGGATGGTTCCTGCTAGGCTACAGTCATGGGGTTAGCCACCTGTCTATCATCGTTAAGTTTTAGTTCCGCCCTTTTTCCCAGGTTCAAAAGGGAAAGGGAACCATTTTAGTTCAGTCTTACAGTTGGAAGCTCAGCTACAGGACGTGAAAGTTTTCTACCTGTAGAGAAGCTTCGTTTCTTATAAAGTCCCGGGGAAAACAGTCCCAAAATCTCTGGCTGGGGAATTTACAGCCTCAGAGCTTTAAGAACAGTCTCTAAATAAAGGCTTTTAAGAGAAACAGCGTTACAGCACAACCTTGTTGGGGTTGGAGAAATGGACCTACAACTTTCATGGGAAAAATCCTAAGGACTCCAGCTGGAAATTCTTCAGAGCCTTGGCTGGTAGGTCTACTCGGGTACCCAAGAAGCAATTTGGAGCTGGGAGTAGGACCCACACCAGCTAAGCCTAGAAAGCAGATTTCCCTGGGAGGGGTCAAAAAGGGTTTTCCTCGTAAAGGAAAGAAACAGTTCTCCAATCAAGTTGCCTGTCCATTGTAAACAAGTTAAGAAGCATTTGTTTGATTTGTTGAAGATCTAAGATTGTTTGTGGAGGCCTAAGCAATAATAAAGAACTTTTTTAAACCTTTAAGCTTCTAAAGACTTTGTATAGGAAAACCCACAGGGCCTCTCATCCGAGGCACCCCGGCTTCCTGCTGGGCACAAAGAGCATGTCCTGTTCAAAGGCCAGTTGCTATAGGCCCAGTGCGCAACAGCACACTTGCCTTAACCCTTTTTGTTAGTATTCTAGGTGTCTAGAGCCACATCAGACGGGTAACAGTCGGAGACTCCGTATTATCCGACATTTTCATTTATGCGACGTTCTGCCAGCTTGTTTATGTCAGATAACTGAGACTCTACTGTATTTGTTTTGTAATCCTGTCTTTTCCTATGGCTAAATGTTCCATTTGTTTATTTGGACCCAAATGGATGCTTGAAACAAGCGAATTCAGCTGCAGCCATTTCAATCAGCTTCATTTCCGACGGCGGCATTTTGGTTTCAATCATTTATTTTGGGAGATGCAAGGTCCTAAAACCAAACAATAAAATACAGTCTCGGTTCCAATTATATTGTGTGCAACATGCGTGCAAAGGAGTACCATCAACCTTCTTGGTCTCAGATGAGCTTTTCTTTCTCTTTTTTCCTGCAATACAATTACTTCTTTTTTGAGATGATCCTTTGCAAGTTCGAAACTTTTATGAGCTGACGGTGGATGCATTGTGAGTGCCTCTGCATATTCTTTTATGATCCCCTCAAAAGCGGACAACAAACCAATACAAATAAATAATCCCACCGCACCCTTGCTTGTTTTGTTTGGGTTTTGCACTATGCTTTAATGATGTTTTTGACAGAAAGCCAAAACAACCCCAACCTTCTGCTGGGAGAACTGAATAGGGCCATTGTATTTATGTGCTTATGCCTGGCTTTCTATTTTTCCCTGTCAATTTCACACTCCTACAATATGCAGCAGTGGAATATTACCCTTAAAAGCAAAGATTTGTCCATTTACATTTACATCCTGTCCCATTTAAAAGGCTCAAGTCGGAGAATGTCAAATGCCAGGTGATAGGGCTCCCCGAAATGTCATTTAGTGAAATACTGGCATGCTACCAATGTAGCCACCTATGCCATAGATTGCTGCCATGCTAATATTTGCTTTATTCTGTTGATTTAATTATTTGATACCGCCCTTCTGTGCAGAGATGTTACAGGAAGATAATACAAAATGATACTGTTTACTGCAATTTGAAACTAAAAGCCTGTATTTCTTTGGGTCAGCTTATATTTAAGTATATTGAAGAGAGATATTGACAAGCTGGAATGTGTCCAGAGGAGGGAGACTAAAATGATCAAGAGTCTGGAGAACAAGCCCTATGAGGAGTGGCTTAAAGATCTAGCCATGTTTAGCCTGAAGAAGAGAAGGCTGAGAGGAGATATGATAGCCATGTATAAATATGTGAGAGGAAATCATAGGGAGGAGGGAGCAAGCTTGTTTTCTGCTGCCCTGGAGATTAGGACACAATAGAACAATGGCTTCAAACTACAAGAAAGGAGATTCCATCTGAACATTAGGAAGAACTTCCAGACTGTGAGAGCTGTTCAGCAGTGGAACTCTCTGCCCCAGAGTGTGGTGGAAGCTCCTTCTTAGGAGGCTTTGTAACAGAGGCTGGATGGCCATCTGTCAGGGGTGCTTTTAATGCAATTTTCCTGCTTTTTGGCAGAATGGGGTTGGACTGAATGGCCCATGAGGTCTCTTCCAACTCTAGGATTCTATGATTCTATATACCGCAGTTCCATTATTGGACTATTTTCACAATAGCGTTCAGATGGAGGGCTGTTAACAAAAGCTTTTCCCCACTCATAGGTAAAGGTAAAGGTTTTCCCCTGATATTAAGTCCAGTCGTGTACAATTCTGGGAGTTGGTGCTCATCTCCATTTCTAAGCCACAGAGCTGGCATTGTCCATAGACACCTCCAAGGTCATGTGGCTGGCATGACTGTGTGTAGCGCCATTACCTTCCCACCAAAGCAATACCTATTGATCTACTCACATTTCCATGTTTTTGAACTACTAGGTTGGCAGGAGCTGGGGCTAACAGCAGGAGCTCACCCCACTCCCTGGATTCAAACCTGCTATATTTCGTTCAGCACATTCAGCAGCTCAGCAGTTTAACCCACTGCACCACCGGGGAACTCCACTCATATGTCCTACATTTCTTCACAGTATTATTCCCAGGAATAAGTGAAAATGTGAAAGTTCTAGGCAAGGATGATGAAGAGTGTTGTGCAAGTGTTCCACCCCACCCCCCACCCCCCAACCTTCTCACACAGTAGGGATAAAAATAGAGAAGCTATTTATCTTCACACGCAAGAACAAAATAGTCCAAGATGGAGATCCCGTGATCAGTGTCTTTCTACTTCTCCTACTTGTTTCTCAGTGTATGGCATCTTCTCTCTTTCTGCTTTCATTCTGATTGGTTGTTTACAATGGATACTTTCTTACTGCAAGCTTTTTGAATCTGACTTCTGCCTTCTTACTCTTTAGTATGGAGAGTATGAGCTGTGTGCTTTGAGATCTCCCTCTGCTTGTGTGTCAGGAGAGATGGAGTGACTGAGTTTTCTCCTCTCTTTGAAACCTTAGAAAACATGGGTGTTAGAGTAGCTCAGGCCTAGTTCTTTACCATGAAGAAAAACACTGCTTGAACACCAAGCACAAAATAGCTGCACGCAATAACATCCTGCGGAAACTTACTGGCAGCACATGGGGTGCAGACCCAAAATTAATAAGGACATCAGCCCTAGCCTTGTCTTACTCAACTGCCGAGTATGCATGCCCTGTTTGGCATAGGTCTGCCCATGCAAAGCAGGTGAACATAGCATTGAACGAAACATGCAGAATAATCACAGGATGACTTAAACCTACACCTGTTGATAAACTCTACATTGCCCCCCCCCCACCCCCCTGATGTGCGACAGGAAATTGCTGCTAAATGTGAGAGAAATAAGGTTGAACCCTGTGAAATCCACCCACGGAATGGCTACCATCCTCCTCCCAGTAGACTCCAATCAAGGAAAAGCTTTATGAGAACTACCGCTCCATGCAAACCAGGGGAACATAGAACTGAATGAAGCATACAGAATAATCACAGGATGTCTTAAACCTATACCTGTTGATAAACTCTACAAGCTAGCTGGCATTGCCGCCCCCCCCCCCCCAATGGGGGATGGGAGATTGCTGCTAAATGAGAGAGAAATAAGGTTGAACCCTGTGAAAGCTACTCACTGCATGGCTACCAGCCTCTTCCCAGTAGACTCAAATCAAGGAAAAGCTTTATGAGAACTACCACTCCTCTTGGTGCCCTCCAGCAACAGCAAGAGAATCCCTCTGGGCAGCTCAACCAGGAAATCCCAACAGTATGGCCCCCCACGAGGGAGGGTCTTCCTCCAGGGGCAAACCAAGAATGGGCAACATGGAAGTCCCTGAACAGGCTCAGAAGTCAGAACAAAAGACAACCTGGCAAAATGACACTACCTAAAAGAATCTCACACCTTATGTGACTGTGGAGCAGAACAGACAACTCCGCATCTGTATGCTTGTCCACAATGCCCTGCCTCATGCACAGAGGAAGACTTGTTGGAGGCTACAGACAATGCTATTGCTGTTGCCCGTTTTTGGTCAATTCAGCCGCCTGCGCTCCTTCTATTTTTTATCAGCTTTATACTCATTTATGCAATGCTTTTGATACAAAATAAATGAATAAAAACCATGAAGAAATGTAGTTAGTTAATCCGCTCTGTGGATTCAAACCACCGACCTTTTGGTCAGCAAGTTTCACAGCTCAGCAGTTTAATCCACTGCGCCACTGCAGCCCCATGTCACTACATACTTATGGGCAAATATTCGAAAATCCCCCAAAATATGAAATCCAAAGCACTTCAAGTCCCAAGCAATTTGAAAAGGAGAGATTCAGGAAGTGCTAATGCTAAGTTTTTGTTCTTGTTTTGTTTTTGAGTCGGAAGATGGTTCATGCATAACGTCTGCTGTGACTCATCACTGACTCCAATATTCTGATTGAAGCAAACTCTGGAGACTTCGATGCAAAATCACATTAGTCTCTATTCCAGAAAGATAAATAAGGATCACAAAGAGAAGCTCATATTCCTCTTTATTTCCAGAGTTGCCTCCTTGGTTTAAATATAGGAAGCACCTACACTGCAAAATGAGCGTGCTTGATACGCCAGGAATCAGTGGAAATTGCATTTTTTGCCAATGAGTGTTGGTGCCTCGCCAAACTACAGATGCCAGGATTCCATAGCATTGAACCTCGGTAGCAAAAGTATCCGATTGCATTAGTTTTACAATGTAGCTGCAATCCTAGTCTGCCTTTTTGGAGGAGAAAGTGGGATGAATATCAAATTAAATTCTATTTTTGTTACTTTCAAGACCTGCAGAAAATACTGTAACCATAACTTGCTACTTTTTAACAAGTAATTTTAGAAAAGGGACCTTTGGATAGCTGCTCCAATATCATATGGTACTTCATGTGGAACAACGTAATGGCTCCTTCCTGGCAAACAAGCACCTATTTGGGATTTTTTAAAACTCCATCAGGTTGTTGGCTTTATTAAAGTGATATTTTCAATAATTTTTCCTGCCCTACCTCCCTCCGCAGTGTTGTTTTTCATTTGACACTGCAGTTTTAGTTATGGCGTTCTGTGTGGGAGGTTTGGCCCAATGCTATCGTTGGTGGGGTTCAGAATGCTCTTTGATTGTAGGTGAACTATAAATCCCAGCAACTAGAATTCTAAATGTCAAGGTCTATTTTCACCAAACTTCAACAGTGTTCAAATTGGGGCATATTGAGTATTCATGCCAGGTTGGATCCAGATCCACCATTGTTTGAGTCTACAGTGCTCTTTGGATGTAGGTGAACTACAACTCCAAAACTCATGGTCAATGTCCTCCAAACCTTTCCAGCTCTTGGGCTTAGAAATGGAGGTGAGGACCACCCCCCGGAGTTGGACTCAACTAAATTTAATGTCAGGGGAAACCTTTACCTTTACTTAGATCAGTGTTTCTCAACCTGGGGGTCAGGACCCCTGGGAGGGTTGCAAGGGGGTGTCGGAGGGGTCACCAAAAACCAACAGAAAACACAGTATTTTCTGTTGGTCATGGGGATTCTGTGTGGGAAATTTGGTGCAATTCCATTGTTGGTGGAGTTCAAAATGCTCTTTGATTGTAGGTGAACTATAAATCCCAGCAACTACAATTCCCAAATGACAAGATCTATTTTCTCCCAACTCCACCAGTGTTCACATTTGGGTATATTGAGAATTTGTGCCAACTTTGATCCAGATCCATCATTGTTTGAATCCACAGTGTTCTCTGGATGTAGGTGAACTACAACTCTCAAACTCAAGGTCAATGCCCACCAAACCCTTCCAATGTTTTCTGTTGGTCATGGGAGTTCTGTGTGCCAAGTTTGGTTCAATTCCATTATTGGTGGAGTCCAAAATGCTCTTAGATTGTAGCCGAACTATAAATCCCAGCAACTACAACTCCCAAATATCAAGGTCTATTTTCCCCAAACTCCAACATATTGGGCATATTGAGTATTTGTGCCAAGTTTGATCCAGATCCACCATTGTTTGAGTCTACGGTGCTCTTTGGATGTAGGTGAACTACAACTCCAAAATTCATAGTCAATGTCCACCAAACCTTTCCAGTATTTACTGTTGGAGTTCTGTGTGCCAAGTTTAATTCAATCCCATCATTGGTGGAGCTCAGAATGCTCTTTGATTGTAGGAGAACTATAAATCCAAGCAACTACAACTCCCAAATCCCTGCCCCCAACCCCACCAGTATTCAAATTTGGGTGTATGGGGTATATTTGGATATAAATACATCCTGCATATCAGATATTTGCATTACGATTCATAACAGTAGCAAAATTAGAGTTATGAAGTAGCAACAAAAATAATGTTGTGGTTGGGGGTCACCACAATATGAGAAACTGTATTAAGGGGTTGCGGTATTAGGAAGGTTGAGAAGCACTGCTTTAGGGAAAGGATCATCTAAGAAATGGCAATAAAATAACTCCTCATTTGAGTCGACATGCTCCCTTGGTCATATGTCCCATAAATGGCTTACCTTCATGCTTGGTGGAGCCGTGAATGGTGGTGACAACGGTCTCTCCGGAGTGGTCGCATCTGTGTTGGTCAACAAGTCTTGTTTCCTGCAAGACAAGGAGGATCCATCTTAGCCTATGCAACTTTTGCCACCATCTCAGGCACCGAACTCCCCAAAGAAGCAGAAATTTAAAGAATTTAGAAATAAGGATAAAGAATCAGAGGTGAAACAGAAATATATATAAATCCTAACTCTTGAACTCATTCTGGCATTCCAAGAAGGGACATTTGATCGAGATCGTACCGGCTATTTAAGTTGCAGGTAAAATCCATTTTGGGTCACACTGGAGTAGCCGACCGTTAGCTATATAGAGCCGAGTTTCTATAGTAACCGGGCTGCACAAAAAAGATTGGTCCCCCCGCTTCCACGTCCTCACTTTTTCCATCTGGTCTTATCTATTGACTCTGCAGTGTTTGCTCATATCGTTCTCTCTCGGCAAAAAAAGGACACGAAGCAACGGCAGAACACATGCCGGCCACGGCTGGGCCAGATCGTACTGCCAGGGGATTGTAAAGGACATGCTCACCACTGAACGTGGAAAGGAGAGCTTACCAAGCATGCTTCTTCTAAACACTCTGTGTTTTTACTCATTTCAAGGGCACTGAAATGAATAAAAACACCAACTGTGCTCAATGCTTAATGCGTTGTGTTTATGGTGTCTCCTTGGGATGCCTTCTCACAACAACACCTTCTACTTGAACCATGTATCCCAAAGGGTGTGCAAATCAGCACCAAGGCTGCTCAACAATCCTTCCTATTGGTTTATATTGTGTTCAATTCTGGGCACCACAATTGAAGAGAGATATTGACTCTAAGCTGGAATATGTCCAGAGGAGGGCAATTCAAATGATCAAGGGTCTGGAGAACAAGCCCTATGAGGAGTGGCTTAAAGATCTGGGCATGTTTAGCCTGAAGAAGAGAAGGCTGAGAGGAGACATGATGAGAGCCATGTATAAATAAGTGAGAGAAAGTCATAGGGAAGAGGGAAAGAACGTGTTTTCTGCTGCCCTGGAGACTAGGACACAATGTTTTTACTGTATTGTCGAACCCTCACTACCTCTGAGGATGCTTGCCATAGATGCAGGCAAAACGTCAGGAGAAAATGCCCCTAGAACATGGCCATATAGCCCAGAAAAACCTACAACAACCCAATGTTTTTACTGATGTGTTGCTGGGCTTGGCCTCATGTAAGCCACCTCGAGTCCCCTTGGGGAGATGGTGGTGGGGTATAAATAAATTATTATTATTATTATTATTATTATTATTATTATTGAGCAATGGCATCAAACTACAAGAAAGGAGATTCCATTTGAACATTAGGAAGAACTTCCTGACTGTGAGAGCTGTTCAGCAGTGGAACTCTCCGCCCCAGAGTGTGGTAGAGGCTCTTTCTTTGGAAACTTTTAAACAGAGGCTGGATGGTCATCTGTCGGGGATGCTTTGAATGTAATTCTCCTGCTTCTTGGCAGGGGGTTGGAATGGATGGCCCATGAGGTCTCTTCCAACTCTATGATTCTATGAATGGGTTTTACAAGACTTTGAAGCGAGGGGAGAGACATTGTGATGCGAGACGTTGGACGGGCCCCAAAAGAGACAAGCTCATTTCTGTGCCCTCAAATAATATGACGTGTCCAGGTTGGTTCATGAAGTGCTCTGCTATGGCTGACTTCTGTGGTTGAAGTAGTCTGAGAACACAGAACACGAGTGAGAACACAGAAATGCTGGGCCACTCTCACAACCACCATGTCAGACTACATAGAGAAGCCGTTGAAATCCACAAGCATGTGGACAATTTCAACAGACAAGAGGAAACCATGAAAATGAACAAGATCTGGCTACCAGTATTGAAAAACTCTAAAATCATAACTGTAAATAAAGAGAAACACTCAAAAAACAGGGAAATTCCAGATAAGAAACAATCAAGGTCAGCTAATCACCTCCCAACATAGGATTCCCCCAGCAATCAACCAGACTTTTAAACTGCTAGGCCATTAAATGCTAATTAAGGTAGCCAATTGAAACATTCACACCTACCTCAAACAGACAAGAGTTCTTTCTCCCGCCGTGGACATCATTCCACAGATATATATAAACCCCATTTTCCTAATTTCCAACAGACCTCACAACCTCTGAGGATGTCTGCCATAGATGCAGGTGAAACATCAGAAGAGAATGCCACTCGAACTTGTCCATACAGCCCAGAAAACTCACAAAAACAGTATTATTTGATTGTAGGTGAACTATAAATCCCAGCAACTACAACTCCCAAATGTCAAGGTCTATTTCCCCCAAACTCCACCAGTGTTCACATTTGGACATAGTGAGTTTTTCCCTGCCAAGTTTCATCCTTGAACCATCATTGTTTGAGTCCACAGTGCTCTCTGGATGTACGTGAACTACAACTCCAAAACTCAAGATCAATGCCCACCAAACCCTTCCAGTGTTTTCTATTGGTCAAGGGAGTTCTGTGTGCCAAGTATGGTTTAATCCTATCATTGGTAGAGCTCAGAATGCTCTTTGATTGTAGGTGAACTATAAATCCCAGCAACTACAACACCCAAATGACAAAATCAATCACCCCCCAATCCCACTAGTATTCAGACTTGGGCATATTGGGTATTTGTGCCAATTTTGGTCCAGTGAATGGAAATACATCCTGCACATCAGATATTTATATGACAATTCATAATAGTAGCAAAATAGCCATTATGAAGTAGCAACAACAATAATGTTATGGTTGGGGGTCACCACAACATGAGGAACTATATTAAGGGGTCGTGGCATTAGGAAGGTTGAGAAACACTGGTCTATAAGAGGAGATGTAGTCCTTCAAGTAGCCTGGGCCCAAAGGATAGCACTTTGTATCCCATGCTGTGGCAGCCAGTGGAACTGCCACAGCATGGGAGTTATCCACTCCCTATATGGAGCTCCAGTTAGTAATTTGGCTGCTAATCTCTGTACCAGTTGAAGCTTCTGAACTGTCTTCAAAGTCAGCCCCATGTAGAGAGTGTTGCAGTAGTCCAAGCAGAATGGAAGTAAGACATGGATGACCACGGCCAATTCTGGCATCTCAAGGTACGAATTCCAGACAGGAAACAGTCAGGGCCAGCTAATCACCTCTCAACAAAGGATTCCCCCAGGCAGTAAGAAGCCAGACCTTGAAACTGCTAGGCCATTAAACCCCATTTTCCTAGTTTCCAACAGAGCTCACAACCTCTGAGGGTGCCTGCCATAGATGCGGACAAAGCAGACAGGAAACAATCAGGGCCAGGTAACACCTCCCAACAAAGCATTCCCCCAGGTGGGAAGCAGCCAGGCTTTGAAGCTGTAAGCCCATTTAATATTAATCAAGGTGGCCAATGGCAACATTCACACTTGCTTCCAACAGACAAGAGTTCTTTCTCCTGCTTCCCAACAAAGCATTCCCCCCAGGTAGGAAGCAGTCAGATTTTGAAGCTGAAAGGCCATTTAATGCTAATCAAGGTGGCCAATGGCAACATTCACACTTCCAACAGACGATAATTTTTTCTCCCACTCTGGACATCATTCCACAGATATATAAATCCCATTTTCCTAGTTCCCAACAGACCTCACAACCAATGAGGATGCCTGCCATAGATGCAGACGAAACGTCAGGAGAGAATGCTTCTGGAACATGGCCATTCAGTCTGAAAAACTTACAGCAACCTAGTGATTACAACCATGAAAGCCTTCGACAATACATTGTATACAATTATCTAAGGTGTGCATGACACATGAACAAATTTCATGTTGAAATTTGGATCCCATTTCCAAGCTGTCTTATGACGTGTGTATCCATGAGCAATGTTTTTTAAAATCGAAAGCAAACTGCGGAGCATCCTGCAACTTTTTGCCCATGTGTGTCAATCTTACGGCCTCCATTCAACAAACTTCCCAGTAGTTTGCAGTAGCCAACAACTGTGACAATGGCCGCATTTGCCAAACCGATGCACCGTCCCGATGGCTGCCTCCCGCTTGTCTGTGCTCCACCTCCGACACAAATTAGCTCTTGTGCAAACGAGCAGCTAATGAGATGTTTTCTAGTTAAAATGTCAAATAAGTTAACCTTGGGAGTTGCTAACAGGGGAGTAATTGGTAGATTACATGGGCTGAGCATCACCCACAGGAGGAGCGAACATCTCTGTGATCGGAATTCAGATCAGGCAATTCCCCCAGCTCTGCCACATCACAATCTTTAATGTTGGACCCAAATGGTTTACTTTCTGGTTGCACTAAGATGTCTAAATGATGCAAACCTGCACACCGGAAAAAGAACGTGTATAATGGGAATAGGAGGGAAAGCATGCATACAAGAGAAAATATTATAGTTTATCAAGCTGTTGAAGAACCAACGTAAGGTTATGAAAAATGAGAAACTGGGGGGAGAAGGCAGCGCACTGAAAGTGCTAAGATGGGGGCGCAAGGATATTTTGATGTGCCGTCCCCTCAGGATGACAACTATAAAGTTGGCCATGATAGGCATAGTCAAGGTAAAGGTTTTCCCCTGACATTAAGTCCAGTCGTGTCCGATTTTGGGGGTTGGTGCTCATCTCCATTTCTAAACCAAAGAGCTGGAGTTGTCCATAGACACCTCCAAGCTCATGTGGCCGGCATGACTGCATGGAGCACCTTTACCTTCCCACTGGAGCAGTACCTATTGATCTACTACATTTGCATGTTTTCGAACTGTTTGGTTGGCAGGAGCTGGGGCTAACAGCGGGAGCTCACCTCTCTCCCCGGATTCGAACCTATGACCTTTCAGCGAGCAACTTCAGCAGCTCAGCGGTTTAATTCACTGCACCACCAGGGGCTCCATGATAGGCATGTATGACAGGCATGTATGTCACATTCCTTCTAGACCCATAAACAGTGGGAGTTACAGAGTTCTCTGCATGAGGGTGGACTATAATACTCATCATCCCCCCCCCCCCAAAAAAAAGCCCCTTTAGTATTTTCTGTTGGTCATGTGTGTGAAGTCTGGTCCAGATCCATTGTTTGCAGGAGTCACAGGGCTCTCTGGAAGCAGGAGCCATCTTGGAAAATACATACATAGACCTCTTGAGTAACAACTTGGTCTTTCCTTCTAGTGACCTCTTGGGGTAACATCTGGCCATTTCCCGTGAACTTTGGGCTGTTAATGGGGTCCTTCCTGTGACCTTCTAGTGACCTCTTGGGTAACATCTGGCTTTTCCCACGAACTTCTAATGACCTCGAGTACCAACTGGTCATTTCCCGTGAACTTTGAGTGACCTCTTGGCCTATTAATGAGGTCTTTCCTGTGACCTTCTAATGACCTCTTGGGTAACATCTGGCTTTTCCCACAAACTTCAAATGACCTCGAGTACCAACTGGTCATTTCCCGTGAACTTTGAGTGATCTCTTGGCCTATTAATGGCATCTTTCCTGTGACCTTCTAGTGACCTCTTGGGTAACATCTGGCTTTTCCCATGAACTTCTAATGACCTCGGGTACCAACTGGTCATTTCCCGTGAACTTTGAGTGACCTCTTGGCCTATTAATGGGGTCTTTCCTGTGACCTTCTAATGACCTCTTGGGTAACATCTGGCTTTTCCCACGAACTTCTAATGACCTCGAGTACCAACTGGTCATTTCCCGTGAACTTTGAGTGACCTCTTGGCCTATTAATGGCATCTTTCCTGTGACCTTCTAGTGACCTCTTGGGTAACATCTGGCTTTTCCCACAAACTTCAAATGACCTCTTGAGTAACAACTGGTCATTTCCCGTGAACTTTGAGTGACCTCTTGGGTTGTTAATGGGGTTTTTCCTGTGACCTTCTAGTGACCTCTTGGGTAACATCTGGCTTTTCCCACGAACTTCTAATGACCTCGCGTACCAACTGGTCATTTCCCATGAACTTTGAGTGACCTCTTGGCCTATTAATGAGGTCTTTCCTGTGACCTTCTAATGACCTCTTGGGTAACATCTGGCTTTTCCCATGAACTTCTAATGACCTTTTGAGTAACAACTGGTAATTTCCCGTGAACTTTGAGTGACCTCTTGGGTTGTTAATGGGGTCTTTCCTGTGACCTTCTAGTGACCTCTTGGGTAACATCTGGCTTTTCCCATGAACTTCGAATGACCTCTTAAGTAACAACTGGTCATTTCCCATGAATTTTGAGTGAACTCTTGGCCTATTCATGAGGTCCTTCCTGTGACCTTCTAGTGATCTCTTGGGGTAACATCTGGCTTTTCCCATGAACGTTGATGAAATTTATCCAGGAATTCTGGGAGTTGGAGGTCCAAACTCCTGGAGGACCACAGTTTGAAGCCACGCTGAAATGCAGGCATGGGCAAACTTGGACCCTCCAGGTGTTTTGGACTTCCAAGTCCCACAATTCCTAACAACCTCAGGCCCCTTCCTTTTCCACTTAAGCGGCTGAGGGGGAGAAGGATAAGTCCTGAGGCTGTTAGGAATTGTGGGAGTTGAAGTCCAAAACCCCTGGAGGGCCCAAATTTGGGAACGGTGTTCTGGGAAGCAGGTGAAGCCATCCAGCCTTTAGTCATGGGCAGGAATGATGCAGCTCTCCAGATGTGGGTGAACTACAATTCCCATCTTTCTCTACCATCACCCCTAAGCCCACTGGTATTCTGAGCATTTGCACTAAGTTTGGTCCAGATCCATCACTGGTCGGATTCAGGGGGTTGTCAGGAGATGAGTGGACTATACCTCCCATCACCCTGTGCCATTCCAGGCCTAAACCCTGCCAGTAATTTGAGTTATGATGGATCCATCAAGCCACCTAGGAGCCATCCTGAAACAAGATAGATGATAGTCTAAGACTTATAATCATATTTTGACCTTTTTATATATAGATGGATGGATCAATGGATGGATATATAGATAGACACACTTACACACATGTTTTGACTTTGGTGTATGTGTGTGTGTGTGTGTGTATACACACACACACACACACACAGATAGACAGACCTACAAATATATTCTGACTTTTGTTATATAGATAGCTGGATGGATGGATAGAGAGAGAGAGAGAGAGACTTATAAACATATTTTGTTAGATGGATGGATGGATGGTTAGATAGATAGACAGACAGGCAGACTTACACGCATGTTTTGACTTTTGTGTATGTGTGCGTGTGTGTGTGTATACACACACAGACAGACAGATAGACAGACACAAATATATTCTGACTTTTGTTATATAGATGGATGGATGGATGGATGGAGAGAGAGAGAGAGAGAGAGAGAGAGAGAGACTTATTAACATATTTTGTTAGATGGATGGATGGATGGATGGATGGTAGATAGATAGACAGACAGGCAGACTTACATGCATGTTTTGACTTTTGTTATATAGACACACAGACAGACCTACACACATGTTTTGAGTTTTGTGTATAGATATGGATGGACAAACAGATAGATAAGACTTATAAATATATTTTGACTTTTGTTATATAGATGGATGGATGGATGGATGGATGAATGGATAGATGATAGATAGATAGATAGATAGATAGATAGATAGATAGATAGATAGATAGACAGATTTTGTTATATCTATATAACATATTTTGCTATATGGATGGATGGATTGATGGTTAGATAGACAGACAGGCGGACTTACATGCATGTTTTGACTTTTGTTATATAGCCAGACAGACAGACAGACAGATAGATAGACTTACACACATGTTTTGAGTTTTGTGTATATATATGGACGGACGGACATATAGATATACTTACAAAATAATTTTACTTTTGTTATATAGATGAATAGATAGATAGATGATAGATAGATAGATAGATAGATAGATAGATAGATAGATAGACTTATAATCATATTTTGATATATGGATGGATGGATGAATGGTTAGATAAACAGATAGACAGGCAGGCTTACATGCATGTTTTGACTTGTCATATACACAGACAGACAGATTTACACACATGTTTTGAGTTTTGTTATATAAATATGTCCAGACAGATAGATAGATAGATAGATAGATAGATAGATAGATAGAAGTATAGATTGACTTTTGCTATATAGATAGATGGATGGATGGATAGATAGATAGATAGATAGACAGACAGACAGACAGACTTAGAATAATATTTTGTTATATGGATGGATGGATGGATGGATGGATGGATGGTTAGACAGATAGACAGGCAGATTTACATGCATGTTTTGACTTGTTATATATACAGACAGACAGACTTACACACATGTTTTGAGTTTTGTTATGTATATATATGTCCAGACAGATAGATAGATAGAAGTATAGATTGACTTTTGCTATATAGATAGATAGATGGATAGATAGATAGATAGACAGACAAACAGACTTATAATAATATTTTGTTATATGGATGGATGGATGGATGGATGGATGGATGGATGGATGGATGGATGGACAGATAGACAGGCAGATTGTTTTGACTTTTGTTATATAGACAGACAGACAGACAGACAGATAGACTTGCACAAATGTTTTGACTTTTGTTATATGGATGGATGGATAGTTTTACAAGCATATTTTGACTTTTAGACATAGATGGATGGATGGATTTTTTTCGTGTCCGGAGTGACTTGAGAAACAGGATGGATTGAGAGATATAGATAGATAGATGATAGATAGATAGATAGATAGATAGACAGATAGACAGATTTTAATAAGGGTTGTGTACATTGAACCCTCAGAAAGCAACAGTGTCCCTATCTCACCCTCCCGATTGGACAATTTCAGATTTTGGAATTGTGAATAAGGGATGCTCCACCTGTAAGCCATGTCAGTGATACTGCATTTACAATGACGCAGCAGTTCCATGTTATAGAAATGAGCAGAAACCCATTCAGAAAAGGGTGCAAATTTGCTCTGGGATGGATAACAAGAGGACATCTGAATGCATCGATGGGTCATAGTAGTAAACCTTTTGTTAAAGCCACGAGGAGAAACCGAGTCAGGCGTTACGTGCTCAAAAACTCATTCCCAACACAGTAAAAGTGAGCATTTGACCCTGCTTGAGGTGCCAATGTGCTGGACACGTGAATGATGGCCTTGTCATATCCTGTCGGGCTGTTAGATATCTCACTCGGAGAGCAATGGCGTGTTGATTGAAAATTAATTGGAACAGAGAGAACAAGGAGAGCTGGAGACTAAATATTAAATGTGTGAAAGGGGAGCAAGGCAACAGAAGGTCCACCAAGGACTAGGATCTGTATATGATTAATGTGCAGAGAAGATGACGTACCCTTCAGTCAAGGATAGAAACACACACAGGAGGGAAAGATGTCTGATGTGCTGTCAAAGGCTTTCAGGGCCAGTTTCCTGGGCTGTCTGGCCGTGTTCCAGAAGCATTCTCTCCTGACTTTTTGCCTGCATCTATGGCAGGCATCCTCAGAGGTTGTGATACCAATGAGTCACCATGAACAAATCCTGTTCAAGGAGAAACAGACGGAGGAAATGTGCCTGTGCATATTCCACTTTTCACAGAACATCCAGAGGCAATTCCTGGCACAAACAGAAACATGTTCTTCCTACTTAGAGGATGTTCCCAGGATGCATCACAGGGTGCCTTACATTTGAAAGGACATTCCTCTTTCTCTTTCCAACACAGTAAGGTTTTTGGATACCATCTAGAGATGCATCTATGCCAGGCATGGACAAACTTCAGTCCTCCAAGTGTTTTGGACTTCAACTCCCACAATTCCTAGCAGCCAGTAGGCTGCTAGGAATTGTGGGAGTTGAAGTCCAAAACACTTGGAGGACCGAAGTTTGCCCATGCCTGATCTATGCTATAGAACAGTGGTTCTCAACTTTCCTAATGTTGTGACTCCATAACACAGTTCCTCCTGTTGTGGTGACCTCCAGCCATAACATTATTTTCGTTGCTACTTCATAACTGTAACTTTGCTACTGTTATGAATCATAATGTAAATATTTGATATGCAGGATGCATTTTCATTCACTGGACCAAATTTGGCGCAAATATCCCATACGTCCAAATATGGTGGGGTTGGGGAGGACAGATTGCGTCATTTGGGAGTTGTAGTTGCTGGGATTTATAGTTCACCTAGAATCAAAGACCATTCTGAACACCACCAATGATGGAATTGGGCCAAACTTGGCACACAGAACTCCCATGACCAACAGAAAACATTGGAAGGGTTTGGTGGGCATTGACCTTGAGTTTGAGAGTTGTAGTTCACCTACATCCAGAGAGCACTGTGGACTCAAACAATGATGGATCTGGACCAAACTTGGATCAAATAACCCATACACCCAAATTTGAATACTGGTGGGGTTGGGGGCGAGGATTGATTTTGTCATTTGGGAGTTGTAGTTGCTGGGATTTATAGTTCACCTACAATCAAAGAGCATTCTGAACCCCACCAACAATGGAATTGATCCACGCTTGGCACACAAAACTCCCATGACCAACAGAAAACACCAGAAGGGTTTGGTGGGCATTGACCTTGAGTTTGAGAGTTGTAGTTCACCTACATCCAGAGAGCACTGTGGAGTTTGGGGAAATAGACCTTGACATTTGGGAATTGTAGTTGCTGGAATTTATAGTTCACCTACAATCAGAGCATTTTGAACTCCACCAACGATGGAATTGAACCAAATTTCCCACACAGAATCCCCATGACCAATAGAAAATACTGTGTTTTCTGTTGGTCTTTGGCAACCCCTCTGACACCCCCTTGTAACCCTCCGAGGGGTCCTGACCCCCAGGTTGGGAAACGCTGATCTAAGTAAAGGACATTAAGTTTAGTTGAGTCCAATTCTGGGGGGCGGTCCTCATCTCCATTTCTAAGCCCAAGAGCTGACGTTGTCCATAGACACCTCCAAGGTCATGTGGCCAGCATGACTACAAGGAGCACCATTACCTTCTCACAGAACCCGTAAATGTGATCTCACATTTGCATGTTTACACTGCCATGGCTCACAGCTCTGGAATCCTGAGAGTTGTAGTTTTGCAAAGTCTTCTCTGCCGAAGAGTCCTGATCCTCAAGAAACTATAACTGAATGAAGGGCTACTAGAACCTTTTTGGATGAACGGAACGACTACAGCACCCTGAACTTAGTGCTAGAAATCCCTTTTAGTTCTAACTGAACTAAGGACTGCAGGTCGCTTTTAGTGTTAAGTCGTGTCCAACATGCATCACCAAGGCAGGTGGAAATCAATATTGCTTTTATTAGGTGTATCCTGTGTTTAACACCCAGGCAAAGTCCATGGCTGTTTCCGGAGCTTGCATTGACGATCTCTCCATTTAGTCAAACATGATTTTAAAAACATGTTCCCATTACTAAAAATATCTCGTTCTCTTGCAAAGCATTTTTTCTTCTTTTTTTGCCTTGCAGGAATGAGAGTTCCAGTTAAGGCCACATTTCTTTTTTCTTAGAATATATAATACCTTATTTTTTGCTTTCAGATGAACGGCTACACCTCAGCTTTTGCACCGCGTTCACGCCAAGGGATGCTTTGCAAGTACAGAACCAGCTAGAGAAGGGAAAGGCAAGGTGACATTTTGCAACAAAGAGGGTGAGCTTTAATGTGTTGTCGAAGGCTTTCATGGCCTGAATTACTGAGTTGCTGTGAGTTTTCCGGGCTATATGGCCATGTTGCAGAAGCATTCTCTCCTGACGTTTCACCTGTATCAATGGCAGGCATCCTCAGAGGTTGTGAGGTCTGTTGGAAACTAGCCAAGTGGGGTTTATATATCTGTGGAAAAATGTCCAGGGTCAGAGGAAGAACTCTTTTCTGTTTGAGGCATGTGTGAATGTTGCCATTCGCCACCTTGATTAGTATTAAATGGCCTTGCAGCTTCAAAGTCTGGCTGCTTCCTGCCTGGGGGAATCCTTTGTTGGGAGGTGTTAGCTGGCCCGGATTGTTTCCTGTCTGCTATGTTCAGCAAACAACAAGAAGGAGCTTCTCGCCTCTTCGGGAGTTTACTGTATACCATGCAGCTCTGGACAAATCTGGTCAAAGTGGTTCCTGGTCAAAGTGGTCCCTGGTCAAAGTGGTCCCTGGTCAAAGTGGTCCCTGTCAAAACAGTCTGGTCAAGTGGTTCCTGGTCAAAGTGGTCCCTAGTCAATATGCTCCCTGGTGAAGTGGTCCCTGGTCAAAGTGGTCCCTCGTCAAATAGTCCCTGGTCAAAATGGTCCCTGGTCAAAGTGATCCCTCATTAAGTGGTTCCTGGTCAAAATATTCCCTGGTCAAAGTGGTCCCTGGTCAAAGTGGTCCCTGGTCAAAGTGGTTCCTGGTCAAAATGATAACTGGTCAGTGGTCCCTGGTCAATGTGGTCCCTGATCAATGTGATCCCTGGTTAAAGTAGTCCCCAGTCAAATTGGTCCCTGGTCAATGTGGTCCCTGATCAATGTGGTCCCTGGTCAAAGTGGTCCCTGGTCAATGTGGTCCCTGATCAATGTGGTCGCTGGTTAAAGTAGTCCCCAGTCAAATTGGTCCCTGGTCAAAGTGGTCCCTGGTCAATGTGGTCCCTGGTCAAGTGATTTCTGGTCAATGTGATCCCTGACCAATGTGGTCCCTGGTAAATGTGGTCCCTGGTCAAAATGGTCCCTGATCAAAATGATCCCTGGTCAAGTGGTCCCTGGTCAATATGATCCCTGATCAATGTGGTCCTTGGTCAAAGTGGTCCCCGTCAAAGTGGTTGCTGCTGTGGAATGAATGCAGCTTGACATTAGTTTCAGGAGTTTACTTTTGCATCTTGCCATCCTGGCCTTGCACTGAGCTGTCCGTGGTCCTGATCTCCAGCAATCTTACCCTGATGGACAAGACAGTCAATCTGAATGCTCAGCTCCTAAACCCTGAAACAGCTGCCTCTTGCCTTGACCACTGCTGCACCCTCCTTTACGAAAACATATTACCCAGGTCAGCAGCTGCTCCTTTGCTTTAAAACTGGATGCAGACAGATCATGTCGCCTCTGAAAAGTCACAGGAGCAGCTGCTCCCGGGCTACCCATGGAGACATGCACAGAAGCAAGCGGTGGATGTGACCTCTGCTTTTTTCAAAACGATGCTCTTCATAACCGAGTTTAAGCTACCACGTCCTCTTGGGAGGAAAAGTTGGAAACTTTAGCCTGTACAGGGAGCAACTGAGATATCGTATTTCTGGTCACGTGATGTTTGGAAGATCATTAGGAAGAACTCTCTGATTGTAAGAACTGTTCAACAGTCGGGTGGAGACTTCTCCTACTGAAGGTTGGATGGTCATCTATCTGGGGTTCTTTAATTGTACTTTTTCTGCAGGGAAATAGGTTGGTCTGGATGGCTCATGTGGTCTTTTCCAACTCTATATTCTCTGATTCTATGTGGCATTACCAGGAATGCAACATCATCAGAACACTCCAACTTACTAATGCCTTGAAAGATCTCTCCAGCTACTACAAAGATAACCACCTGAAGCCTAGACACAAGTGTGTGCTTTCCATCTACGTAACTGTGAAGCCAACAGGAAATTGAAGTTACCTGGGAAGGCCAAGAGCTTGAACACTGTTCCCATCATAAATATCTCAGCATCACCTTAGATCGAACACTAGCATTTAGGAAACACTGTATGAACACCAAGCACAAAGTAGCAGCAGGTAATAACATCTTACATAAACTTACTGGTAGACACAAAATTAAAAAGAACATCAGCCCTGGCCTTGTCTTACCCAACTGCGGAGTATGCCTGTCTTGTTTGGCACAAGCCTGCCCACATGAAGCAGGTGAATATAGCACTAAACGAAATATGCAGAATAATCACAGGATGTCTTAAACCTACATCTGTTGATAAACTCTACAAGCTAGCTGGTATTGCTCCTCTTGATGTGCGACAGGAAGTTGTTGCTAACTGAGAGATGTGAGTTTGAACACTGAAAGCCACCCACTGCATGGCTATCAGCCTCATCCCAGTAGACTCAAATCAAGGGAAAGCTTCATGAGAACCACCACTCCTCTTGGCATCCCCCCAACAACAGCAAGAGTACCTCTCTGAGCAGCTAAACCAGGAAATCCCAACTGGATGGCCCCCCATGAGGGTCTTCCTCCAGGGGCAAACCAACATAGAAGTCAGTCCCTGAACAGACTCAGAAGTGGAGTGGACAGATCAAAAGACAACCTGGCAAAATGTTACAACCTAGAAGAATCCTCCACCTTGTGTGACTGTAGAGCAGAACAAACAACTCCGCATCCGTATGCTTCTCCCCAATGCCCCGCCTCATGTAGAGAGGAAGAATTGTTTAAAGCTACAGACAATGCAGTCGCTGTTGCCCGTTTTTGGTCAAACATTATTTAGCCACTTAAGTTCTCTCTATTTTTATCAGTTTTATTTATGCAATGCTTTTGACATAAAATAAATAAATCAGAACACTTCTTGTTGGTGACAATGCAACAATGGATCCTTTTGACAATGAATCAGACCAGATCTAGCCCAATCCCATTGTCTATATCTCCAAAAGGGTCGGTTTGCTCTGGAGCTTCCAGGAAACTCTGGAACAACCCTGATTGTGCTGTTGACTCACATTTGTGGTCTGATTCCCCAAGACAGTTGAGCAGTGAATCCATTTTATTTTGGCCATGTAGACAGCAATGCACTAAGAAAATCCAACAAATGCTCTATTCAGCAAAGGACAAGAGGGATCCTCTCACCTCTGGTGGTGTCTACCATATATCATGGACAAGTCTACAAAGGGACCACCAAACGCAGCATTAGCCGAACACAAATCAAGGAACATGAAAGGCACTGCAGACTAATCCAACCAGATTAGTCAGCCATAGCAGAGCACCTGATGAACCAACCTTGACGCAGCATATTATATGAGAACACAGAGATGCTGGACCACTCTCACAACCACCACGTCAGGCGACACAGAGAAGCCATTGAAATCCACAAGCAGGTGGACAATGTCAACAGAAAGGAAGAAACCATGACAAATTCCTATCCCTTTTAAACATGGCAGCAAGAATATGTTATGCAAAAGTTTGGAAAAAGGAAGAGATCCCAGAAGAAGATGACTGGATGGGGAAAATTGCAGATATCAGAAATAGGGACAGACTCAAAGCAAGGGGACCCTGATAAAAGAAATAGGTTGGACAAAAGTGACAGAATATTTGAAACATAAGAATGGAAATATATTGATATAGAAAAAAGAGAGGAAAATACGGAAGATATAAAGATAAAAGAAAGAAAAGGAAGAATCCACATGGATGATACCCAGGAAGTCAAAAACGCTATATAGGTATCTTTTTCTCTTTTCTCTCCTCTTTTTTTCTTTTTTCTCTTTCCTTTTTTCTTCTGTTCTTTCCTTTCCTTTCTCTCTCTTCTTTCTCACCTTCCCTCTATCATCTGTTTTTCTTTCGCTATCCAAAGATTTGAGATATATATATATATATATATAGGAAAATTTTCAATAAAGATTATTTTCTTTAAAAAAGAAAGGAAGGAGGAAACCATGAAAATGAACAAAATTTGGAGACCATTATTAAAAAAAAAACCCTCTAAAATCAGGACTGTAAATAAAGAGCAACACCCAGAAAACAGGGGAATTCCAGACAGGAAACAATCAGGACCAGCTAACATCACCCAACAAAGGATTCCAGGCAGGAACCAGCCAGTCTTTGAAGCTGTGGTGCTTCTCAAAGTGGCCAATTGCAACACTCACACTTGCCTCATCCAGATAAGAGTTCCTCCTCCCACCCTGGACATTATTCCACGTATATATAAACCTCACAACAGACCTCACAACCTCTGAGGATGCCTGCCATAGATGTGGGTGAAACGTCAGGAGAGAATGCTTCTGAAAGATAGCCATACAGCCCGGAAAACTAACAGCAACCCAGTGATTCTAGCCATAAAAACCTTTGACAACACACTTTATTTGAGATGATAAAGGAGGCCACTAAGCCAAGCTGCGAAACATCAAAGAGCAGCAGGAGAGGAAATGACCTATCCTTCCCTAATAGATGCCTTTGAAAACGTTGTGTTCTCTTTGACATACAAGTATGTCCCAAATTCATCCCAAAATGAAAAAAGGATAACGGCAGGTGGGCTGGTCCCCAAAATTGCCGTTTTTGCTCAAATCCCACTAAGAATTTTCTTCATTTACCAACAACGTTGATTTGCCAGAACCGATTGCAGGAAACAGGGATAAGCCCTTCGTCATGCCACACTTAATTAACTCATGGCATTAATTGTCACAAAGTGTGCTGCGCGTTACATGCTTACATGACCTCTGGAAGGGATTACACAAATGCATCGAGGATCATCCGACTGGTCTGGCTTATCTCAAACAGTATTTTGACATTGTACTGTGCTCAGCTCATGACCAAAGGCGCGAATTGCCAAATTCATAGAATGGATGAGTTGTAGTTTTAGAAGGTCCATAGCACTCTCTGCTCAAGGCAAGTGCTTCCTGTGTCCCCAAACTACAACTCCAAGGACTCCGTGGCATTGAGCCATGGCAGTTCAAGTGGGGTCAAACTGCATTCATTCCACCATGTAGATATACCCCAAGGTAACCATCGACACACAAAGTAATGAATTGACACATTGACCCTTAAAGGTTAACATCTATTGGTTAAGAATACTGACATCTTGTGGTGAAGGAGAATAGCTAGAACTTCAAAGGATGGGGGGGTTGCTCTATATTTTGACAGCTGTCAAAACAATTTGCAGATAGAAGTGCATTTGCGGTGCAACCAGTCAATTTGATTGATCTGGACCAATGGGTGCAAGAAGAATGAAGATAGAATTACAGAATCGTAGAGTTGGAAGAGACCTTGTGGTTCATCTAGTCCAACCCCATTCTGCCAAGAAGCAGGAAGATCACATTCAAAGCACCAGGTAGATACGCTAATCTCATTCTAAACCACAAAGGATCAAGGTAAATTAGGCCAAATTAGAGGGAGTAGACCAGGCGGATGCAGGGATTTCAATGGCTAAGTGGAGATTCAAACCTAAGTCTCTTATCAAACAGAGCACACTATAAAAACTCTCCAACTATTCCCCAATAGACACACTTTCCCAGAAAGAGTGACATCCACTAACCAACTGCAAATTGTCTAACAAGATTACATCCTTTTTTCCCTCCTAAATTGATCCTTTTAGCATCTTAGAGGGAAAGGGCCGAGCTTTAGCACAGCGGGTTAACCACTGCTGCACAAAATCCTGCCAATCGAAAAGTTGCAGTTCAAGCCCAAGTCAGGGTGAGCTCCCGGCCATCATCCCAGCTTCTGCCCACCTAGCAGATTGAAAACAGCAATGTGAGTAGATAAATAGGTTCTGCTTTAAAGCAGGGCAGTAATAAAAAAGTGACCATAAGAAAATGTTGACGATAAGGTCATCTATGGAAATCAAAGTTCCTTGGCATGGAAGATGGAGCGACAGCACCCTCCTATGGCCAGAGTTGAGCACAGCCTCCAGGTGCCGGAGATGGGAACAGATGGGAAAGCCTCTATCTCTGTTTTTCAATAACTTGCGTAGAATCATAGAATCTAAACTCCACAAACGATGGAATTGAACCAAACTTGACACACAGAACTACCATGACCAACAGAAAATGCTGGAAGGTTTTGGTGGGCATTGACCTTGAGTTTGAGAGTTGTAGTTCACCTACATCCAGAGAGCACTGTGGACTAAACAATGATAAACTTGGCATGACTACTCAATACGCCCAAATATTTTACAACTCCAAAATTCAAGGTCAATGCCCACCAAAACCTTCCAATATTTGGTCCAGTGAATGGAAATACATCCTGCACATCAGATATTTATATGACGATTCATATAAATGACAAAATCAATCCCCCTCCACCTGATCAATATTTAACTGATTTACGAGGCCATAAAAATCTCCACCAAGCACGCAAAGAATGAGGAAGTACTTCATCAGTGTCACAAATGGTCGGTGAAGGGACAGCTCCCCTGGAGGCCAGAATACCCTCAAGAACAGCTGGAATATTAAATTGCCTCTGCATCTGTTTATATATGTTGTGTGTCTATGGCAGTGACACACAACACCTCTGGGTGTAGGTGAACTACAACTCCAAAACTCAAAGTAAATGCCCACCAAACCCTTCCAATGTTTTCTGTTGGTGATGGGAGTTCTGTGTGCCAAATTTGGTTCAATTCCATCATTGGTGGAGTTCAAAATGCTCTTTGATTGTAGGTTAACTATAAATCCTAGCAACTACAACTCCCAAATGACAAAGTCTATTTTCCCCAAACTCCAACATATTGGGCATATTGAGTATTTGTGCCAAGTTTGATCCAGATCCATCATTGTTTGAGTCCACAGTGCTCTTTGGATGTAGGTGAACTACAACTCCAAAACTCAAGGTCAATGCCCATCAAACCCTTCCAGTATTTCCTCTTGGTCATGACAGTTCTGTGTGCCAAGTTTGATTCAATTCCATCGTTGGTGGAACTCAGAATGCTCTTTGATTGTAGGTGAACTATAAATCCCATCAACTACAACTCCCAAATGACAAAATCAATCCCCTTCCACCCCATCAATATTCAAATTTGGGGTATTTGTGCCAAATTTGGTCCAGTGAATGAAAATACATCCTGCATATCAGATATTTACATTTCAATTGATAACAATAGCAAAATGACAGTTATGAAGTGGCAAGAAAAATAATGTTATGTTTGGGGGTCACCACAACATGAGGAACTATATTAAGGGGTTGCGGCATTACGAAGGTGGAGAAACACTGGTCTAGATTTGCACTTAATATATTTTCCAATGTTTCCGTTCATTTAGAAACAGACAGCAAAATCATCCTCTATCACCTTCATTATCAGTAAAAAGCATTGTTAATTCCAATCATAAGAACAACAATCATATTTTTCTGTCTACCCTTTCAAACAATAATTAGATTTTCGGCATTATATAGATTTTAGTAGTTCTGTCTTCCAGCAAAAGAGGAAAAAAAGGTTTAAGAAGACATCCACCTTGTTGGAACATTAAAAGGGCCTCAAATCAAGCTCGACGCATGGGAGGGGGAAAGTCAAATAAAAGCACCTGTCAGCATGGGTTGGAGAAGCAACCGCTACATCCTCCATCGTTGCCGAGCGCCAACTGTGCCAACAGACGGTTCCCTTGGATTCGGAACAGAAAGCGCTGTCTGTGGCTTTCGGGAACAGAAGTGACACAATCCCAACAGCAAGGGAAAGTTTCTCCCAGATTATAATCACTCTCTGCTGCAAAAGGACTTGGCGCTTGAAGGTGAAGAGACAAAGTGGATTTGCTGTTTTTCTTTGTCTTTCCTCGCAGTGCTCTAAAGGTGTGGGCAAAACTCAGTGCCAAGCTTCACGGATGCAGCATCCCAATCCGACTTCAAGGCAACAGTATTTCTTGCCATCTTCGACTACTCTCTGGTTCAGTTCCTTGCCACTTTTCTCCCAAACTGAGACCTACCTGGGGTGCATTTACATCGGCGTTTCTCAACCTGGGGGTCAGGACCCCTGGGGAGGGGTCATGAGGGGGTATCAGAGGAGGTCACCAAAGACCTCCAGTATTTTTTGCTAGTCATGGTGGTGCTGTGTGGGAAATTTGGCCCAATTCTATCATTGCTGGGGTTCAAATGCTCTTTGATTGGAGGTGAACTATAAATCCCAGCAACTACAACTCCCAAATGTCAAGTTATATTTTCCCCAAACTCCACCACTGTTCATACTTGGGCATATTGAGTATTCGTGCCAAGTTTGGTCTAGATCCATCATTGTTTGAGTCCACAGTGCTCTCTGGATAGAGGTGAACTACAACTCCAAAACTCAAGGTCAATGCCCACCAAACCCTTCCAATATTTTCTGTTGATCATGGGAATTCTGTGTGCCATGTTTGGTTCAATTCCATCATTGGTGGAGTTCAGAATGCTCTTTGATTGTAGGTGAACTATAAATCCCAGCAACTACAATTCCCAAATGACAAAATCAATCCCGCCGCCAACCTCACCAGTATTCAAATTTGGGCATATTGGGTATTTGTGCCAAATTTGTTCCAGTGAATGAAAATAAATCTTACATATCAGATATTTACATGACGATTCATAATAGTAGCAAAATTAGAGTTATGAAGTAGAAACGAAAATAATTTTATAGTTAGGGGTCATGCAACGCAACATGAGGCATTAAGAAGGTTGAGAAACACTGGTCTAGATGCACTTTAGGGCTCCCTTGGTGGCAAAGCAGGTTAAACCGCTGAGCTGCTGAACTTGTGGACCAAAACGCATTTTGAATCCGTGGAGTGGGGTGAGCTCCTGGTGTTAGCTCCAGCTTCTGCCAACCTAGCAGTTCAATATATACTTTCTGTATATATTTCAGATTTCAATTTTAATGTCAAAAATACGTAGTATGTTTTTATATAGGATTTCTGCTACATTAAAATAGTAAAGACAAATATCACTTAAGTAAAATAAACATTAAATATTAAATGACCAGAAAAATAAAATAAGGTGTAAACACTAAACTAATCTGGGAATTTGCTAATGCAACACATCAATAGGTACTGCTTCGGTGGGAAGGTAATGGCGTTCCATGCAGTCATGCCAGCCACATGACCTTGGGAGGTGTCTATGGGCAACGCCGGCTCTTCAGCTTAGAAATGGAGATGAGCACCGCCCATTAAATTCGGACACGACTAGACTTAATATCAGGGAAAGGTTATCTTTACTTTGGAGAGCAGCACAACCAAAACACACAAACGGACACAATACAGCATTGGCAATACACCCCAAATTGCCACGACTTCCTCACCCCATCCATGAAGGAGATGGAACGAAAGTACAAGTACAGAGATTGAAAGAGATGGATGAAATATCAAAGCCGGAGCATTACCTTTTCTCTTTATTTTGCTTTCGGTGCTTGTGCAACAAGCCAATGAGCACCACCGCTGCTCGGATCCCCGCTCGCTTGGAGTGCATCCTACCGGGCGGAGGTTGGGACATCCCAAAGGCGACACTTCGGCAACCCTGCCAGCGATTGGCAAGAGAGCGTCTTTCTGCAAAAGTGCAGCACTGCCTCGCTTATCACAGGCTCATTCTTCCCCTCCCTCTTCCCTTCTCTCTTCTGCCTGGTGGTTAGGCCAGTCGCATAGGTAAGGCTGTCCCCGAATCAGGTGACTGTTCCCACTTGGATGACCTTCAAGTCACCTGGAGCTTCCCTGCCCTTTTCCTCTCCGGAGTCTTGTTCTCGGCCAGGGTTTGCTCAGCTGCCGATAAGGACTGGCATCCCCCCCGAGTCAATTAAATCACTTTCGGATGTGCCAGCCACTGCACATGCGGACAATCTGTCACCGGAGGCAGTGCATCGCCATCAGCCTCTTTCGCTCACTATAGAAGACGAGCCAGAGATGAAGAGACGCCGGTCGGTGTGCCTTTTTGTCGTTTGGCAAAGCCACGCTCCATCAAGGCAGGTGGATGGAGAGGTTGCCTTGAAAGCAGGTCATCCTGGATACGTTTCCAAGCCAGAGCGACGGAGTCCCTGAAGTTCTGCGGCTCAGTCCTTGGAGTCTTGCAGTTTGGTCTCCAAAGTCCTTTCACGGCAAGTTGTCACTTTTTGGCTCGATGGAAGATCACCTTCAAAATTCATGGGTAAACAGGTTGACGCTTCAGTGATGTGACATGCTGTGAGCCGAAAAGCCCAAAGCTTCCCGTAAGGTGGGTACGATAGGTTGGTCATAGGTCATAACCTTTTTGTGCATTCTTCACTCAACGTTTCTGTTTTCGAGGGAGACGGGTTCCTCGGCAGATTGCTCTCAGCCGAGCGATTGTCAGCCTCAGCAGCTGCACCGAAGAGCTTTTTATAAAACACACGCCGCTGTTTCCTCGCTCCTTGCGGGATGTCATTTGCTGATTGCTCTTTGGGATTAGAAGCGCTCTAAGAGTATTAAAATGAAAAGGGGCTTGGTTGGCGACTGTCTGCCTGGCAGGACTGCAAACACATGTGGGACGTTGGAGGAAAATATCCTGAAGAGTTCAGGACCAGATCAGGACCAGGTTGGGTAGGAAGCGGGAAGCTTTGTGCCAAAACAATAAAACATTGAGGAAAGTAAACACTCTTTTGCACCCTTCTGCATTTGTTGATCTTCCACTTGACGTTGTTCCAGAGTCAAGTGAAAACCATGTATTGTCAGAGGCTTTCATGGCCAGAATCACTGGGTTGTTGTATGGCCATGTTCTAGAAACATTCTCTCCTGATGTTTCGCCTGCATCTGTGGCAAGCATCCTCAGAGGTTGTGAGGTTTTTGTTTTTTTTTCCATGTCAGGAGCAACTTGAGAAACTTAAGAATTGGCTGTCTGCAAGGATGTTGCCCAGGGAATGCCTGAATGTTTTGATGTTTGACCATCCTTGTGGGAGGCTTCTCTCATGTCCCCCCATGCGGAGCTGGAGCTGACAGAGGGAGCTTATCCACACTCTTCCCGGATTCGAACCTGCGATCTGTCAGTCTTCAGTCCTGCCAGCACAAGGGTTTAACCCACTGCGCCACCGGGGGCTCTGTGAGGTTTGTTGGAAACTAAAAAATTGGGTTTATATATATGTGGTTTATATATCTATATATTAGGAAGCCCCGGTGGCGCAGTGGGTTAAAGCACTGAGCTGCTGAGCTTGTTGACTGAAAGGTCGCAGGTTCGAATCCAGAGAGCGGCATGAGCTTCCGCTGTCAGCTCCAGCTTCTGCCAACCTAACAGTTCAAAAACATGCAAATGTGAGTAGATCAATAGGTACCGCTCTGGCGGGAAGGTAACGGCGCTCCATGCAGTCATGCCAGCCACATGACCTTGGAGATGTCTATGGAAAATGCCGGCTCTTTGGCTTAGAAATGGAGATGAGCACCAACCCCCAGAGTTGGATATGACTGGGGAAAACCTTTACCTTTACCTTAATATCTGTGGAAGGTGGCCAATTCACACCTACCTCCAACAGACAAGAGTTCTTTCTCCCACCCTGGACATTATTCCACAGATATATAAACCCCATTTTCCTAGTTTCCAACAGACCTCACAACCTCTGAGGATGCCTGTCATAGATGCAGGTGAAACGTCAGGAGAGAATGCTTCTGGAACATGGCCATACAGCTTGAAAAACCTACAACAACCCAAGTGAAAGACTTTTGATCATTTCCTAGTATCAACACTTTCAAATGAATGTCACTCGACATCACTTGAACTGCCCAAGAATACTGGTACCCTCACTGAACTACAGCTCCCAGCATTCTATAGCATCAAGCCAGCGTGGTTAAGGTGGTGTCAAACTGTATTCATTCCACAGTGTAGATGCACTCCGAATTTCCAAAATACTAAGCATGAGTCCCAACCTGGCATTTCTGAATGGAAAGCATTGCAACCGGCCCTGCCCACTATGATTAATTCTCTGCGTTCATATATTGTGATTTTATATTGTATGATGTGTTTATTTATAATGTTTCTTGCATTTTAATTTAATTTTTATATTTTATTGTTGTATTCTCATGTTGTACATTTGCATTGTTGTACTGCTGGGCCTGGCCTCATGTAAGCCACCCCGAGTCCCCTTGGGGAGATGGTGGCGGGATATAAATAAAGTTATTATTATTATTATTATTATTATTGTGTGTGGTTATCATTATAGAATCATAAAATCATAGTTAGAAGAGACCTCATGGGCCATCCAGTCCAACCCCCTGCCAAGGAGCACGAAAATTGAGGTCAAAGCACCCCCAACAGATGGCCATCCAGTCTGTGTTTAAAAGCTTCCAAAGAAGGAGCCTCCACCACACTCCGAGGCAGAGAGTTCCACTGCTGAACAGCTCTCACAGTCAGGTTTATGTTATGTTATGTTATGTTATGTTATGTTATGCTATGACCCATGTGACAAATATCTGGCAAAAAGGGAGGGGCAGTTGATAGCTGGGAAACAGGAAAATGCATTTTAACTCTTTTAAGTACAGTAGAGTCTCACTTATCCAACCTTCACTCATCCAGCGTTCTGTGTTATCCAACGTAGTCTACCTCCCACTAGACTGGACTTAATGTCAAGGGAAACCTTTACCTTTACCCTTATCTAATTTTACCACACAAAAAATAGGAAAACGTATAGACTTGAGTATAAACTAAGGGAAATGCAGCAGCTACTGGTCAATTTCAAAATAAAAATAGATATCAATAAAATTATATTTTTGGAGGCATCGGTAGGTTAAATGTTTCTGAATATTTACATAAAACTGTAATTTTTATGTAAAATTACATAAACTGCCCAACACTGATTAAACCATTATTGTAACCTTCTTCAATTTAAATGTGCTTAAGTATCCTTCCAATAATAATAAAGAGAGTAAAACAATAAATGTAATAAAAATAATAATATAGTAAAATAATGGAAATGCAATAATGACAGTAATAATAGAGTAAAATAATAAATGTAATAATAGCAATAATAAACTAAAATAATATTAATAGAGTAAAATAAATGTAATAATTAAAATAGAGTTGTTGTTGTTATTATTATTATTATAGAGTAAAATAATGGAAATGTAATAATAACAGTACTAATAAAGTAATAAATTTAATAATAATAACAATAAATAGATTAAAATAAATGTAATAATAAAAAAGAGTTAATTAAAATGTAATAATAATAAAAATAGAGTAAAATAATAGAAATGTAATAATAATAATAATAATAGTATATAGAGTAAAATAATAAATGTAA